>NW_016107407.1:3479926-3534599 GCF_001604975.1 Cebus imitator | reverse complement strand
GTCCTGTCTGTTGTTTTCCTGGAGAATCTGAACCAAGAGACCCAGACATGTCTTCATAACAGTGGTGGCCAGAAGTGGAGCTGGGAGGTTTTGATGCCTGGTGGTCATCTGCACGCTGAAGTATAAGCAAAAAGTGGGCTTCCAAGCAAACCGAGAGCAGAAAGCCTCCCCTGGGTAAGGAGAAATTCCATCTTGCTTCTGACTCTTTCTCTGTTCTCAGCTCTAGTTTTGCGAGGTGGATTTTGCTTCCTGTCTCCAGGTCCATGAGGTTTATCCCAGTCTTGATAATCAATATCCCTTATTGTCGACTATTTTGTGTTTCAATTGCTTAATACCAATGACGTTAAACAAAGCATGTGTTCCAAGGCATACAGACCCAGGAGACGGTGATCTGTTGGCAGAGCTATAATTCCCTTGATATTGACAGCTATGAAACATGGGTGGGATTGAAGGAAAATCTGAAGGAAGGACTAACAAGACTTAAAGACTGATTAGAAATGGCACACCCAGATACCCAGCTCTGAAGTTACAAGCTTGGAAGTCCTGAAAGAAGGGTGGTAATACTGATATAAAGCTAGGGGAATCAATGAATAGAGAAGAATTTAATTTTAAATACATGAGAAGTCGTTGGGAAGCAGGTGAACATCAAACGGTAAATTAGAGAAAGGTGAGCTCAGATGCCTGCACTAACCTTAGAGAGGAAGAAGAAGAAGACTTGTGAAGGGGAGCTAGGAATGAGACCAAGAGTGGCCGAAGACGGGAGTTACAGAAAAATATAAAAAGCAGCTATTGATGATAGTAAAAAACACAGTCTAGTTGCCACGGAAATGAGGATTACAGAAAAAAAAAATCAATGCTCAGCATCCCTATAAATCCTTTCACTTTAGAAGTTTTCAGTGCCTTTAATATGCTTCCCCAGATCTGTCAATGATCACGTGGATACTACCTTGGGTAGAAAAGTCCTAGGCCGTGGGAATTTGCTCTGTTGAAATTTGCTTTGTTTAATACTCAATACAATGCCATGCATACTTACCAAATATGTTTTTATTAATGAGACGAAGAAGGCTCCCGTGCTAAAGTTCTCTTAATTGACTGCTAAAATTAGCAAGTGTCAATTTTGGCCTCTGCGGCTGTGCAGAGCAACATCTGAAGCCTCAATGTTTAGGTATGACATATAATGAAGCCTGTTCTCTATGCATCCCTCAAGTAGTCCCAGCTAATTTGGATGGGGAATTTTGAGGGAATTTAAATTTGGGGATTTCCCATGTGAAGCATCACTTTGCAATCATGTGCTTAGCTAAAAATGCTCCTTTTCGAGGATCGCTCAGGCTAGTGACGTGTTGTTAGTTTGGAGAGAGAATAAAGGACAAGTGCTGCCTTCCTTCCTGTGCCGCAGACTTAACCAACTAATTAAATCCGCTTTGCTTTCTGGGCTTATGGTGACTTTGTGTAATTCAGACTGGAATCTTGTCACATCCAGAAGATCTGTCGTGGTCCAGGTTACCATGGCAGCTAATATTTTTTTCTTTTTGTAGAATTATCCCCAGCCTTTGGCTTCAGTTAACCACATAAGCAGGTGTATTATTAGCTTAATGAAGGGACCCTTTCTGCAGGCTTCTTCCCATGCTGTCAGGTAGCTGTCCAACTCGTATGTTGTTGCTGTGTTTAGTATCTTATTCTCAGCATCCATCTGGAGCTCTTTTACAAAGCCGGTAGGTTGCGTGCCAGAGAACATCTTGCTGCCTCGGAAGAAAATTCATCTCCTTTTTTTTCTTAAATGTGACCCATGACATCACATTGTCCTCCCCAGCCCATCCTGAGCTCTACACTGAGGGGTGGCTTTGTTGCCATCCTTGGTATGCATAGCTATTGTCTGTGCAATGCTTCATTTTTCAAGTCTGTAGCTATAATGCAACATACTCTGGGATCAGTTTCAAACTGTAATGATTAACACATGTTTATTCATTCCGAACGGAGCCACGGCTGCAGTCCCTGCCGCACACATGTTATTGGGGATTTTTTTTTTAATTGTTATTATTTTTCCTCTCTAGGTTGGTTCTTCACGTGGATCTGAAGCAAGCTGCAATGAACTCCTGAAATATTTGTTTGCTGCCTTTGAGGAACCTTCGCACCCTTGCCATTTCCCTGTGAGGTGTGTCCCCAGATCACTTTCTGGATGGCAGGCAATGGCCGCTAGAAGTTGTTTTGTGCCCGGCATTAAGCATCACTCTGTATGCATGCTCCCGCAGCGTAGTAACAGCCAACTAGTGACAAATGTAGCCTTACTGACTCAAGGCAATAGTGCACACCAGAAAAAAAAAGCAATTTTTGATTGAATCTAAAATATGGCAGGTAAACATTTAATGACACAAAGGCAGAAATTCACAAAGAGGTTGGGAAAATCAAGAACATATTTTTTGTAAGTTAAAAAAAGTCAAGCATAGGGTTGCCATTATCAGCTGCTGCAGCTGGTGCTCTCGCATCTCTGGGAGGCATCCCAGAGTGGCACGGCCAGGTCCCTGGGCAGACATGGTAAACTACTGACCCATTACCCTCAGAATGACAGTGATGTCAGCTCTCCTCAGTGACCCAGGGAGACAGCAGCATTCACCAATATGCAAAAAACACAGATAAAATTTGGAGCAAATTGTGATTTACTGAGGGATTACTTTTGGTTAAATGATTTTTTCTCCTCTCTGAACCCTATCCATCCCAAGCCGAATTCTCTGAGCTAAATTGAAGTTTCTGCAAATGCATCCTAGCAGTGGAGGTTAAAGAGCCACTGTGAAATTTATTTCTTCCCTGAATTTACAGCTTTGTTAAGCAAAACTGTATAAAAACCATAAAATGAAAGAGGCTAAAAATAAAAAGAGAAAAACCAATAACAAACAAGCAATTCCAGCCAACTCTTTTCCCCTGCTCAAGATGAAATGAAGAAAGCAAGCATGGTATGTAATAACTAATGGTAATTTCTCCAGCCTTAATAGTCTACAAATGATTACAGATAAGGGATACGTACACATCCTGATTTATTCCCCTGACCTAAACATTGCTCTTCTAACAGGCACCTCTTCTGAACCTGCTGCTCTCTCTGATATGACAATCAGTTGTAAATCTTGAAAGACAGTTGAGCAGTGACTGTAATTTTTTATACAGAGTACCTAACACATTAGGAATGCAGAGTAAATGCCAAGCTATAATCGTTTAAAAGTCCGCTTTCATTTATTTCATTTCTCATGTTCTGTGTTTGAATGAAGACTCATGGAAACCCCTGTTTTCGCATTTAATCACGCAGTGCCAGGTGGCCCCAGCCCAGGCTCAAGACAGCCATGAGCAGGTTTTCCTGCTAGGGTGGATTCATCCTCTCTATACATTTCCGTTTGTCTATAAATAGCATCACTTGTGAGGATTGTTGAAATAATTTGTTGCTATAATTATAGTGACATTTCTAGCATTTTATAATCATATAAAACTGCCAAAATAGAAGTATGATATTTTGGACTATTTTTTTTTTCCATTTCAGTTTATGTTTCATGGAATGGAAGAAAAGATGAGGAATGCCACTTGTTTAGAGAAGGAGCCACATTGTAACAGAAGAGAACAATGACACAGGAAAATCAGGAGTATGTCCTTCAGAAGAAAGGCAGCTGGATCCTTTGAAATTGACATGGTTTTAGTAAAAAAAAAAAAAAAAGAAAAAAGAAAGAAAAATCTCCAAAATACAAATCCATACATGCAAGAGAAGTGAAGACATGTGATGATATTTTTCCAGCCGAAGGCCTCAGCCAAACCAAAGTCATTTTAATTTTTCATAGGCTTTTACATTTTTGATGACAACATCTTAGTTGAGGAGTCACAAATGTCTGAAAAATCGCTAGGATAGTTGCACTGCGAGAATTTTTGAAGAAGTCAGTATGTTTTGAGTTGAGATAGTATCTCCACTGTTTCCAACTGTTCAGTCAATGCCAATTAAACAAAATAATAATGTAAGTAGTATTAGTTCATTTTCACACTGCTGATAAAGACATACCTGAGACTGGATAATTTACAAGGAAAAAGAGGTTTAATGGACTCACAGTTCCGTATGGCTGGGAAGGCCTCACAATCATGGCAGAATGCAAAAGGCACGTTTACATGGTGGCAGGCAAGAGAGGGAAATGAGAGCCAAGTGAAAGGGATTTCCCCTTATAAAGCCATCAGATCTCATGAGAGTTATTCACAATCATGGAAACTATGGGGGAACCACCCCTATGATTCAATTACCTCTCACTGGGTCCCTTCCCCCTACATGTGGGAATTATGGGGGCTACAATGCAAGATGCGATTTGCCTGGGAACATAGCCAAACCATATCACATGTATTGATAAAATGCCGTTGGCTGGTGAACAATCACATACCTTGAGGGCTGTGCCACAGTTGTCGGTGTTTGCAAACTGCTTCTCAAGATTCTAAAATGGCATGCCGTATCCACATAAGCTATGTTGATGGACACAATTAGAAAATGTCAATGTTTATTTTAGATGCGATTTCTCTTTTTTCTTAGTGCCCAGTGCTGGCACCTAGTCTTTTCACCTGTCTGATGACACTAAGCAGCAAAGTAGGAGTTGGCTTTGTTGGCATTGACCAGGGTTATTATTTTATATGTATTTGTAGGATCTTTCCCCCACATCTGTATACTCTAAGAAGGTGGAGATCTCTCTGGTTGGAACACAGCCATATTTTCAGCACGCTGACAAGTCATAGGCCATTATGAAGTGAATGAGTGAATGGGGGAACAGGAAGATGTCCGAATAATTCTTGCTCTGAAATTTCCAAGTTTTGTAAGCTCAGGCCAGCATTTCCTTTCTTGGAGCCTCAGATTCTTTCTTTACAAAATGGCTGATTTGGTTTGGAGGCTCTCCAAGATCCATCTTAAATTCCAGAAGCCTTCAGTTCCGTAAATGAATGCACAGTAGACGCCCTAGGGTGCTACCACAGCCTCTGTTCTGAAAACTGCCCAGCCCCCATCTCCGCCTCACCCTGCAGCACAACTTTCCCTGGAGATAGTCATCTAGGCTGGGGATAGACCCCAGATCCTAGCTGGAAGGAGCACCTGTTTTTTCCTAGGTATTTGGTGTGAGGCCTGTGGACTTGCCATTTGGAATCTGCTTACGGCTGTTCTGTGACCGTGGATTTGGGAACTGTGGGAGTGACTGCCTCCTGCCCAGTGTGGAGGGCAGGGCAGAGGCAGCCAGAGGGCTTTATTTCTTTAGAGAGAGGAATAAAGCCATCTGTAGACCAGAGAGACAGAGCAAGTGGAAACTTCTGGTGGTTTTCAGTCCCTTGCTGAAAACTGAGGGTTTCCTGACTTTGGGTTCTGTAAGGGGGCTTGTATACTCATAGTGAATTTCCTTTTTGCCCTGTTTTTGGATGGAACGTAGCTCTAATTAGTTTTGTGTTTTGTATCCAGAAGCCCAACTAATAGTGTGCATCCATTGTTTTCCGTAGTTAAACCTAGTTTAATTGGTGATTCTGGTGAAGTCTCCTAGACTCTTCAAAGCCTCACTCACAGAAGCCTGTACCCAGTATTTGCTGTGAACAGCATTATCAGCGCTTGTGAGGCACTGTCTCTCTCTGGGGTGAACCCTAATTTGGGGCGGTCTTTTATGTTCCTACACCGCAGGAACCTCATAAAACCAGGGAGTCAAGAGCCTTTGACCTAGGATGGGTCCTTAGCCCATTTCTTTGCCCTATGTCTGAACAGGTTGGTCTGGCCTGCTGCTGTTGATCTTCAAGTCCTCCCCTGCACACCTGCCTGGGATGCTCAGCTCTTCCTGCTCACCTCCGCAGACTCCCAGAACCTGGACTGAAGTCGCCTCCCTGACAGATACAGCACAAATCTCCGTCTACCCTTGGTCTCCTCTGAACTGCCCTATCTTCTTGTCACGCACATCCTGACTTCATATTTCTTTTCCTGATCTCATTGAGAAATGAGAAATTGGGTTATGGGCTACCTAATTCCATTAGCCTCATCATTCCTTAGACATCTTAGTCCCAGAGCGCTAGTGTCACGTCACAGAAGGAGTCAGAAGACTCAAGGGTCCACCGGCAACGCTGTAATCTTGAACAAATCCCCTTCTCTCTTGATTTGTGAAATGAGAGCAAAATTGCATAATTTGTGGGATACCTTCACTTTCGCTCTAGGGTCTATTTCGAAAAAAATCCCCTCCCCACTCTGAGTTATCATCTCAATTTCTAGGCTCCGACCCCCGCCCCCCGCTTTCTTAGCACGAGGGGGTCGGGATCTTGTCTGCAGGTGGGATTTTTTCACTGTGGGCCTCTCAGTTTTATTGCAGATGTTTTAAAAAGGTTCCTGACAAGCAGAGGGAAGATGGGATGGGGCAGCAGTGCTCTTCAACCTGGAGGGGCCTGGAGGTCTTGGGCCACTCAATACGTGCGTTAACATATTTTCCCACATTCTTGTTCCTGTCTCCTTCCTCGTTAGGCAACACCACCCTGGTCTTTTTTTTTTTTTCTTCTTGCCTTAACTTTGTTAAGCTTTCCACGTTCCTACTCTATCAGCATGCTTTTGGCCGACAGACTTGAAGCTTTCTCCTGTTGCTTGCTTTGCGGCTGTCATCTAATCTTGCAAGAGATGAGAATTCTTGACATGTTTTTATTAACTTCTTTTATTGCCACAGTGAGCTCCACCTAATTCTGGGAATGGCATGCCCCATGCAGCAGGCAGTGAGATGAGGCTCTGGGGTGACTGGCCTGGCCTTGCCACTCTGAGGCCAGTGTTAAAACACTGAGGGGGTTGCTTTCATTACCTGCATTGCCATCTTTTTCTTTTATTTATTTTTCTAATCTAAATTTAAAATTTTTAAAAATAGGGTCTCTCTCTGTCACCCAGGCTGGAGTGCAGTGGCATGATCATAGCTCACAACAGTCTCCATCTCCTAGGCTCAAGTGATCCTCCTGCCTCAGCCTCCCAAGTGGCTGGGACTACAGGCACGTGCCACCACACTCAGCTAATTTTATTTAGTTTTGTAGAGATGGATCTCACTACATTGCCCAGGCTGGTCTCGAACTCCTGGCTTCAAGCAAGTCTCCTGCTTGGCCCTCCCAAAGTGCTGGGATTATAGGAGTGAACCATCATGCTTAGCCTTGCTGTCTTAATCAGAGCCAGTTTGCCACCCTCATCTTCATATGACAGCCCAGCCATCAAACATCAGTCTGATCCCATAGTTGAGTATGTGGGCTTCTTCCGTTTCCCAGGCATGGCTGGGTGACCAGAGAAAGAGGAATGCCCACTCAACTGCCCACCAAGTTGGAATTCCATTATTCATGGCTAGCATTTATATTGGGGCAAATTTTGAATGATAAGGGTGATCACACAATTGCAACAAATGCTTTCTGTATAAATATACAGACCAGGATTATGGTCTGTATATTATGACCAGGATTTCATCATGCCTCTCTCACTGACTTCCGCCCCCCGATCCTCATCAGGATCTTGCTTCTAAGAGTTTCTCAGTGCCTTTTCCCCCAGAGCTGAGATCATACCCAAGGAAAGATTGAAAGAAAGTAATTCACTAAGTGGAAAAGAGGAGATTTTCTTATGACTATCGGTTTGCAAAAACAAAATTAAAGATAATGCAGGTTCATGCAATGTCATGGATAATAACAACAATCCAGATAACAGCCAAGAAAAGGCAACTTTATTGCTTTCTTGCAAACAAGCCAAGAACAATAGTTCATCAGGTTTCCACTATATTCATAATGGAGCATTTTATGATCTTCTAAGGAGAAGTTTGATGAAATGCAAGACTGTGCTTTAGATAAAAATGTCAATTTTTGTTAAAATCTTTAAGTTTATTTGTCACGCTTTCTTTCTAAATTCCATGCTCATTTCTTTGGGGCTCAAGTCTCTATTAATTTGCGTGTTTCTTTTGTGACATAAAAGCTATGACATTTAGACTTAAAATGGCCATTGTTTCTGCACTGGGTGTTCTTGGCCCGTTATTTCCTTCATAATTTTTACTACGGCTTTTGGGGACTCATTCACTTAGTCTTGGCAGTTACTGAATCTTCTTGTCCTTTGCAGCTATAGAGATGCCTCAAGTTGGCAGAAAGAAAAGGAAGTCTTTGTGCTGTTGAATACCAAATCTGGTCTCCATTACAGTGCGGAAGAAGTGCTGTTCGGAATGACACTGGAAACAGCCGAAGAACCTCCCCAAGACCTTCTGACTTTGATAGAGAGAGCTTCCGACTGAATCCTTGGTGGTCAGGCAGGTAGGCCAGCTAATTCTGAATGAGTGGAAATCTCATCTATAATGTTGAGCCTAGGTAATGTGCTTTCAAGTCAGCTGAAGTCAGAGGAAAAGCCTGCTATGGCCAAAGCCTGAATATTTGTCCAGTTGGCTTTGATGGAAGAATTGGTCAGAGGAAGACTGGTCCTTTTTGACTTGTTAGGCTGGAGTCAGAGACAGCGAGACACCTACATGGTCAGAGAGCTGAGATGTCACAGCTGGATGGTCCTCGCAAATGCCGCGTTACCAGACAGTCTTCCATGATGATTGTCTGCAGCTGAAAGTTAACACTGCTACACCTGCCAAAGAAATTCTTTGCAGAATCATGGGTGTTGTTACCACCGTGCACTGCAGCAGTTTGGGAGAGGATGCTGAATTAGGTGAACCTCCAGTAGCCTCTTCTGGGCTTCCTCATGGAAAGGAAGTGAGAGAATTTTCTGAAGCAGGAGAGGGGACAGATACCAGGTACCAGAATGAAATCAGACCCTGCACAGTGGCTCATGCCTGTAATCCTACAGCTTTTGGAGACTGAGGCAAGAGGATTGCTTGAGCTCAGGAGTTTGGGACCAACCTGGGAAACACCGGGAGACTCTGTCTCTACAAAAAAAACCTTGGCCAGGTGTGGGGTGACATGCACCTGCAGTCCTGGTTACTCAGGAGGCTGCGGCAGGAGGATCACTTAAGCCCAGGAGTTCAAGATTACATCACTGCACTCCAGGCTGGGTGACAGAGCCAGGCTCTGTCTCAAAATAAATAAAGAAAAGTCAAAAAAAGAAAATCAGAGATTTGGCTCTTCCAGCCCAGGATGTAGGAACCCTGGCTGGGAAGCCGAGAGGCAGTAGGAAAAGCAACGTCAGTGTCAGGGTCCCAAGTCCTTGTGGAATGAGTGTTCTGCTCTACTGCGGGTCCCAGCCTATCCCCCTTGTTGGTGGCACCTCTACTTTGCGTTCGGAGAGCTTGGGTTTGGTAGTGACCTGGATGAAGCAAAAAAAAGGAGACAGCACGGTGGAGCAGGCACAGAATCTGGAGACAGGGCTACTGTTCGCTTTCTTTCGAGGGAGGAGCAGAAAAGCCAAATATCAAGTCTTTCCTTCTAGTCTTCCATTGTCTGAATTGAGCTGACTCACTGCAGAGTAACCCATGGATAGCCTGGGTTTTTCCAGCATGAACAGCTTGGCGAACTGCACAAGGGTGTGAGCTTGGGGAGCAGGAATGGTGCCTGGACGTGTGTGAATGTGTGTGAAGACACTGGAGAGTCATATTTACACCGTCACAAGCTCTCCTCCCGGAAAATGATCATGTTTATTATCTCACCAATTAAACCTGCATAAATACGTGGGCAAGGTAGAAGAAAAATGGAAAAAAATGCACAGTTCATTTCATCCTCTCCATGAGGTATTATTAAAAGAGAAAGGTGGTAAAAAGGCAGAAAACTGGCTTGTAACACCCACGGGTCAGCCGAGAGAGTCTGGTGTGATTTTAATCTCAGCGATTTTTGAAATTTAGTCATGAAGAGACATGCTGAACCCCCCCTTCTGGCATGTTAAATAATGATAATATATGCTTTAAAAACTCATTATAACCATTAACATGAATAACTAGTGATTTTGAATTTGAGTTAAATAGTTAGGCTGCTACATTTATGCTCTTTGGGTGTTTGAATATAATTATTTGAGGATTAAATTGAGACACATCGATCGGTCCCAGAAATAAATAACAGGCTTGCTTGCAAAGCCAAAATTGGAATGGAGAAATGAGAATTCTTAGAGAAAATGTCTGTTGTATGAATGAATGAATAAAAAGTAGATATTCCACACATTAATTACAGGAAGATTTCAGGAAAGGATTTGGTTGAAGTTGTTAAGATGATGATGACAGTAATAGACGATTTTAAGAAACACTTTCACATTCGTTTCTTGTTTTTATGATTTCCGAGATTGGAGAAGGAATTTATTAAAAGGACAAAAATGTGCTTTTATTATTTAGTAATCTTTTTGATTTGGACAAAAACTGGTGATAGTCTGTCTTTCTTGAAATAAAAGGAGTATCTAGGATGCATTTAAACATTATCTCAAATACCAATTACTTAGATATTAAATCAAAACAAACCCACTGCAGTATCCTTCCTTCCTAATAGACAAATCCTTAGTAGTGTATATTCTATCTAGAAAAAGTGGAATTTATCATCAAAGCTAAGCAAATCAGTAGCTCTTTTCTTCATTATAATGATAACCTTGGATATGCTGGTACTGAATATATTTAAACCTCAAGATAAGTCGGCCACATATATTTTAGGAAAAAAGGAAATCCTTTCAATTAAAAGTTTTTACAGTGTAAATGTGTTTTGAGTGATTTCAGTCAGACCCCGAAGGTTGATTTTAATGTACTTTCTTTTAAGGATTTCATTGATGTATGAGTTGAGGATACTTTTGGCTGAAAGTGCTATTGAGATGTTAGGAAAATATCAAGCAAGGTGAGCAAAATAGCCAACTCGCAAGCAGTATTCAGAAGGTCTCACCAAAATAAAATCATCAAAAAGAAACCTTGAAATGTAATGTGGAACGGAATGCAGGAGGCATTTTCAAAGTCTTTCTGCCTTTGGACTCACAGACCACCAGACGATTAGCAAGATTCTGATGTACAGGAATGTTAGGAAGTTTCTGGGCTCACTCATCCCTCAGAGACTTAAAAAGATGACAAAAATTCAAACAGTCAAACCGTTTTGTAATATAAAAAAGAATCCAATCCGCCCCTGCTTATAATTTCCATAAATTAGCCTTGTAGACCAGCATGGTGTTTTGTAACATGGTGGAGCAATGCATTATACAAATTAGACAAGGGCTCTGGCCAAGAACAGCTTTAAGGAAAATGACAGATCCTTTGCTGTTTCTCGCACACCGAGCTCAGATCTTCTCTGTCTGACTGGAATCACAAAGAGGAAACTGAACATTTTTTCCAAAATATTATTGTAAAACAGTGCTACAAAGACCCTTCCCAAGAGACAGCTCTTGCAGCAAATATCAGCAAGGCAGGAGGAAGGAGAGGGTCCTCATAGCCGCCTGTCTGTGTCAGTAACAGGCAGTCCGCAGGACTTAGACTCTGAAGGCATGGGCTGGATTTGCAAATCACATTTTCAAAGGAGCAGGGAGATACAATTAGGAATATCAATGCATGAAAACAGCACCTGAGGCTGCTGGAGTGGAAACGCAAAATTGTGACGAGGATTCGAGAACCGTTCTGACATGGCTGTTAGAGACGCTGAAATGTGATTTTTTCTAATGTTGCCATTTCTCTACCAGAACCCCCGGCTCTTGTCAATAAATCACCTCTCTGGGCTTCTGTTTCCTCCTTTTTACTCTCCCCTCTCCCTCATCCTCATCCTCACCCCCACGCTTTTGTGCGCCCCACCTAGAACATCCATTTCCCATGCCTTTGGAGGAATTCTAACAATCAACAACTCTTCACTCCATCTATGTGCAAGACTTTCTGCTTGACATTTAGAGAATTCAGAGATCTCCAAGACCCAGGCACTTCCCTTAAGACGTTGAAAATCCCCTTAAAAGGATAAAAAAGCAAAGGCATAAGAGATAACTAAAAGCAGATACATAAAATCTCCGAATGTCTGGGAGTGAGACAGAAACTCAGAAGACAGACATTATCACCTGGGAAGTCAAGGAGACTTCATGGAGGTAGGATTTAACTCGACCCTGAAGGCAAAGCCGGATTCAGGTCGGTAGAATCAGTTAGGGCTGGGGATGTGAGCCAGCCTTTCCCATAGGAGCTGGAAGGAGCAAAGTTAGGCAGGAAGGATGAAGGAAAGAGATTGGGAGAGATAGCGTTGGAGAGATTCAGATGCCTGGAGCAGTGACCAACTCACCTGCAGGGCTAATGGCCCAGCGTTTTTACATTTTGTTAGGTTACGTAGTATGTGAAAGGGAGTTGCTAGGATGAAGGGGTGTTTTAGGAAGGATTTACAGGGCCCAGTGCAAAATGAAAAGCAGGGCCCCTTATTCAAAAAGGAGGGAAAAAAGTTCCACTAAGTTCCTAAAATAGAAAGCAAATATCTTTTTCCTTCCACGGTGTCTCTCCACCTATCACTTTGTTGTTGGTTTTGTTTTGTTTTGTTTTGCTATTTAATGTCAATTTCCTTGGGCACCAGACACTTGCAGAGAAAGTGCAGGCTCCCATGGGTACCTGGGGTCCCCACCCCACCCAGGTCCAGTGTGCTTTGTCTTGGCTGACCATGGGGAAGTTGAGCCAGGCATCTTCCCTCCCCAAGCTGTGTTGCTGCAACCCAGGGCAGATGAGTGACCTCGAGGGCGTTGCCCCCTGGATGCACTAGGTACCTGGATCAGGTCAGGTAAGAGGCTTGCCCCTGCTGAGTTGCCTGCCCGGGGCTCTGTGATACTGATGGCCCAGGTCAGGGGCTGTGGTAGCCCTGAGACTCTGCAGGGCACGTGTCCTCCCAAAGCCTGTGCCTACCCCCGTTGGGAGAGAAGAGCAGTGGCTATGCCTCCAGAAGCAAGGAAGAGTAGGCCAGTGGAATGCAGGCAACCAGGCACGGGGGTCCGGGAACCCATGAGGGGAGACAGAAAGATGCAGGGAGGCAGGCGTCGCCTGCGAGCTGACGCTCCAAGTCTCAGTGCGTGCTCTATTGTCCCATCAGAATTCAGTCACAAAGCACAAGGTAAAGGCAGAATTGCTCAGAATTCCAAGGCAGTGATCACAGAGCATTAAACCCCAAATGCCTGAGTTTGAGGTCATCTGTGACTGTAGTGGCTACATGCTGTCAACTGGCATTGGGGGCAGCAGAGAGACCTGGGAGGGGTCAATGTCCTGGCATGGGTGTCTGGGTGTGACACAGGGGTAGCAATGGAGTGGGAAACTTTTGAAGAGAAAAATAAAGCTGAGGCAATTATGGTGTTTAGGACTTGGGTGATGAAGAAAAAGATGGCACTCTAATATAAAAAGGAAACGAAGCAGAAGTCAGTTTATTTCCATCTCAATTTTAGCTTTGTAGGTAGGGTTGGAGGAGGGGCAAAGATATGATGTTCCATTTTGGACAAGACAAGTCTGGGTTGAGAGCAGTTACTTGGAGGAAGTGTCTGGTAGGCAGGTGAATACACCCCAGGGAACGTGAGAGAAAGGCAGGGACTGAGATAAAGACTGCAGAAATTTGCGCAAGGAGGAGCTTCCAAAAAATAGATGAGGTCTTTAAGAGAGAAGGAACCGGGAGGGGCAGACAGAGATCAGAGAGTCAGCTCTCAGGGCACCTGCCTTTAAAGGAAAGAGAGAAAGAGGTTCCCAAAGGGAAGAGGAGGATCTGCAGAGAGGAAACCCTAGCATAAGTCTAAGAGAAGAGTGAGTTTTAAACAGGAGGCAATGGAGTCAAATAGCCCAAAAATTCTGGAGGATGAGGACAAGAAAATAATTCTTATTCATAATTCCCAAAGTTATTGTTTTGGTGGCCTAATTCAGAGGCTGACCGAGGGCATGGGAGGGTTGTATGCAAGTCATGACTCTGCGGCTCAGTTGTCTGGGATGGACAGAGCAGAGAGGCTTTGGAAGCAGCGTCCAGGCTCAAAGCTCAATTTGGACACTTCCTAGTTGTATGGTGTTGGGCAAGCTACCTAATCTTGCTAAATGCCATTTTCCTGGCCTCTGAAATGAGTAGATAAACAAGATATTCATATGGGAGCTGTCATACTTGGCTAATTTTTGTAGAGATGGGGTGTTGCTATATTGTCCAGGCTGGTCTTGAACTCCTGAACTCAAGTGATCCTCCCACCTCAGCCTCCCAAAATGCTGCGATTACAGGCATGAGCCACCATGACTAGTTAAACCAAATACACATTCTTTTTTTTTTTTTTTTTCTTTTAAGACAGATTCTCGCTCTGTTGCCAGGCTGGAGCGCAGTGGTGCAATTTCAGCTCACTGCAATCTCTGCCTCTCAGGTTCAAGGATTCTCCTGCCTCAGCCACCAAAGTAGCTGAGATTACAGGCATGAGCCACCACACCCAGCTATTTTTTTGTATTTTTATTAGAGACGGGATTTCACCATATTGGCCAGATGGTCTGGATCTCCTGACCTTGCAAACACACATTCTTTAAACTAGGCACATGACTGCTCTGCTAAAGATGACAATTCCTGGCCTCCCTTGATGGTGGATGTGGGCATGTGACAAAGCTCTTGCTTATGGGAGTTGAAGAAAAGGGATATGGGCAAGTTCTAGGCCACGTGCTTAACAGGAAAGAACATGCTTTTCTGTTCTTCCTTTATGCTTCCCCTTCCTGAAGGCTAGAACCCACATGTGATAGCTGGAACTGCTTCAGCAATCCTGGGCCAGGCAGCAGAAGTGGCAGGTTGAGGCTAATGCAGAAAGAAGACAGAAATTGCCTTAATTCGCTACGTTGTGGGGCTCCCAGCCTTGCCTGCATTTGGATTACTAAACGAGACAAGTAGCTTTTTTATTAAGTCACTGGCATTTTGGTCCTCTCTGTTATTGTAGTGCACTTGTATCCTGAGTAATAATATGCTTGTGCATATTTAAAAATGGGCTATAGACTGGATGCAGTGGCCCACGCCTGTAATTCCAGCACTTCAGGAGGCCAAGGCAGGCGGATCACCCGAGGTTGGAAGTTCGAGACCAGCCTGACCAACATGGAGAAACCTTATCTTCACTAAAAATACAAAAAATTAGCCTAATGTGGCGGTGCATACCTGTAATCCCAGTTGCTCAAGGGGCTGAGGCAGGAGAATTGCTTGAACCCAGGTAGCTGAGATTGCACCATTGTACTATAGCCTGGGAAAAAAGAGCGAAACTCAGTCTCAAAAAAAAAAAAAAAAGGGAGTATAATACTTATTTCATACTACTTTATACAATTGTGAAAACTGAGCCCTCTCTAATTAATAAAAATCACCAGACCTATTACCTAGCTCATTATAATTACTTAAACAGTGTTTTCTGAATACATGAACATATGATCAGAGGATATGGCTGATAGAGAACTGCCAAAGTATGTATGAGAAGTGGTAATGGGAGTTACATTGTAGGCTGCATTGCAGATAGATGTTAAAGGATTCGAACTTTATTCTTCAGGTAGTAGCTCCTGGTGGTTAGTAACATACAGAACTTGAGGATATGCCCATGCATTTTGATACTAAAGGAAAATTCAATATTTAATGAGGCCCTGTTTGATGCTAAGCATTGGGAAAACATAGGTAAATAAATCAAAGTCTTCGTCCTTAAACTTCTTACTCAAAGCAATCATTATCTACTATACTGTTTAAAAGGTTGGACTCTAGCTCCAGAATGTTGGCTTTTGAATCTTGGCTCTACTACTAACTAGTTGGTGACCTTAGAAAATAATTTCACTTTTTTGTTTCATTCTCTGTAAAACAGCAATGATAATAACATCTACTTTATAGGATTGCTGTAAGGAATATATGACCTAATACCTGCAAAGTGCATAAAACAATACCTGTCATTAAGTGCTCAGTTTCTGCTAGCCATTGTATCAGATAACTATTGCTACATAAGAAACCACCCTAAACTTGGTAGCTTAAAACAACAAACATTTATTTAGTTCACAATTATTCAGGCCAGCAACTTAGACTGGGCTTAGCGGTGTGGTTCATCTGGTCTTGGGTGTGCTCCTGTATATGTCTGCAGTCAGCTACAGGTTGGCGAGGTGGCTCTGCTTTCAGGGTTAGTGGATTTCTACAGTCGTAAACTAGGGGGTGACAGTGGAAATTGTCTAGCATACTTGTCAACTTTATTTTCATGGTGGAGGCAGGTTTCTAAGAGAAAGTAGAAGTGTGAAAGGTCTCAAGTTCTAGGCATATAACTGGCATAGCATTACTATCTCCATATGCTATCAGTAAAAGCAAGTAGCAAATTCAACTAAATCCAAGGGGGGAGAACCTGCCTCTAGTTCTTGATGGGAAGAGCAACAAAGTCATATTGCAAAGGATGATTGCACAGGTGCAATAGGTATAATCAATTTGTCTCAGTCTGTCCTCTGGTCCTAATTATTTACATCCCTTCTACGTGCAAAATATTCTCACACTGTCCCAAGACCCTCAAACTCTCATTCAATCATGGCATCAAACTTCATATCAGTTACACACATGGTTCCTTGGATGTGGTGCGTCTTTATCTGGGGCCCGTGAAATATAGAGACAAATTACTACTTGTTCAGAAAGACCCAACATATAATAATAACACAGGGCACAGGACAAGTACAGTAAATACTCCCATTAAAAATGGGGAGGAATAGGTGACATTAGCAGTAACTGGTCCATAGCAGTTCTGAAATCCCACTAGGTAAATGTCACCAGGTCCCCCAACTGTGGGAGTGGGACAAAGGGAGTGTTTGTTCCCTAATTAAACCTTGATTCTGGTCCTTATGAGTGGTTCCTTGATCTATTTTTCTACAAATTTCTTTTTCCACCCTCTGGTCTCCTAGTTGTGCCCCCTGAAATGTTTCTCTTTTCTCATCACTCTTCTTGGCTGCATTTAAATAAATAGCCCATGTTGGCAGAGAAATGACTTTCTTAACTTACTTATGCCTATCAAAAGTAGGAAGCCCAAAGCCCTTTGTACATTTTCAACAATTTCAGTCTTTTTTGGTCCAAGCTGGCAACACTTTTTTCCTATACAATTTCCTAAACAATGTAGTGGGTGTCTTACTAATCTGATTATTTTATCCACTTCAGTGGGGCAGAAGTCAACACCACAATTGTTTTCTTGACCTGGCTCTCTAGATTTACTTACTGCTACTTTGAGAATACATTTTTGTGAAATTATGATGTTAATAGATCAGAAGTCTTTTGTCCAAGCAAGATGATCTACTTTAATTATTTTAGAGGCCTCAACAAGAGATCATAGAGCCACACCCTTGATCTGATCAATGTCTCAGTCTGTATTTTACTTTGAGAATCTTCTGCTGGCTGAAGAGACTAGAAATGAGTAACTGTTATATTTTTTAATCCAGCAAGTCATTCTATTTACAAATTGGCCAGTTCTTTCTTTATCTCATCTTTCCTTGGTGTTCGTTTTCATGTGCGGGAAGAAGCAACCAGCTAACACTTTCAACATTTTGCCTGGAATCTCCTTAGCCAAATGCAAACATTTGTTAGGTATATTTTTATCTTCCTATCTTATATCTATATCTCTGTATTGAAATATCTATATATCTTGCTGCAGGTGAAAGTTATCTTTGAAATAACTGCATTATTGAGAAATAATTCAGATACTATAAAATTCACTGTTTAAATTGTACAATTCAGTGGTTGTCCAGCCATCACTACCATATAACATCAGAAAATATTTGCTATTCTGGGAAGGAATTCTATACTCATTGGCAGTCATTCCCCACTACTTCCTTCCTTGGGCCTCTGACAAATATTAGTCTAATTCCTATTTCTATTGATTAGCCTATTCTCGTCCTTTCATATAAATGAAGCTATACAGTCTATGGGCTTTTGTGACTAACTTCTCTCAGTTAGCATAATGTGAAGGGCCAACAGTTTTACAAGTCCTTTTGCCATTACATAAAGCAGGTTGCCATTTTTCTAGGTTTAAAAACAATCTCCTCACCATTTCTTCAGCCTTTGCTGACAGTGTGCTTATGGCCTCTCCATCCTTCACCCTCTGACTGGTTCTAAAATCAATGCTGCACATTTTCAATCTTGGTTATGTCAGTATTCCACTTCCGGTACCAATTTCAGGATCATTGTTTACTACCAAAATCATGCTGTTTATTAAAAAACAAACTTCAGTGGCATGCAGTAATAATCATTTAGTTTTGTTCATATGCCTACAGGTCAGTTGGTTGGTACTTCTGGGTGTGATTGGCTCAACGACGTAGCTGATGTTAACTTCACATCAGATTGAGCTCTTCTGACCTCTCTTGGGTGTTGACTTATTATGGGCTTGTCTGTCATGGCCTCACAAGGACCACTGGCCTCTCTTTCATGTGATCTCTTAGCTTGCATAGGCCAGCCTGGCTCCTTCATGTAGTGGCTGCGCAGAGTTCCAAGAGAGGAAGCAGAAGAACATGAGGCCCCTCAAGGCCTAGAGTCAGAATCAGCGTGCTCACTTCTGCCCTATTTTATTTGCCAAAGCAAGTCACAGGCCAGCCGAGTATACACAAGCACATGCGCGCACACACACACACACGCACGCGCGCACACACACACACACACACACACACACACAGAAAGAGAGAGATTTATTATAAGAAATTGACTCACATGACCAGGAAGGCTAAGAAGTCCTACCACCTGCCATCTGCCAGCTGAAGACCAGAATAGTACAATGCTGTTCCAGTCTGAAGTCCTGAGAACCAGAAAAGCTGATGGTGTAAGTTTCAGTCTGAGTGCAGAGACCAATGATACTGCTCAAAAACAGTTTGACAGAAAGACAGTGAATCCTCCCTTACCCTACTTTTTTTTCTTTCATTTTTTTTTCCATCCCCATCCCCCAAACCCCACTTTTTTCTCAGTCCCTTAAATCAATAGCCTACAAGCGTTGTTCTAATGTTAATTTGTTTTAACTTTTTATTTTGAAATACTTGTAGTTGTAGGAAATATTACAGAGACATCCTGTGTACCTATGTGGTTCTGCCTCATGTTAACATCTCATACAACTATATTACAATATCACAAGAAAGAAATTGATATTGATACACTCTGTATATATATATATATATATAATTATATATCAATATAAATTTATATATAATATATAAATGTATATGCAGTGTGTATAATATCAATTTCTTACCTGTGATATATATGTATATAAGCAGAGTGCATCAATATCAATTTCTTACTTGTGATGTATATATATACACGAGAGAAAGACAGAGAGAGAGGAGAGATTGAGACAGGGTCTTGCTCTGTTGCCCAGGCTAGAGCACAGTGGTGCAATGTCAGCTTACTGCAGCCTCAACCTCCCAGACTCAAGCTGTCCTCCTGCCCTCGTCTCCCAAGTAGGGACCACAGCATGCACCACCATGTCTGCTAATTTTTGTATTTTTTGGTATATATGGGATTTCACCACATTGCCCAGGCTGGTCTCAAACTCCTGGGTTCAAGTGATCCTCCCATCCTGGCCTCCCAAAGTGCTGAAATTATAGATGTGAGCTGGGATTATAGATGCATGCCCAAACCACTCTGCCAATCTTATTTGGATTTCACCACTTTTACGTGCAGTTATTTATGCATGCGTGTATTTAATTCTGTGCCATATTGTCCTACGTGTGGACTTGTGTGACCACCACCACAAGGAAGCTATAGAAGAGGTCCATCACGAGGACACCGCGGGCCACCTCTTATAGCCACATCCATTTCCCTTCCCTTCCCACTCCTATTCCCTGGCAACTAACTACTATATGTTCTTCATTTCTATAATATGATTATTTTGGGAATGTCTTATAAATGCAATCATGTAGTTTGTAACCTTGTGATATTGGCTCTTCTCTTTTTGAATAACTCCCTTGAAATCCAACCAAGTTGTGTGTTTCTGTGGTTTAAAGCCCCTTTTTCTTGCTGAGTGGTAATTCACAGTATAGCTGTACCACAGTCTACTTCACCGTTGACCCACTCAGAAACACCTCGGCCATTTCCAGGTTTTAGCTGTTAGGAATAAAGCAGCAACAAACATTTATACACAGGTGATTTTGTGAACAGAAGCCTTGACTTCTCTGGAATAAATATCCAGGAGTATAAAACTGCTGGATCTTGGGATGAGTATGTGTTTAGTTTTATAACAAAGCACCCTACACTTTTCCAGATCTGCTGTGCCATTATATATTTCCATTGATAATGCAGGAGGTATCCAGTCTCTTAGCATCTTGTCAGCATTTGGTATTTTTATTTATGCCATTCAAATAGGTATGTAGTGATACCTACTGCGGTTTTAATTTGTATTTCTCTAATGACTAAAGATGTGGGGTGTACTTCTTATGCACTTATTTGACATTTACATATTCTCTTGAGTGAAGTGCCTGTGTATGTCTTTAGCCCATTTTCTGATTTGATTGTTATATTCTAGCAGTTTTTCATTGGTATTCTCTTGTGTATTCATCTTCCTGTAAAGTAATCTACATCTTACCTTGTATTTAAGAGATTTTTCCATGAAAGAGAATGAAAAGCCGTATTAAACCTCCAATACATTTTTACATAGTTTACTCATACTCTGCATGATAAATCACTTTATCAGGAAAGCAAATATAACTGGTCCTGCCCAGTAGTTTTTTTCTCAGTGACTGCTATTTCCTAGTCTCTTGTGACACCATTCAGGTGCTAAAGAGGAATTACTTGCTTACGCTGATCCTGCAAGACCTGTACTTACGCAAAAAAAGTTCAGTGTTAAGTCCCACTAAAGTTTGTGGTTTGTGCATCTCTATAAAAACAGTTGGCCAATCACTGAGGTGGCAAGGCAGGTAGGGACCACAGCAGTCTAGTTGTACAGTTGTCTGTGTTTGATTTGTAACCAGAAAAACCTTCTCACCCAGAAAAAAGAGCCTTCAGCTCCTGGTACTGCTCATCTTCTCTGAGATTTTCTGTTAAATGTGTCCTAGATTTGCTCTTTGTGTTTGTTATTTAATGAATGCAAGAGGCAGGCATTTACTGTATCCCTTGCTAATAAACCATAACTGCTGACTCAGCATTTACACAAAATGTTAAACAACAATACAATCAAGCCTAGGTAATTAGTTAATTTAGGGGAACAGGAGGAATTACTGGACTCTTGCTAGAAATCATAAGAGAGTTTTTTTCGGCTTTTTCCATGCTGACTTGTAGTAACCTCCCTTTCTCTTTTTGCAGATTGCCTTTCCAGCACAGGATATAATCTATAATCTAAAGAATTGTATAAGGCTTTGCTACTTTTTTTTTTCTTTTTTCTTGAGATGGAG
Source organism: Cebus imitator (assembly GCF_001604975.1). NCBI lineage: Eukaryota > Metazoa > Chordata > Mammalia > Primates > Cebidae > Cebus > Cebus imitator. Next base: position 3,513,381 of record NW_016107407.1, on the reverse strand, counting down.
TTATCCTCTGTCACCCAGGCCGGAGTACAGTGGTGTGATCTCAGCTCACTGCAACTTCCGCCTCCCTGGTTCAAGCGATCATCCCACCTCAGCCTCCCAAGTAGCTGAGATTGCTAGCGTGCACCACCACACCTGGCTAATTTTTAGTAGATATGGAGTTTCACCACGTTGGCCAGGCTGGTCTCGAACTCCTAACCTCCAGTGATCCATCTGTCTCAGCCTCCCAAAGTGTTGGGATTGCAGGCGTGAGCCACCACTCCTGGCCTACTTATTTTTTTTTGAAACAAAAATGATCAAATAAATATACATCACCTATATTGAAAGTTAGTAACAAGTCTTGTGGAAGAATAAACACATATTTTAAAATGTTATGGGAAAAAATATCCCACAGAGTAATACATGAAGTGGGTTGCAATACATACCAAGTTCAGAAGTCAGCTTGTGTCAAGAAGAAATGATTGAGGAGAGCTGACATGCACTGAAATATGGACTAGTCTAGAGAATGCTTGAAGAAGGGAATCAAAGCAATAAATAAATAATCGTTTGTATTATTTCGCTTCCTTTGTGAATGATTAATTGATTAAAGGGGAGACAGGGTTAAGTAATTCAAGCCCCCAGCATCAATCAGAGGCTGAATTCTAGCTTGTAAGCTACAAACCAGCTCAAAGGATTGTTCTGGGTTGCTTCTCCCAGGTCAATCATTTCTGGTTCTGGAAGCTGTAGGGTTGCTGTGTCCATGTGGGTATTTGATCACCAGCGAAGCTGTCCTGAAATGGGTCCAGCACCTGGAGCAGGCTGGTCCCCTAACACCCTGCGCTGAGCACTCATGACCACTGTGTGGGCTACATGTGTGGCAAGCCCTTTTGATGGCATAATGACAGATGCCCTGTTCAGGAGAGGCTAGGTAAAGGCACACCTAGTGCTGGAGAACTCGGGAGTATCTCTCTTTTCATTCAGCACGTATTCACTGAGTGCCTTCCACCGTCCAGCTCCGCACTGCATCTGCAATACTGAAATGAAAAATCCCTGCTCTGAAAAACTCACATGGGAGAGAGATTAATAACCATCAGCTACAATAGGACACAAGTAAGGCTTATGATGGCAGCAAGTACACGGTAATACTCAAGTGCAGAGGAGGTCTGCTCCATCCCGGCGGTCGTGACGGGGTGGGAGGGGTGAAGGAAGTGCTTCTGAATGTGGTGAATTCTGAGATGTGTTTTGAGGGTGAAATAAGAATGTGTTCAGCAGACATAGGGAGAGGGTAGATTATGCCAGGCAGTGGGAGATGCCAGAGAGTGCAAGTGGCTCTTGCAAAGCTAACAGTGGTTTGCGGCAGGGGCAGGAGGTGAGGGCTGCAGCGGTGGGCCTGAGCCAATGGAAGACATTATCAATGAGTTGGATGCAAGGCCACGGCATAATGAGAAAGGCAGGGCTAGGGGAAAAGTCTTGCCACATTCCTCCATTCACTTGCTTTCCTGAGAAAGGAAGATCAGGGAGGCCACTGCATTGCATTTGAGAGACTGCTCGTGAAATATGTGTTTATTTATTTATTTATTTTGGGAATGCAGTGGCATGATCATCGCTCACTGCAGCCTCAAATTCCTGGGCTCAAGCAATCCTCCTGCCCCAGCCTCCCGAGTGGCTGGGACTACAGGCTAATTAGTTGCACTGAGCTAATTTTTCTATTTTTTTTGTAAGGATGGGGTCTTGCTGTGCTGCTCAAGCTGGTCTCAAACCTCCCAAAGTGGTGGGATTGCAGGTAGGAGCCACTATGCCTGGACTATATACATAATATATAATATATATACAAGTGTATATGTGTGTGTGTGTGTGTAGGCATATATATATGTATATACACACACGTATGTATATTTAACTGTCAAATTGCTATATTTGATAGTTGCTATATATATAATATATAATATATATATGAGTGTATAGATATATGTGTGTGTGTGTGTATATACAGACAAACACACACACACACACACACACACACACACACACACACACACATATGTATATTTATTGAATTGCTTCTCCTGAGCCCAGCCTATTTTCTGGGTGTAGGGCTGCAGACAGGCCATCTTTTAAATGCCAGTGGACAGAGGTTATCACAGGGCATGTTTCCACCAGTGGTCCGTGCCTCACACCTGGAGCACAGTGGTGAGGTGGAGAAGTTGGTGGAGAATGTGAGAGTGCTGATGTCTTGTCCTCGTTTCCACAGCTGCTGCAAATCCCTCAAATGAATCCTATCTTTGTCCATGTAGCCGATTTCTACACGAGGAATGGGATAGAGTTTGAGATTGTAAAATAATGCAAGAGCTTTAACCATGACCTATGAGCTCTGGCTGAGGAATCTGGGAAGATGTAGCTGGAACAGATGAAGTCTCAGAGGTGACACTGACGTCTTTAAATATTTGAAGGGTTTTATATGTAAGAGACAGGATTAGATTTTTTCTGTTTGGTTGTAAAGTATGCATTGTCCAATTGAGTGAAACTGTAGGAAAAACTGACTTGGTTCACAATAAAAATTACTGTGCCTATCATTCGGTGAGTGACTAATACATGCTGTCATATCATACTGGGATAATCAAATCCTTTCAGCAACGCTGAGAGGTGCATGCTTTTAACCTTATTGTATAGATGCATGTCCTCAGGTGCATTCAGGTTTCAATCCTATCTGCCTTACTCTCTCTTTCCATTGCATTCAGGTTCACTTGGGGAGAACGATCGTGTAGTATGTTTTCCCTGATGGAGCTATTGGAGGTGAAATGGACCACGTGCTGGGGGGATAATTCTCCCTCCACCTGGAGATCACTGCCATGGATACTGTAAAGGAGAGCCAAACATTGCTTGGGCTGTTGAACTTCTCAGCCTTCAAGGCCCTGTTTAAAGGCAAGCTTCTTAGGTCTATTGTCCTTTTATAAGTGAGTTGGATATTTACGATACATGGCATGTGTATGAGCTTCTTATTGCCGTAACAAATTACCGTAGATCCACAGGCTTAAAACAACACAATCTATGCTCTGACAGTTCTGGGAGTCAGAAGTTCACTTTCACTGAGCTAAACCAAGGTGTCTGCAGAGCTGGTTCTTTCTGGAGGTGTGGAGGAAGAATCCGCCCTTGGCTTTTTCCCTTTCTGGAGGCTGCCTGTGCTCCTTAGCTCGTGGCACCTTCACCCGTCTTCAGATTGTGTTGCCCCAGTCTCAGCTTCCACCATCATTTCACCTTCTCCTCTGTAGGCAGCTCTCCCTCTGCCTGCCTCTTAGAAGGATTCTTGTGATGGAATTGAGCCCATCCAGATCCTCCAGGATCTCTCTCTAGCTCACGTTCTTTGACCTGACCACATCTGCAAATCCCTTTTACCAGTAAGATGACATTGACAGGTCCCAGGAATTAGGACATGCACATGTCGTGGGACTTTGCATTCAGCCTACCACAGCATGGATACACATAGCTGGGATGGCAAGATCTTCCCAGACTTAGGAAAATTCACTTAAAGAATGAATTCCAATCTGCATATGTCCTTCAGATACTCAGAGCAGATTCCATTCAAGTTGTTCTCTAGCATATGCATTACTAGTAAAACAAAGAACAGCTCCACAGAGAGAACAAAAAAAGTACGCTAACTTATCTTTTGTCACGCAGGATGGTAGCATTTTAAAATTCAGGTAAATAAAATATGTGCCCAGCATCAAAGTCTCAGGAGGTAGATGAAATGCTAAAGTACAAAAATAACCAAGAGAAACTAATCACCAATCAGACAAAGACCAAGCACTAGCATTGTTTTGCATTATCCAAAACCGCCAAGCTATTGGACTTAAGGGACCTGGGGAAGGGATGCTCATAAAGATAGAGAATTTAATATTAGCTCTGGAAATGGGATTGGCCACATTGCTAATCCAGCTGGCAACAAGCAGCATGTCTCAGAGTCCAACGCCTGATAATAGAGTATCACCTTGCATTGATGTCACTTTCTCCCATCCCATTTTAGGCTGACTTCTCCAGGGAGCTATTTGAGTTCTCAGATTCACCATATAGGAATCTCTGAAGGTGGAATGCATGCAACAAGAATTTGTTAACTATCTAAATAAGTATGCATTACCATATTAGACACTAAGTGAGATACAAAAATAAGTAGAAGACAAAATTCTGTCCCTGAAGGGATTTTAAGATACACAAAAAGCTCCCTGCAACAATCTAAATAATAGTGGCTCAAAATATCATCGTGGTCTCTGTGTTCTAAGCTTCTATCCTGCTTGTCATTTATGTACCCAATTAAACAAAGCCATCCGTAAATAACAGGTAATTGTCACTCAGTTGTTGTACATTAGCTACTATAGGTAAGATTTAAGAAAATAAAAATGGATTGAGCAGGAGAGCAAAACTAATAAACAAAACATGTATTGAGCTCTTTCTGTTAAGAAGGATCTAAGCCTTGGGTTCCTGTGGAGGAATAGAGCAGGGTCCCTGTATTTAAGACTCTGCAGAACATTCTCTGCAAGATCTACCAAGAGATTCAGCTAGAAAGGATCAAAAAGCATGAGTGAAACTATTAGATAAAATTAAAAGCTAAGCTCAGTGTTCCGAAGAGAGCATCTTATGAGTAGATTCTTAACACAGTTGAATTATGTTTCTAGATCTTCGTAAATCTCCCCGATTTGAAAATACTCCTTAGAAAATGTATCTCCTCTCTGTTCTAAAATTCTATAAAATATATTTGAAAAGCACAAGGGTCTCATTCAAAACTTAAAACTATGTAAGTGCAAAACCAAAAACTGTACAATGTTATTCAAATTAATCCTGCTACTAAAATGAACTCTTTGCCATACTACATGTATAAGTGTATAATAGAAATACTTATGAATACTTATGAACTAAATCTGATGGCCCCTAATGTACTAGTCTGTTCCCACCAAACAAGAAGAACCAGCAAAATAAAATTCCAAAACACATGGAGAAACCTACTGCTAAGAGAGGCAGCTGACAAAATAAACCAACTGGGCAAGACATCAAGATGAAGTCTGGACAGAGCCCTCCACTGAGGATGCTGAAAAGAGATAAATGAAAGAATACAGCCGTGAACAATAATAACAAAGCAAAAGAAGGTAGAAATAAAACTAGAGGCCAGGCGCGGTGGCTCATGCCTGTAATCCCAGCACTTTGGGAGGCCGAGGTGGGTGGATCACGAGGTCAAGAGATCAAGACCATCCTGGTCAACATGGTGAAACCCCGTCTCTTCTAAAAAATACAAAAAAATTAGCTGGGCATGGTGGTGCATGCCTGTAATCCCAGCTACTTAGAAGGCTGAGGCAGGAGAATTGCCTGAACTCAGGAGACGGAGGTTGTGGTGAGCCGAGATCACGCCATTGCACTCCAGCCTGGGTAACAAGAGTGAAACTCCATCTCAGAAAAACAAACAAACAAACAAACAAACAAAAACCCAAAAAACTAGAGTGGATAGATATGGGAAAAAACCAAGTGCAAAATTTTGGAATTGAGAAGTACAGTAACTGTAATAAAAATGAAATGTTCGAAATACAGGATAAACTCTAGCCTGAATACTGTGGAAGAGCATATTAAAGAATGTGAAGATATCATTAAGAAAATGCTCAGCATGCAGTAAGGGAGAGATGGAGTTAGAGATGGGAGATGAGAAAGGGAGAGATGAGAGGGATGAAAACTGTATGTGATGGCTCAAGTCTGCAACTTGGGAGGCTGAGGCAGAGGATTGCTTGAGGCCAGGAATTTGAGACAAGCCTGGGCAACATGGTGAGACAGAAAATTTAAAAATTAGCTGGGCGTGGTGATGTGCCTATAGTTCCGTCTACGCAGGAGGCTGACATAGGAGGGTCACTTGAGCCCAAGTGTTCAAGGCTACAGTAAGCTCTGATTACACCACTGCACTCTAGCTGGGACAACAGAGCAAGAAAGTGTCTCTTTAAAAAATGATGGAAAAGAGCAGTTAAGAAACATGGGGATAGTTGAAGAGCACCAGCATATATGTAATGAGAGCTCCAGAAGAGAGGGGAGGAATGGGCAGGAAAAGGGAGTGACATGATTACTGTACTTAGATGGAATGTGCATTCTGTGTGCCTATAAAAAGAGATAGAAACAAATCCCGGCCTATTCACTTCGTAGGAAACCTGCAAATATCAAAGATGAAGAGCACATTCAACATCCAAGAACACAGAAAAGATAGATTATCCAGAACAGAATGGCTACTAACCCAAAAGCTGAATTGACAGTAATGTGATTTCTCAGAACATCCCAAGTATAATTCAAGAGCGAAATCAAAATAAAAACATTTTAAAACACATAAAAACTAAGAACTGTAGTAAATGAATAATGCACTATGGGGAAAAATAAATGCAATGAGTAAGATAAAAACAATTATAAAATGGAATTTGATTAAAGGACAGTAAATTTTTTTTCTTTACCATAAAATGACTTTAAAAAGTACAAAACAGATTTTAAACAGGAGCTATAAAATAAGGAAAAGGGGTCATTCTTCAGTGGGTGACATGCTTGTCATGGTCATGAGGAGGATGTAAGTATTAAAAGATAAAATATGTATTTTGTAAAAAAAATCCAGTGTTGTCACAAAAAGACCAGAAGCTCAAAATATAATTATCAAAGCCAAGGAACACAGACATACAAAGAGAAATGTGGAAATATTTCATCAGAGGAAAAGACAAAGGTGTAAAAAAAAGTCAAGGAGGATGGTAAAAATTAGTCCAAATATAGGGTTGATCTTAAAAAATGTAGCTAATTAAATTATCTATTGAGAGAGACAGAGAGAGAAAGAGATCATTAGACTGGATAGATTGGATAATAGGATACAAATCTAGGTATATGTTGCTTCAAAAAGACCACTTAAAGCTACACAGAAAGATTAAGGATGAAGAGAAGTAAAAAGATAAACCATGAAGACATTTACCAAAAGGAACTTAGTTTAGTAATATTCTCAGACAAATTAGAATTTAAGGCAGAAACATTAATAGAGACAAAAAAGAACATTGCATAATACTTAAAAGAACAAAGGAATCAGAACAATCATGCACCTGTGTACCTCTGAGAAACAGCCTTGAAAGAGAAAACACAAAGACTGATGGAAATAAAGCTATACACCTTGGCATTCAGGGAGATTCGTTTGCAGCCAAGTGTGGTGTCTCTTGCCTGTAATCCCAGCACTTTGGAAGGCCAAAGCCAGAATTTTGCTTGAGCTCAGGAGTTCAAGACCAGCCTGGGAAACACGGTGATACCCTGTCTCTACTAAAAATTCTTTTAAATTATCCAAGATTGGTGGTGCACCCCTGTAGTCCCAGATACCCAGGAGGCTGAGGCAAGAGAATCATTTAAGCCAAGGAGCTGAAGGGTGCAGCAAGCCACGATTGTACCGGAACTTCAATCTGGGGGATGAAATGAAACCTTGACTCTTAAAAAAAAAAAAGAAAGAAAGAAAGGAGTAGTTTGCTTTTGGTAGAATAAATAAAAGGGAGCTGTGGTGTGTCCTTGAGCAAGACAGGATGTATAAGAGCAGGATTTAGGGAGGGTTTATCTGATGACCTAAGCAATAAAGGCAGGAGTGAGGAAGCGCTAGAGTTTTGCATTGGCAAGATCAGCATGGTGATTTAAGAGTCAGTTGATAAGACCTTGATGTAAGGTGGCAAGAGATGAAGTGATCAAAGGGGAAGAGGGGTCAAAACAGCAGAGATGAACTGAATAACTGAATATTGAGGATAAGGAAGACAGAATAATCCCAACTGGAGAATGGGGGTGCCGTGAGCAGAGGAGGAAATGATGGCTAGAAAGCAAGCTGGCTTTAGGGTTCATCTGACATCCTTAGTTTCTGATTTGCTGAGTTTTGGGTGATATCTGTGAGATGACTGTTCTCAGATGGAAAACAGGCAGCTGTTGGTGGGAGGACAGGCAGAAAGCCAGCCTCTTGGTTGCCATGCTGCCTTCTCCTCCTGTCTCTGGGGTGTCCTCTAATGCCCTGGGAGGCAGATAATCTTTTCTTTGAAACTTCCAGGGTACAGGTGCAAGATGTGCAGGTTTGTGACATAGGTAAACATGTGCAGTGTGGTTTGCTGCACCTATCAACCCATCACCTAGGTATTAAGCCCTGCATGCATTAGCTACTTTTCCTAATGCTCTCCCTGCCACCACCCTCCCCTGAAAGGTCCCAGTGTGTGTTGTTTCCCTCTATGTGTTCTCATTGCTGAGCTCCCACTTATGAGTGAGAATATGCGGTGTTTGGTTTTCTGTTGCTGTGTTAGTTAGCTGAGGATAATGGCTTCCAGCTTCATCCATGTCCCTGCAAAGGACATGATCTCATTCCTTTTTGTGACTGCATAGTATTTCATGGTGTATCTGTACCACATTTTCTTTATCCAGTCTATCATTGATGGGCATTTGGGTTGATTCCATGTCTTTGTTACTGTGAACAGTGAGGGAGACAGGCACTCATATTTACCTTCACTTAAAGAGACAGCAATGCTTGGGAGGCCGAGGTGGGTGGATCATCTGAGATCAGGAGTTCAAGACCAGCCTGGCCAATGTGGTGAAACCCAGTCTGTACTAAAAATACAAAAACTAGTTGGGTGTGGTGGTGGGTGCCTATAATCCCAGCTACTCAGGAGGCTGAGGAAGGAGAATCGCTTGAACCCAGGAGGCGGAGGTTGCAGTGAGCCAAGATGGCACCATTGTACTCCAGCCTGGGCAACAAGAGCAAAACTCCATCTCAAAAACAAACAAACAAAAACCTGGCAATGCAAAAATTGGTCAGGAGAAAGAAACAAGGGGAATTGCCATAGTCCTTGACCAGCAGATTCCAGCCTCTGTGAAGGCAAAGGCAGGAAGATGATTAGTGCGCTGGCCTGCCCATTCTCCTGAAAAAAGATGGTTTTCAGCTCACTGCTGCTCTGCTCTCCCATTCTAAAGTCGTATTTATGGGATTTTATTTTTGTCTTGTCCTGAATATTTTTCTCACTCATATTTAGTACTTTTTAGATTCTCTGCTTATTCTAGAAGTGAATGGTTCTGGATGGATGAGAAATACTGTTCCTCCAAAGTTCAGTTATAATGTTGAGGTTTTATACATCTGAGAGGTGCTTGGGCTGAGCCTGGATGGCCACTCTCTGCAAGGAAGCAGGAAAGAGAGGGACAGCTCCTACAACAAGTGCAGAGGGTCATGGTGGGTTGGGTAAGAGAAGGTTGCAGGAGAGTCACAGAGGGGTCGGAGCTTGTAAAGAATGTCATGAAAGAGTGCAGACACCAACTCATGGACGCTCCTGCTAGAATTAGGATAAGCTAGTAAATGCCAGGAAAAAGATGTGCCAGAGACTCCAGAAGGGTAAGTGCTGTTTGAAGGAAAAGGAGAACTAACAAGGTTGGGAAAGCATTTGATTTCAGGAGTTGAAGTCTCTGGTGTGAGTCAAAGTAATCAGTTAATTCCTCTAAGGTTTCAGAGGAGGAAACTGGCTGATCGAGGGAAGGGCAGCTCAATGAAGGATCAGCAAAGAGGAAGAGCGCCCATCACAAGACAGCTGAAAGCTGATTCACTGTTAGGGAGGCTCAAGGAAGAAGTCAGAGGCTGCCCACACGGGCGCATCCTTCGTGGGAACTTTCGATATTAAAACCCTGCCAGTGAATCACGAACGTTTTAGTTGTGATTCATTCCACAGCTGAGAGGGTAGAGAGTAAGCTTTAAAAGTGGAACCGTTTCTGACATATTCTGGATGGTAACAGGAGGGTTGACTTGGCAGCAGTACTGGTAAGTACAGGAGGCCAAGGAGAAAAGCATGTTACTGAGTAATTGCATTGACCAGCGGTAATGCAGCTGAGTGGACAGGAAGAAGGTTTTGTTGTAAATTACTGAACTGATGGGGGGGAGGGGTGAAATTGTGAAAGCGTATGACAAAGGAAAGCTGGAATAAATCTTTTTTTTTTTTTTTTTTTAGCTAATTTTAGGGAAGGAAGGGGGAATAGCTCCAGATAGTTTGCACCACCACACACCAATACCATGCACATTTAAGGAACATTTTGTTATCGATTTTCTCAGACTCACGTGTTTAACATGGTATCCATAGGGAAGTGGTGTTTGTGACCCTATGTGGCAGGGAAAGCTGAACTTACTTCTGTTGGCCACGGTCAGAAGGAAGTGGTGACAGGAAGAACAACTCAAAGTGATCTTTCTGAGACATTACCTCCCTTCCTTAGTACTTTCAAATTCTAAAACGTGTACATCCATTAACATTTAAAAATGCATTGACATGCACGCATAACTTCTTGATAGCAAATCTGTAACTGCAGACATTTAAATCATGCCCTAGATATCTGATGAATAACAAAAATACAGTTTTGGTTACTGAGAAAATGATAGTGCACCCGTAGTCCTGGTTTCCAGGAGGCTGTACAAGTCTGCAACAATCCACCCCTGCTTTCAGACAATCTGTGCAAGTTCCAGAGTTATCTCGGGAGCTACCTGTGATCCAGACAGCAGAGGTAACACGACCCTCTGTGGTCCAGGCAGGCTCCTGGAAGAGCTGGGTTACAAATCCTGGGACACCCCCTGCAACCACCCCGCCGAGGACAGTGAGAAGAGAACAGGCATTACACCTGCAGCTCTTTCTTGAAGCATGAGGGATAGGAAGCACAGTCAACTGTGGAGACACAGAAGTGACTAAAATGAAGGTAGGAGGGAGTTTAACCTACTAGACAGAAGCTGAAGATGGAGCTGGAGAACTATGTGTGGGGGTCAGATGCAGTGGCTCACACCAGTAATCCCAGCACTTTGGTAGGCTGAGGTGGGTGGATTGCTTGCGGTCAGGAGTTCAAGACCAGCCTGGCCAAAATGGTGAAACCCCATTTCTACTAAAAATACAAAAATTAGCTGGTGTGATGGCACACCCCTGCAATCCCAGCTACTCTGCAGGCTGAAGCAGGAGAATTGCTTGAACTGGAGAGGCAGAGGTTGCAGTGGGCCGAGATCGTGCCATTGCACTCCAGCCTGGGCGAAAGAGTGAGACTCTGTGGAAAAAAAAAATGTGTGGAAAGTGTAGCATCAGCAAAGTAACAACAAGGAAGCTGCTTGGGATTAAATCATAACAAATGAATAATATCTAATATTCAAGGATAACATGAAATATTTTGCACCCTTGGGGACCTTTCTGCGGAGCATATCAATCCTCAAAGGCCTTGAAGTCTTTGAGAACAGAAAGGATTGCACTTTTGATCTGTGGCAAACAAACCCAGATTCTGCTGGAACATTCTCGATAGGGTTTTGAGAATAGGGGAATGCTAGAAACATCCCTGCTTCAGGAGTGACTCAAAAATCTAGTTCCAGGCCAGGTGTGGTGGCTCACACCTGTAATCTCAGTACTCTGGGAAGCTGAGGCAGGAGGATCACTTGAGGCTGGGAGTTTGAGACCAACCTGGGCAACATGGTGAGACCCTGTCTCTATAAAAAATAAAATATTAGCCGAGTGTAGTGGCAGACACCTGTAGTCCCAGGTACCAGGCAACTGAGGTGGGAGGATTATTTGAGCCCAGGGGTACAAGGCTGAAGTAAGCTGGGATCACTCCACTGCACTCCAGCCTGGGCGACAGAAAAAACAAACAAACAAATAAATAAACAAACAAAAAACCCCATAAAAAGGAGGCAAAAGACATGGACAGACACTTCTCAAAAGAAGACATACAAACAGCTAACAAACATGGAAGAATGCTCAGCATTACTTAGCATCAGAGAAATTCAAGTCAAAACCACAATGAGATAGCATCTTACACGAGTCAGCATGGCTACTATGACAGAGTCACAACACAACAGATACTGGTGAGGCTGCAGAGCCAAAGGAATGCTTATACGCTGCTGGCAGGAATGCAAATCGTTCAGCCACTGCGGACAGCAGTTAGATTTCTCAAATAACTTAAAACAGAACTGCCGTTCAACCCAGCAATCCCATTACTGGGTATCTATCTGCAATAAAATAAATCGCTTTACCAAAAAGACGCCTGTAGTCATATGTTCATTGCAGCACTATTCGCAATATCAAAGACATGGAATCAATCTAGGTGCCCATCAACAGTGGATTAGATAAAGAAAATGTGGTGCATCTACACCATGGAATACTACACAGTCAGAAAAAAAGAATGAAATCATGTTCTTTGCAGCACTGTTGATGCAGCTGGAGGCCATTATCCCAAGCTAATTAGCTTAGAAATAGAAAAGCAAACACTGCGTGTTCTCATGTATAAATGGGACCAAAAAATTGGGTACTCATGGACATAGTGATGGAAACAACAGACACTAGGGACTTCTAGAGAAGGGAGAGAGGGAGGGGGACAAGGGCTGGAAAGACAACTATCGGGTACTATGCTCAGTACCTGAGTGATGGAATCATTCATATTCCAAATCTCAGCATCACACAATATACTCATGCAACAAACTTGCACGTGTATTTACTGAATCTAAAAAGAAGTTGAAATTATATTTTAAGAAAACCTAGTCCCAGCTTTTTTTCTTCCAAGGAATCAAAGACTTATGAATTGACACGGGATGGACACAAAACCTTGATTGTCTAAAAGGAAGACATATGAGGGGGATAAAACCACATCGTAATGCCCCGGAATGCAAAGGAAGAGTTGATTTTAGGGACATGTGAGGTTCCACGTATTCACCTGGATCCTTTTACAGAAAGAAATGGGTAATGCAGCTCTACTTAAAACAAATTGATACCAGGGAGATGCCTATTAAAAGAGGGGATGAAGCAAATCTCGTGGAAAAACTAGAAGAAAATAGCAATATAAATGTCACCCAAGTAGCCAGTGCATTGAAGGCAATGTTAGGAGCATAAGAAGAGTCCTTTTTCTCTGGACATTCGTTTATTTTGTACTTTATGGGTAATGACATTTCTTGGGTGTTTCTGTTTAGAGTCACAAGCCTTGAAATTCTGCCCTACTGCACACACACACTAAGGGAGCCATATTACAGGATAAAATATATATGTAATGTCTTTATTACTTTGCTGAGCTAAAGGTTTCTTTTGATTTTGAATAACCATAAACAGGGACCTAGGAAACTAGGCCAATTTTGTGTAAGCTCAAAGGAAGGTGAAGGCTAACGATGTAAGATTCTAAAATAAGACAAAGCAATACAAGATATGAGCAGTGAGAGCAATTCAGGGAGTTGCAGTGGTGGCTTTCAGAATAACTCAGGGGAGGCCCCAAACTGTACAAAGTAGGCGAGCAGATAGCTATGTCAGCTCAGCAGTAACAGTGGGACAGAACTCAGTTCCTGAGCAAGTGCTTTGGACAATTAGCAACTATCTTTTGTCCACACGGAGATTACTGAGCTTATGATAACCATTTCAAAATGGGCACAGTGCTAGCTAGTAAGAAGCATTTAGTCTAATGATGAGAGACATGGCACATATGTAAATGCCTGCCGTTTCCTGTCACAAATGGAAGGCCAGAAATGGCTTATGTACTTGGGTCTGAATCAAAAGAAAGTATTTCACAGGAAAAGGCATCTCACTCACAATCTCCCAAGCCAAATAAGCAGAAGGGTTGCTGTTACAAATTGTATACAGAAGAAAAAAATGGATAGTGGCTAGATGGCTAGATGGATGAAGGATGAATAGATGATTGTGGACGAATGGATGGATGATGGATGGATGAATGATGGATGGATGGATGGATGGATATGGATGCATGGACAGATGGTTGGATACAACATCCTTATTTAAGATATATAATAAATTGCATATTTAATAGTCATTCACATTTTAATATCTATTGGGTGGATGAAAATTTGTAAAGGAATATGCACCTGAATTCTTTGCATTCATCAGCTAAATTAATTGTCAGCAGAATCCTTAGAAAAAAATCAGGAGCACACCTAAGTTCAGTACAGTATGGAATGTCTAAAGGGGTAGGGGAGATGTACACAACCTTAATTGTGTACTTTTCGATAACTGAATGGGAAGATTCCCAGACAAGAAGTTAGAAGGTTCTCAAAAATAGATAATGCATGTGTTTAAGTATTGGTGTCTATCATCAACTAAACAAAATCCAGAATTTACTAGGTAGAGAATGAAGAAAATGAGAATGAAAAGGAAATGCAATTGAAAAGAAATTGGATCAAATACGGAAGGAATAGTAGATTAGAATTAGGAAAAGGTATTCATTGTCGAAAGCGTGTAGATACTCACATTTGCATAGCATTGGATCCTGCTAGCATTAAAGAGAGAATCTCATGCTCCCAGAGCTATCTGGTGAACGTCCCCCACGGTACGTGTGAAGCTCTGCATGCCCCACGTCTGCAACAGCACTGTAGACTACATCTCTGTCCACAGCCGACCTCGGCATGTTCCATTTACACCACATGGAGAAATAAAATGTATTTCTAATTGGCTTTCTAATAAGTACTAATTAGTCCAGGCCTTCGTGATCCACAAAGTGATAAAGAGTGAGCTTGCATCCTTCCATCAAAGCACTGAAGCTGCAGCTGGCAAAGCCTCACGCTGCTTTTCCTGCCTCTCTTTGGGAAGAAACTGAAATTAGCTCCATGAAAAAAATCTCATTTAGATTTTGCTGGTATGTATTAAAATCCAAGAGGTGAAACCGTGCGAGCACCTGTGACAGAGTTCCCAGGAGTGGTCTGAGGGGGACCAGCTTCGGGCAGCATTCGCACAGTAACTAACTCTTCCAGAAAGTCACATTTAAAACAAGACCATTAAATTGTGGCGGACGTACAGCATCAGCCATTTTGATGCATCTTTGATATCTAAGAGTTGGGGAGAAAGTCCATGCACTATATTGATTATTTATGAATACAAGAGTTTTAAAGTTAGACTGAAGAAAACATGGAGTTTTATAGTTATGGGATCCAAAAAGATCTTCCAGCCGAAGTATTATTGCAAACACCACCAAGACAATCTCTAAGACCAAGGGAAAGAATTCAGAGAGGAGGTGCCCAGCCCACTGACCTTGTGCTTGAATCAGGCACCAATCCAACTCCATCAAAGTTAGACAAATTATCTCAAGGTCTCCAAGCACCTTCTCCATTAAGTGAGCACAGAGACACTCATGGTTTTCAGTGCATGAAAACTCCCTGGGAAACAGCCGAGGCAGATTTTCTCTTGTTTCTGCTTTTACCTGGGTCTTCGGAAATGTTTCATGTTTTCCCCACGACACTTTCCAGAACACGACATTTCCTCAAATCTATTCTAGGGCTGTCCCACTTCCCATTTCATGTCCAAGGTCATAAAGTATTCTCAACGCAATCGTAACCATGAAGTCTTGTGGCCAGGCTTGTTGTGATTCAAAACAAGGAGTGTTTAGAAATCATTTGCTGTGTAGGAACAAAGTCCAAGGCATCCTTCTTTGTTATTCTCAACCAAGCTGTCCCGGAAGGGGATGTATAGTGCATAGGACCGGTACAACATGGTGCTCAAGCTTTAAGTTAAAACGCATTAAAATGAAATGAACCTTGAAGTTAAAGACACTGTCATAGGAGGTCTGTGAGAACCAGCTGCAAATAGCAGGGTGGGCATGGAGGAGAAAGAGCAGAAGAAGATGAGGTAAAAAAGTAGGTATAAAGCATTTTATATAAAAAGGAGGGTCACACAAATATTGTGAAACTCTGAATTATATATTGAGAGATGAAAAATCGGCCTGGAAATCAAAAAGAAAATAAACTCCATATGAATGGAATACATCTGAGGGGGTGAAAAATATGGCAGGGGCTGAGAAAAGAAAATAATTTTGATAGTAAACTTCTCAGATTCCCAGGAATGAGAAGAGATAAGCAGCAGAGTTGGAAGGAGGAAGCTGGAGTTCTATCCAGGTTCAGCAGGAAATTATTTCAGCCTGAACCAGAGACACAGTGGAAGTGAGAAAGAAAGCCGCTCGGTTTGTAAGATTTCTGTTCAGGAAGTGGAGTGAGGGTCTCGTGGGAACGAGTGTGGCCAGAGAAGGAAATGGAGGAATAACGGATGATTGCGAGCCCCGAGTTTGGGAGGCGGGGAGGTGTTATTGACAGTCAGGAGGGAAAGAAGGTGTCTTACAAAGGAAACAAACAGGGTTCATTTTTAGGTTGGTTATTTGATGTATGAGGAGAAACATTTAAAAGTCAAGACTTGGGGGAGGATGTGTCTAGGAAACCGAGGGCAGAGGGGACTGCTATACCCAGGGGATGACTCCATTTACTCCACAAATGTAGAAGAAATGTCTTCAGGGCCAGATTTCGCTGAAGGTGAAAACATGAAGAACATGAGCACGATTACCTGGGAGTTCAGCAGACGGCTGCATCATCCAGATTTTGTTTTCAGTGCCTCTACACCTGCGCACCTTCCAGTGCATTCGGTTGATTCATGAGGCTTATAGAATCTGCTTTTTATAAATTAAAGGAATAAATCTTTAGTGATTATGGTAAGGAGATGATGGGGAGGATATGGGGAGCTCATGGATAGAGCATAGGAAAAAAGTCAGAATTTTCATATATTCACACGAAGGAAACTTTACAAATAACTACAGGGAAGGCAGAATAGAAGGGAGACAAGATTTGGACAAGACAAACAGAGGGCTGATTTTGAAAGTACAGAGGAAGTGGAAAAAACAGTGGGACAGAGGAAGAGAGGATGAGAAGAAATAGACAACTGTTCTAAAGGAAATGAGGGAGGCTGGGTGCAGTGGCTCATGCCTGTAATCCCAGCACTTAGGGAGGCGGAGGTGGGGGGAATCTCTTGAGGTCAGGAGTTCGAGACCAGCCTGGCCAACACTGTGAAACCCCCGTCTCTACTAAAAATACAAAATTAGCCAGGCGTGGTAGCGTGCACCTGTAGTCCTAGCTACTCGGGAGACTGAGGCAGGAGAATCACTTGAACTCAGGAGGTGGAGGTTGCAGTGAGCCGAGATGACACCACTGCTCTTCAGCCTGGGTGACAGAGCAAGACAGCCCCCTCCCTAAAAAAAGAAAGAAAGAATATGGGGGAAATGTTTAGGGAATCAGAGGAACATGTTTGGAGTAAACAACACCAGATGGCCAGGACCACCTTTCCTTTTTCTGAAGAAACAAAGGCAATCCCTACCCTATTCTTAGCAGCTAAAGGCAGAATTGATGCTAGAAGATTCCACAGGAAGGGAAGTTCCTGATGCTGTGTACTAGGACTAGAGGGTCATACCAGCAGGGAATTGCTAAATAAAATGATCCATAATCTAGAAGAGAACATAATAGACAGCTTTGAGAGGCAGAGATGCACAAGCCTATTGCTGAAGCTACATCAAACATTTGAGATTCAAGAAAAGAACAATTTGGGTCTCAGCGTGGGGGCCTGGGGATGCTGGAACCTAAATAAATGTCACAGATACTGATCCAGAGAGGAAAGCAAGAGTTCGTCAAGTGAAAAAGAAGATCATCAAGTGAAACAAACCTGTTTACCTCCATTGACCTCCACCCGCTTTTCTATCTCACTGTCTTCCACAGATACATACACGGAAAAAGACAAGGAGGTTTCTGTCGGCGGGGGGATTTCTTGAATAGTGTTCATTTTCTACCTTCATGCCGTGGCTTTATTCTAAATTTGAATTACTTTGTAGGCAGGAAGAAAAAGCATTATTTTTAAGTCATTAAGAAAGCCAGATAACTTTGAAAATTAAGCCAAATGAAGGACTGAGCCATGTTAATACCCAAATATTTCAGCAGCTAATCCTCTAAAAAATCTTTTTTAATGTTGTTCCATAAGAGGTGTGGCATTTTTGCCAGTAGATAAGGATTTTCAGAGATTATAATTTCAAAATACTAAAAGCAGTTGCCATTTATTTATAAAAAAATTATTTTTCCCCTCCATGACGGGTAGCATAGGTCTGGGACAAGAAAGAACTCAATAGCTAATTACTGGGTGGAGTGGAATTTTGAACTATAGGGGTATGTACTCTGCAGAGAGGAAAGATCTGGCGTCTATTACTAGAAAATCTCACGGAAGCTCTTCTCTTTGGGTGGGAGGTAACAATTCTCTGAGGATCATCTCCCATTTGGGAAGATCTCTGTGTGTGACCTCTTTGGGCAAACATACCTTCTGGTTTTCTAAGCCACACTCGATTTCAAATATATTATCAAGTCTTCCCACAAGCCATAGGAATGTCCCAGCAATTTCAGCATTTCTGACTTCTGAACGATATGACTCAGCCTGCCCTGAGAACTTGGAAGCGACACCCAAGCCCTCTGCGGATGGTGTGTGTCAAGTTCTGGTTGGGAATGAGGCCTCCAGAGTCGCCCATCGCACACCAGGGATCTACGTGGGTCCCCTCGACGCCCTCACCTGCTTCCTCTGGACTCAATTCAGGCTTATCTAGAACCCTGGCAATCTCTGGAGCTTTGCCCAGAGGTGATAAAATACTTCCCTTTTTTGGCAGTGTGCAGGAAAGCTAGGACTGGCGGCTGGTGACCGGGATGCCTGGGCCCGTGGCAGACTGCCTTTGAGTGGGTAAAGTAATCAGAGGAGTTGGCTGGGAAAGGCAGAATTGAGGGGTGTCCTCCTCTTACTTACATGAATAAAATTCAAAACGGGCAGCGGTCTTCTTTTACGTCCTCCTATTTCTTTGACCCTGTCAGATCAAGGTTCCTTCCTGCTCCAGCCAAATGGGCGGACTGTTGTACCCAAGAAAATGCTCTTGAGGATGCCCAGTCCCCGCCCCACACACGGCACTGGTCGGCTGGAGGAAGGTGAGGAGGCTCCGTAGTTACTTGTCCATGCCTATATGTCTTCTTTCCCTTGCGTATGTGTGTGTTTTCCTGCTCATTTCCATAAATAAAATGTTCTTTTTCAGCTATATAGTTGCCTCCCCTGATTAATTCCTGCCATGGCCTCTTTGTAAT
The DNA here is from genome assembly GCF_001604975.1 of Cebus imitator. Taxonomy (NCBI): domain Eukaryota; kingdom Metazoa; phylum Chordata; class Mammalia; order Primates; family Cebidae; genus Cebus; species Cebus imitator. Next base: position 3,494,495 of record NW_016107407.1, on the reverse strand, counting down.
GGGGTTGCTTCTTTTGCTGAAAACAGCAGGCATCTGCTTTTGGAGTTGAGTTAATGGGGAATGGAAGGGAGTTAGCCAAGTCTCCGTGGGCTCTCTGAGAATCCCCACAACCTCCTTACGGATGGCTTCCATTTTCGGCTGATTTCTTCTGATTTTGTTTATGTCTCACAAAGGTAGAATATTTTACAGTCCACTCAGAATTTCATGCAACAGCCCACACTGGGTTGGATTTTAAGTAATACCTTCCAGGGAACACGGGGGTGTCTAGTTACCATTTTTGCTGTGAGAGCCTGGTTGGTCTTTTGCCATCAGCACAAGAACAAAGCATTACATTTGCTTTTTTTTTTTTTTTTTTTGCCTCACAAGACGGCTATCCCCGTCTCACCACGAGCTTTATTATCTGCTGGTCTTCCTTGAATGCCTACGCACAATAGATTGCATCTGTTTAAGTATCCAGATCCCTTTGGAAACAGGGCCTTCTTCTGACACACGCAGAAAGGGTTTTCAGATGGCAGATCTGCAGGTAGTAATTTTAATAGCCACTAATGTGAATTAATAATTCTAATAACCTCATTTCAGATGTGTTATCAGGATGCAGGCGAGGGTTGCCATGGCGGCTGTATTTATTGCTCACAGCTGTGCAAACTCATTTTGGCCAGCAGCATTCCCGCGCCTAACCTCTCCTTTCGTTGCTTTGCACCGTGTCAGTCAGTGTGGATTTAACAACCACCACCAAAAAAACTTAAGGAAAAGCTGTGATCTCAAGACTCTGAGTAAATGACACTGATAAGCAACAATAAGATAACCCAGTGCTTTAGAAGAGAATTGTGCAGTTATATATTCATGAGATGAAATCATTACTTTGGCACCGTTACCAATATCAATGTCCAAATTATAATTTGTCAGCAATTCCAAAGCACCTTCTTTAAGTGCTTTGGGGCATAAACAATATTCCTTAATAAACTGCCTTAGGGATTATTGCCCCCTATAAGATTCCCGAAAGTATATTAAGTTATAATCTGAGGCCTGTAACTGACAGCAGACCAGTAAATGTTTAGCTAAGTGTGCCTCCCACATTCCCTGGTGCTACAATAGTGTTTCATGGATTTTTTTCTATTTAATTCTCACAGCATTCCTATAAGGTTGTCGTATTAGTGGCTTTAAAACCTGGTTACACATTTTTTGATACTCCCTGTGAGAGGTGGGGTCTGTATTCTCTCCTGTTGCATCCCGTGACTGCTTCGATCGATAGAGTACAGCACATCAGCAGAGTACAGCATATGTGACCCTAAGTGACCACCAGCATATCTTAATAGGCCATGCATCTTCTGTGCTGGCCGCTGGACCATTTGCTCCTAGAACCCTAACCCATCATGGGAGAGGTTGGAGGCCCTGAGGCTGTCATGGTGTGAGGGAGCCTGGGATGTCTAGATGCTCCAGGTGACGGGGCTACCTGAGCCAGCCTTCCATTGGATTCAACCCAACCCAGGTGCCAGACACATGAGAGGTAAAACCTGCAGGTGATTCCAACACCTTGTAGATTTCTTCTTTCCAGTGGAGGCCCCAGACGCTATGAAGCTGAGACAAACCATCCTCTCTGTGGCCTGACTGAATTCCTGATCTTCAGAATCCATGAACATAATGAAATGGTTGTTGTCTTATCTCTAGGTTTCCATGTGGTTTTTTGTTATGTGGCGATAGGTAACAGGAACACCAAGGATGCTTAGATGTTAAACAGCTTGACCACGTCCCACAGTAAGTAGAGGCTTGAGATAAAACCTGGTCTGTTTGATGCCAAATCTCAAGATCTTTTTACCGTAAAATTACAAGCACCCTAAGAGAAATCTACAAATAGTGTTATAAAAACATGAGAAACAAGTATTTTTCTTTTTGTCCCCGGTCATCTGTGTGGACTCATCGTGGGCTTGCCAATCCTAAGCACAGGAAAGCTGTGGAAAACATGCGGTGATCTTTAATTAAAGTCTATTTTTTAAACCCACCCCTGTGTTCCTACCAAATTGTCATGTATCTGATTTGAAAAGTAGCCAACTCATTGACTTTAACTTGCATCTGAACCCATATGGCAATCTGGAACTCAACATGAAATCCCCGAGTTCTGTTCAGCTCTGGTTGCTCCATTTGAGGCCAGTCATGGGAAATGCTTAACAGCTTCTCTTCTTTGTTGCCATTTAAATGCTGTCTTCTTTGTTCACTTTTTTTCCCTTAAGTTCTACACCTTTATAAGGTTTCTAAAGTTTTATAAACCTTGGCCGTTTGGGTCTCAGGAGTGTGAAAGAAATGCAGACTTGAAGAAGTTAGACCATCCTACCAACCTGTCAGGAAAGTCTCTGGTGAGATCCACTCCAAAGGTTATTCTTCAGGCTGGGCACTGTGGCTCACGCCTGTAATCCCAGCACTTTGGAGGGCGGATCATCTGAGGTCGGAAGTTTGAGACCAGCCTGGCCAACATGGCGAAACCTCATATCTATTAAAAATACAAAAATTAGCTGAGTTTGGTGGCGTGCACCTGTAATCCTAGCTACTTGGGAGGTTGAGGCAGGAGAATCACTTGAATCCAGGAGGTGGAGATTGCAGTGAGCCAAGATCGCACCACTGCACTCCAGCCTGGGTGACAGAGTGAGACTCCAGCTCAAAAAAAAAAGAGAAAGCGTTGTTACTCAATAAACCCAGACCTCATTTTTCATCCCTCAGTTCTTTTCTGCCCCACATAGGACTGGAAAACAGCAACAACAACAACAACAAATCCAAAGTAAGGCTAAGGCTAATGTTATATTCAGTTAGAGGTTTCCAGATTTTAGAAAAACAGTGAAATGGAGATAATTTAATAAAAACCTCCAGCCTCATTTGGAGCTGAACTCTAGGCAACATATACTTGCACTTTGCAAACTCTTATAGGCAGAATCAAGATTTTTATATAAACTCCATATTCATGGAACAAATTGACTAAGTTTGTGAAGCCTTCCTTATAATGAGAGGTCTCCATGCAAGGTCACAGGTGACAGACCTGCTTCTGCAATTAGTCACTAAAGCATCTAGAAGCCTTTGGGAATAAGGGATTTTCCTTGTGAAGGAGCCTTATTTATTAATTGTTAATTATAATTTCTCTTATCAGCTTCTCTGTGGATTTGGTGTCTACAAAGAAAGCTGAGGGGAAAAAAATTATAAGGGCTTCTGTGAGAAGCATAAAGCAGAAGCCATTTCACAGTGCTCTGCTACCAGTGGCGTCTGGGACTCTCAGATGGAGCAACAGGAAGGTGCATTTGGTCCACCATAGTTGCATAGCCTCAGGGCTGAGACACCTAGGTGACTATTGCAGTCCTTTAGGGCTGTCACTCACATTTGGTCCTGTGGACATGGCATATGAGAGCTTTGCTTTTTGTGATTGCTGTGGTGCGCCAGCAAGCTTCCGGGGAGCCCCAAGTTCTCCATTCAGCCTTGCATCCTGTAAATATCATGTGGTATAATTTCTCATCTCTTTGACTGCCCTGAGTAGGGTCACTGGGATGATGAATCGTGTTGGCCTCTCTCCTTCATAGTGGTTCCTATGACAACAGCAAGTGACATGTCACTGAAATGTAACCCCCTGGAGAGACCCAAAGACCACACAACATCATCTGCGTGGATGTGGTAAGTCAGTTTCCTTTAGGCGGCAAGGAAAGGTACCTAAACACTTCACTGACCTTTTGTGGTTGTTAGGAGATAATAGCTTTTCATAAAGAAAAAAATGCCCCACCATTCTTTTAAGAAATACTGAGCGTGACATTAGATATGGACAGTTTAATTTTTCTACATGGCTGTCTTCTTCATGGAGTTTGTGGTATAATTCTTTGCAGGTTATAAAAGTACATAATCAGTTTTGACAAATAGAGATACGCATATTTCCCCACGAGCAATAAGTGGATTAGATGATATTTCAGATCAAGACAACCCTAATTAAATTACTCCTAACTTTACTGGCCTCTGTGGATTGATCTCTCTTTGACCTTCACAGCCCATCAGAATAAATGAAAAGAAAGCATTTTAATATTTTTTCCCATTAAAACTTTTTCATGAACCTTCATATCTGTATACTACATTATATGTATATACATCAACTGAAGCCAATAAATGTTCGCTTATTCTTTATGTCTTTTTTAAAGCCTGTAGCAGTATAAATTAGCATTATGTCAAGGAAATACATTAGATTACTGCAAAGAAACATCATTTAAATTACATTTTTAATGTTTCTATATTTATTTTATAAGAAAAAAATCTTTTTTAAGCAAACAGCCTTTCTTAAGACAAGAATGTAAATGTATCCTGATGTCTTTATCTTGTTAACAGTACAGGATGAAAGCACTATCCAACATAATAAACAAAAGACATTTCTTTAAATGGGCAAAGTGGTGGAAATTTTCTTCACAACACCATGCACTACTAATTATCTTCCATAGAGAGGAAGCTTTTTTGCTTTTCATGAGGTGTCTTTGTGGTAAACACTGCAAGGAGGCATTTTTGATTGTTTGTTTTTTTGCCATTTGTGAAAAGACAATGTTTATGTTACATATTTTCTATAAAAAGTTTGGACAGTTTATGCTGTTTGTTTAAAAAATGGTATTTCACTGTATGGTGACAGTGCCCTCTTTTAAATAAGTATAAAATTCAAAAATTGCAAGTTACATAGTACTAAAACTCACAAAAGTTTTTTCTTCTTTTCTCTTTCTTTCTTCTACCCTTCATAAGACAGCTTATGATTTTGTTAAAAGTGATGACTTCTCTAGAACATTCGAAATGGCATCCTGTTTGTGACCATTTTCACAGAAACTCTTCAGGACTGCCTCTACCATGTAATGCAAGTTACTCCCACCATGGGAATAATCCCTCAAAGTTCTCATCTGGTAGTATATCCATACATTTTTAGCAACTGGAAGTCAGTCAGTCTTACTTAGTTTTACATTATTCACAGTGGTTATTACAAAGCCTTGCACATAGGAGGCGCTGAATAAATATCTGAATTAATTTGGATGGCTGTTCTGACCAATAGGATGGGTGATCTGGTACTTTTTGATTACAGCAATAGATAAACACAATGCAAAAATCGTGCCTGGTGATTTTGTTGTTTTGATGAATACATGTCAGTCAACGTTCATGTACCTGGCTAATCACATGGAGATAAGCCTTTTTGATGCAGATACACAATCATCTTCATCATCACTTGATGGTACCAGACATTTTGATGGGTTTCCCCATCACCATTAGGTACATCCAGTCTTTTCTGTCTGCTAGAAAGTTCCTTCTGGCTATATACAAAAACACACACACATATACACCACTCAAGGTTGTTCAAGCCTGCCCATTTTCTGTTTTAATGCTTAATTCAAGGACACAGGATAAAGGTTGATTGAAGAAGGAAAGACATCTTTTGCTTTCTAATTTTTTTTTTTGATTTGGCATTCTTACATCATGCTAATCTTGAAGAAGTATCAAATCCTCTAAAATAAATTGTAGCAAAGAAACATCTTCTGTCTCTTTGGCTCATTCCCAAGGAAGTCTCAGAAGTCCTATAATTTCTCACAGCCACAGGGTGGTCTCTGCTGGAAAAGACTGTATTGCACAGAGTCAAGGAAACTGGCAGGTGAGAGGTTAAATAACAATTGTTCCAATGTGGGCAAAGTCAGAGTCAACACCGTTAAAATTGTTTTCCCCCCAATACTTTTGTACTCATTCATGAATAAAAGTGAGTTTTAGAGCAGAAGTAATTACTGTTTCTTATCCTAATGAAAATCTTAACCAACTAATAAATGTGTAACCCCTTCCTTGGCTCCAAATGTTTTTAGTTACTCTGTACTTGTGCCTAGAGGAACCACAACCAAAATAAAACCTCAATTACTTATTTTTGTGTTATATACTTCCCCTAAAATTATATCCCAAAGATCATTTAAATACTCATAACGTCATTTTTAAAAACAAATTAAGTTCCATAACTTCTTAGCACCCTTCTCCTATTTTTCTGTCTTATGATGCCCTGTGTAGTTCAATTCTCTTTTTGGTTTTCCTCTTCCTATCCAGGGAACCTGGGCTGCCTCCTACAGCCTCCTTCTCTTTCCCTTCCAAAAAGCAATTGAAAACATCTTTGTTTGCTGCCCAGAGGGCATTCATCCATTTAACATAAGATTGCACAGGAACTCCCCAAATAGGGAACGTTCAATATTTCCTATGATGTCAAGAGAGTGGTTTCTAAAGAGGCCAAACTCCAGAAAGAGCAGCTGGTTCTCTCTTGGTGCCCATCCTTGGGTGGTTGCATCTGAGTGCTGTGCAAGCTCCCGTCAGGCACGTTTCTTCTCACTTGGATATTCCCACTGTTCATTCTCTCATCCAGCCTATTCTCCTATTCACTTGAATAATCAATAGCAGCATCAACAGCCTAATTACCCACATCATCCTTGCTGCACTGAAATCACGGGTTCGAAGGGTGCAATTCCTTTCCCAGGAATTCATTGCCTTCTTAACAAGAACGGATGCAAACTGTCTTACAAGTGGCGTTTCTCCAGCAGAGGCTGGGAGCTGATGAAATAGCCTTGGTCTGGCCTCAATAGCAAATATCAACTGCCCTTCTCCACCTCCCTTCAAGCTGCCAACAACACCAGTGCTGGCTTCCTTAAAATGGACCTTTGGGATGCCCACACCATATGGCAGCTCTGAGAATGTCACCCTTTGCTCTAGGGTATTTTCCCCCATAGCTTACACAAATTGTAAATTATTATCCATAAAATAATGGTAAAGAGAGACAAGGGCAAGGGAAGGATGTGCTGTAAAGCCTCCATTAGCAAATGAGATTGGCTTTCCTATTCATGTGAAAAGTTCAAGGAGGCAATCTTGTTAAACAGCCATTTTGCATAAAGAAATAATATGCCATTATGGACCTTTTCAAATAACTTTGATGTTTTCCAGAACAATTTATTAATACCGTACTTTGGAGAAATAAGGGATGAAGTCTCACTAGAGAATACGATCGGTGGTTGTTGGGCAGTTGGTCATAGCTCAGCAGCTTTCATAGCTGTCTAAAACGCATTTCAGTCCTCTGCTGGAAGTGCTTGATGGCACGATTTCCCCCACCTCAACTCCCCTTCCCCATTTCATCTTGGGACTCTTTACATCAGAGAAATAGTCCTGATCTTCACTTCTCTGTACAACAAGGAACAGTAGTATAATTGCACTCTGGCTTCTTTCTTTTTTCCTTTCCTGCCTCAATACCCACTGACCTTCCTAAGACAGGAGGGGAAGGAGAGCGATGGCATTATGACCCAGGTTTACAAGAGGCATGTGAATGATTTACCTATTCGAAGTAAGTTACATGAGCAAGACCCATAATGTAGCTTCTAGACTGGATTCATACCTGCCTCTATACACCTGTGTGTTGAACTCACACAAACCACTGCATACTAGATCATCTGCCTTTATGGAATCTGTACAACAGTGCCTGCTTCTAGCCGTCCCACTCAGTCTTCCGTTCCATTCTCCTAGGTAGCTTACGTGAAAGAAGATGGCATTCAGGTACCTTCAGCTTTTCTGTGTTTTGGGTGCTTTCTGAGACGCAATTACTTATCCTTGTGTTACTAGGTTGATGCAAAAGTAATGGCAAAACCTCAATTACTTTTGCACCAGCCTGATAATTATTGTATTTATGTGAGTGCGTTCTGAAGAGTACTAGTTTTGCAAGGTGTCAGAGGGGTCCTTCGCCAAGTACATTTGAAAAACCCAGGAAAACAAAGTTAAAGAGGTATTTTGGCTATGGGAATGTAATTACAGAGCTTTCAATATGTGTATTCATTGTGTCCAACTTCTCCAGCGTTGTATAATTTGTTGCAGTTTCCAAACTTACTTTTGTCAAAAATGCGTTCTGTACTAAAATTACAGAATTATGGAATTGTGAATTACAGAGGGAGACGAATTGGTTTTCCTCAGCTTCAAATAGCATGTGTGATCCAAGATGATTTGAGAACCAGTAAATAGGATGGGAATGGCGTGGTGCAGCATCTAGATTCTAGAGATCCTCTCTCTTAAAGGCTTTGCTGAGGCAAGTCGCCATGTTGGAGAGGCCTGTGTTCCTACCAAGCCAACAGCCCTCCAGAGACTGAATCCTGCTGACAACTGCATAGTGATCCTTCCCTAGTTGATGCTTCCGATGAAACCAGAAGCCCTGGGCTAGCACCTGAATTGCAGCCTGTGAGAGACAATGAAGCAGAGAACCAGTGAGACCATGCCTGGATTCCTGACCCACAGAAACTTGAAACTTAAAGTTTTAAGAAACTTAAAATTCATAAGAATTTTAAGTCACAAAATTTTGGAGGTAATTTGTTATACGGCAACAGCTAACCAATACAGATTTTGGTTTCAAGTCTAGAATTATGTGAATTATTGTCTCAATAGGATTCGTTTGGAAAATTATAATTGAGGGTATAAGTCCTCTGCAGAGTTTTGAGGAAGAGAAACACATTACTCTTCTTGGGATAAGAGAGAGTATTCCAGTTATGAATAAAGAATGTACAAGGGCTTATAATGTCCATTGTTGTGGAGAATAATTCCTGAGGATTTATTATATGCATGGCCCTATGAGGATCAGAAAAAGGACTTATTTTTTCTTGCCCTCAAGGAACTTTATCCCTAGACAAGAAGGAAAATAAATAATTGAGCATCTATTGTTAAAAGTAGAAGTAAAACAAAGATACAAAGTGCTATCAAAGCCGTATTCACATATGTGCAAATCAGCTGGATAAGTCCCAGCAGGGTGGAGGGACAGAACTAAGAAAGTTCACTAGGAGGAAAAGCCACCTGAATTGTCCCTGAGGAACAGAAAATAAAATCATCGTATTTTAACAACAGGTGGAAAGGGTGAACAAAGCCATCCCTTGGGGAAAGGAGAACATAAGAAAAGGTTCAGATATAAGGAGGTATGTGGTGAATTTAGCGTAGGTACAGCAAGGATGTGTACGGCATCAAATAGAGCATCTTGCAAAAGAAAATGGAAACCAAAACGTAATATCCAAATAATTTTTGTTTATACTGGGTGGTTTTTTATTTCAATAAGTTACGTTAAGCGAATCATAATTTGGCTGCCAGAATGAAAAAGTTCAAATCTTAATTTCTATCACTCTGGTTTCAACTCGAAGCCTGCCACAGGGAATGAACCCCTCTTTTAGGTCAACCAGACGACTCTTTTTGCAGATGGCCTCAAGAGGTACCCGAGGTTAAGCTCATGACTTGAGATAACATGAGATTGAAACCAACTAAAAAAAAAAGGACCATCAAACACTTAGTCACCTCTAGATAAGATTTCACACGATCCCTCGGAAACTTCTTTTAATTTTTGACAACTTTAACAGTTAGACAGCTCATCTAATGCTTAATTATTCACTTTTAAATTGTGAAGATAAACGTTAAGTCTTCTCTGAAGAGTTCTGAGTTTCTTTGACTTTTCTTCCTAGGTCCTTTTGCTAAGTCATTAATAATTGTCATGTTCTCCTCTGGACCTAGTCCAAATTTTCTGTCTCTTTAGTAGTAAAGACCCCGTCTTGGCAGAGCATATTAATAAAGGGCCTAACATACGACAGGTAGGGTTAAAATATGACTTGGTGTTCACATTTTGTATTCCACGCACATGACATCGCGTGATGTTTGCCTCCTCGTGTCAGTACCATGTCATGGGCCCACATTTGTCCTGTCTGTCATGACTTCCTGGGCTACAGAGAAGTCTTGGCTATAGGAACAGCTCACTCAACTTCTCTTTGAGAGCCTACAATTTAGGAGTTATTACCCTCCACAGTGGTTGTATTGGAACAAATACTCGATATGATTAGAATTTTAATGTTTAAACACACTGAAAAAGAAGCAGCCTTAAAGCTGCCTTCTCTTGGTAAGTTAGTATGAACTTATCTAAAAACTTGTCTAATTTAACTAAGAACCTTCACAGGTTGTCTTGTTCTGGTGCTCAGGCTGGAGTGCAGTGGTGTGACCATGGCTCACAGAAGCCTCCAACTCTTGGGCTCACGTAATTCTGCCTCAGTCTCCTGAGTAGCTGGGACTGCAGGTGGGTGCCATCATGCCCAGCTAATTTCTTTTTTAAAAGTTCTTTTGTAGAGATTTGGACTTTCTATGTTGCCCAGGCTGGTCTCAAAATCCTGGGCTCCAGCTCTTCTCCTGCCTCGGTCCCCCGAGGAGCTGGGATTACGGGCACGAGCCTCGCCGTCAGCATTACCTTTGACAACCTCACAAGCATCCTACCAAGGATGTTAGGTGGTTCATAATTCTACCATTGTTTTACTGTTGAGTAAACTAATCTTCAGATATGGTCATTTATTTACATAAGCAAATTTTAAGTAGTGAACTTCTACAAATCGAATCTAAACTAAACAAACCCATCTGGGACCTGCTTTGCTTCCAGATTCTCCCCTAAGTTATTAAAGCATATAAGCCTCAAATCACTAATAAGAAAATGCAATTTAATTGTAGTGTAGTAGGCAAAATATAGGCACAACAGCTATTTTTGAATAAGGATATGAATGAGAGGATTGATGAAATGTGTGTGTGTGTGCACGTGTGTGTGCGCGTGTGTGTGTGTGTGTGTGTGCGCGTGTGTGTGCGCGCGCGTGTGTGTGTGCGCGCGCGTGTGTGTGCGCGCGTGTGTGTGCGTGCGTGTGTGCGCGCATGTGTGTGCGCGCGTGTGTGTGTGCGCGTGTGTGTGTGCGCGTGTGTGTGTGTGCGCGTGTGTGCAGCACAGCCAAAGAGGGGCTGGACAAGATACTACTCAGCTGGCACCATGCCAAAAGACACCTGGTAAAATTTCTGTCTGTCCCTTTTTCAGACAAATTCAGTCTCTCTGTCCTGTCCTTTTAGTGCCTCACTGCATGCATCATTCTCGGTACTGAGTGAAAAGATCTGTAAGCCTTCCTCTTTCTGGAACCAGGGGATCTTTCTCTCTCCCAAAATGGTCCAGTATTTGACAGTAAATGGCAATGCATCTTGCCAAAAATCTCTCTCTCTCTTTCTCTCTCTCTCTCTCTCTGTGTGTGTGTGTGTGTGTGTGTGTGAGTGTCTGTGTGTGTGTGTGTGTGTGTGTGTGTGTGTGTGTGTGTGTATTTCTAGGTCTGGGTAATTGGTGGAAGTTCCTACCTTGCCAGAAGAAGCTGCTTTCAACTTCACCTTTAGAAATTAAAAATTTGTTTTTAATCAAACTAAAAAGAAAAAAAAAACCCAGGTTTGTACAACTGTTTAATGGCTAAGGAAGGCCTACAGTACACATGCCTTAATACCAGTGTTCTTTCTATGAAACCACAGAAATCATAGTGAAAATTAACTGGGAACTCTGGTGCTTGGGAATCACATCCCTATATGATTACACTATGTCACAAAATTATGGACATCACTGTGTAGTAGGAATCAGGAATTGTGCAAAGCTAGTCAGCAAATCATATTCTAAGTATTCCCTTTGGAATCAATTAAAGAACATCTTTAACAAATTAGGCCTTTTGTTTCATCATTAGAAAGGAATATATAAACAGGATATTTAGGCAATGAAATATTTTCCATTCAAATTAATTATAGCAAATTAGCCAGAGAATCTATAATAAATTGTAAAGTTTGACATCTTATGAACTTATTAAAGTGAAAGCTTTCCTCCTAGCCTTTAAATTATTCATTTTCATGGCCTAAAATTATAATTTAATAGTTTTATTGGCATGTAATAATTTTTAAATTACAAGGATATAGTCATCTCACTAGGTCTTTCTACGCATAGCTGAAAATTACTTATAGCATTTTAGTAGCAATGGAAAATAATGAATGCTCGAATCTGATTGGTTATGTAAGTCATTTTTCAGGTCTTTTGCTAAACAGAGATAAAAACTCTTTTCTCAATAAACTACAAATTTGTACCCAAAAAGGAAAAACTAGCTATTTCATTACTTTTGCCTATTTTTGTAAAAATTTCACATCTATTGATTTTTGTTTTTTCCCCGTTCCTTCCCTTGAGTCAAACTCTTGATTTCTTCCATGACAAAAGGAGAAAAGGAAGAGCATTCAGCATTTCTGTGCCATTCCTCCCTTCCCCTTTGCAGCAACACTTGAAAGAATTTTCTGTAACGGGTCTCCACATCTGACAAGATTCCAGCACTCAGCCAGCCCTGTCCAATCGGGTATCCGTCTTCATCATCATCCTCTGAAACTGCTCTTTGAAAAAAAAGTCGCCAGTGGCCATTTTTTTCCCTTTCCTTACTTGACTTCTAAGTATCTTTCAAAACACTAGAATGGTCCCTGTTTCATGAAACGCCATCTGTTCTTGAAATCATTCTGTTCCTCCGACTTTCATAGCTACTTCTTCCTAGCCCCTTTGTTCTCGCCTTTTCCTGCGTTCAATATTCAAATCATAACCCCACTTTCTTCTATCCCTTCATTTCTTCCCTAGTTAATCTTAACAAGTCTCACTGCTGTAACTATCATCTACATGATAATGAACCCTGAATCTATTACTTCTGTCTTGACCTCCACGAGTTATCTGACTTCTACATTTAAATGACTCCTAGGTTGTCACCCTGGTGTTCAAAACAGAATTATTGACTTCTTCCTACAAACGTATTCCCATTCTTCTGGTGCAGCTATTCCAGCACCACCCAGCTGCTCCTACCAAGAACCTAGATGTAATTTTTGACTCCTTTTACTCTCTTTACTCCCTGTTTTCAATGCGCACCGAGTTGTGTCAACACAACCTTTAGGACACATCCCAAACCTGTCTGCTTTTGTCTATCATCTTCTACCCCCACGCGTGTCTCTAAGCCATTGTCACCTCTCGCCTGCAACTCTGCGAGAGCCTTCTTACTGGTCTCTGATGCTACTCTGGTCACTCCCCGCCACCACCCCTGCCCCCGGAATCCATCCTCTGCACAGTAGCCAGAGTAACTTACTGAATCAGACCTTCTCACTCCCATTTCTAAAATTCTCCATTCGATTCCCTCGTACTAAAAATCAACTCCAAAGCCTGCACCTTGGCTTTTGAAGATCACCTGATCTGGCCCGTCTGCCCTTCTGAGCTGGCCTTGCACCCTTCTGTTCTCCTCTGTACAACAACATTCTTGGTGGCAGGGGCTCCACTGGCCACGCACATCAGTGAGGAGGGGAGCAAAGCCCCAGAGCGGCCCCAGTATAAGCGTATGTTAAGTTCTGAAGATTTTTGAGGTTGTTTCTACAGCATAACCTAGCTTGTTTTTTCTGGTACAGGAAATCATTTACATATTCATTCATAAAATACATATTTCTTGAGTGCGTAGCCTATGTCAGACAGTATTTTTGGAAGAATACATATAACTGGGGATAGACAAATTTCACTGTCTCATGGGGTTTAATTTGTGATAAGCGGCACATAAGATAAACAAGGAAACAAATACATGAACAAATACTTTTAGATAATGAAAATATGCAGGGTATGCCCCTGCCTTTCTTCAAACTCAGCTTAGGATTACAAACCCAGAATAACATGGCTGAATCCACAAACTCAGGCAGATGACAGTCCTAAGGTAATAAAAACGGCCACAAAATGTCTCCAAGACAAGTAGGAAGTTCAAGTTCTCTGAAGGAAAGGTGATGAATAAAATGAGCAACACTATTAATGGTACTTCCAAAAGCAGACAACATAAAAAACAAAACATTGTTAAAAAGACGAAGAATTCTCAGATTTAAAAAATTATGCAAGAACTCATATTAAAAGATCATACAGAGTGCTGCGTCAGACAAATGAAAGAAAAATATGTACTTAAAACAACGTAGAATAATTTTTAAAAATGAAAATCAGATACTATTTAAGCTTTCAAAATAAAAAGAGAAATTACCTAGAAATGAGCATCACAGTTTTTTAGCAAACATCTCACCTTTTATTTTTTTTCTTTTTCAGCTTAATAACTTTTTAAGAAAGATGTTAAAACACAATATTTAGACTAGAGTTATCATTAATTTAGTTGCATCCTCAGAGTTATTGGGAACTTTGTAATATATCTTATTTTATTAAGTTTTTAAAATTAATGTACACTATCCATATATACAATTTTTCAATGAACAACTATACAAATGAACAATGTATATACGGAGGCCAGACACTAATATAATTAACAATATGTTCATCAATATTGAGCTTAATACATTTTACCTTGAAACAATTACCAAGTTCAAGAAAGAATGTTTATGAAGAGCCCTCCTCCTGCCCTCCATTCTTTCCCCAAGTAACTAGAACTCTAAGTTCTAGGCATATTCAGCTTTGCCTTTAGGTCTATTTTTGAACCTTACAAATGCTTTCATGTTTGTCTTTTCCTTTGCTTAACATTAGGTTTGTGACAGTTGTTTTTATTATTCCTTATTTTTTGTGCTGGGTAGTGTTCTATCAGTTGAAATGTACCATAGTTAACGTTGCTCCCTTCTGTGGCTGATATTGTTTGTGCAAGTTTCCAGCTCAGAGCTATTATAAATAATTCTGACACATTCTTGTTTATGTCTTCACTTCTGCAGATCATAAATAAGTAGTGATTGC
>NW_016107407.1:3476697-3478395 GCF_001604975.1 Cebus imitator | reverse complement strand
CCTCCCTCCCTCCCTCCTTCTTTCTTTCCTCTCTTTCTTTTTTTCTTTCTTTTGAGACAGGGTCTCACTCTTTTGCTCAGGTTGGAGTGCAGTGGCACGATCTTGGGTCACTGCAACCTCTGTCTGCTGGGCTTAAGTGATCCTTCCTCCTCAACCCCCAAGTAGCCGGGACTACAGGTGTGCACCACCATGATTGGCTAATTTTTGCATTTTTTTGTAGAGACATTCTCACTGTATCACCCAGGCTAGTCTCGAACTCCTGGGCTCAAGCATTCTTCCCACTTTGGCTTCCCAAAGTGTTGGGATTACAGGCATGAGCCACTGCACCCAGAGCGGAATCTGTTTTAAATAAAATAGAAGTCATAGGAGAACTTTACGCAGGGGATTACATGATTTGATTTACATCTGCAAAAGATCACCAGTTTTTGAGCAGAGAATGCATTCTAGGGCAAGAATGGAATCAGAGAGAGAAACAGATAACATTAAGGCAGGCAAATCATTAGAGTCAAACTTAACCACAGTAACAGTTAATGTAAGAAGAAAGTGGAGCAACGGTAAACAACGGATCTGAAGAAAAGGAAATATGAAGTAAGCACAAAAAACGTTATACCCAGGGAGGTTGTACTTCAGATACAGAGGCAGGAGCGACATACTTTCAAGAAGGCAAAGATTTAAGGAGCAAGTGAGCTCTTCTTCAGCAACCTGTGAAGAAATAATCTAGCCCAGAGAGAGGTCCTAAACAGAAAGTTAGGAAGTGGAGAAATTGCAGTAAAAACACACAAAACCAAACCAAAGCCAAACTCACCTGAGGTGTTAGTATGATGTTCATTTAAATATAGAACGTCTGGACTGCTATGAGAATCACAGACGAAGACCAGAATGTGACTGTTACAACAGTATGTCACTGAGGAGGAAAAGGAGAGAGGAAGAAAATAACGTGCAAATTTCCGCACTTTTAAGGTAGGAAATCAAAAAATGTGGCTGGACACAGTGGCTTATGCCTGTAATTTCAGCACTTTGGGAGGCCGAGGTGGACAGATCACCTGAGGTCAGGAGTTCAAGACCAGCCTGGCCAACAGGGTGAAACTCATCTCTACTAAAAATACAAAAATTCGCTGAGCGTGGTGGCACAAGTTTGTAATCCCAGCTACTTGGGAGGCTGAGGCAGGAGAATTGCTTGAACCTGGGAGGCAGAGGTTGCAGTGAGCCAAGTTTGCGCCATTGCACTCCAGCCTGGGTGACAAAATGGAAACTCAGTCTCAGAAAAAAATCAATACATAAAATGTGACCCCAGCTTTTAAATCTTTTTCTAAAAGTATTTTATTTTAATGTTACTTTATGTGAATCATTTAAGGACTAATTTCTCTGTTGGTGAAGGAATATCTGAAATTCACCAAATTCATTCTTTCCATTTTATTTTATTTCATTTTCCTGTATTGGATTTTAGCTAACCTTAATAGTTGTAAATATAATTACCCCTTTTCTTTTAGCGTGTATATATATATATGTATATATATACACACACAGACAGATACATGTGTATATCTGTCTATCTGTTGATCATGTTTCTACAGATGCATGTCTAGAATTGCATTAAGAAGGTTGGTTCTGGGTAGTAGATTGAGGATTCTTTTTTCCTCACTTCTTTTTTATCTATAATTTTTATCTCATCTATAATTTTTTTTTTTTTTTTTTTTT
>NW_016107407.1:3451904-3476657 GCF_001604975.1 Cebus imitator | reverse complement strand
TCCTGCCTCAGCCTCCTGAGTAGCTGGGATTACAGGCACGCACCACCATGCCCAGCTAATGTTTTGTATTTTTAGTAGAGACGGGGTTTCACCGTGTTGACCAGGATGGTCTTGATCTCTCGACCTCGTGATCCACCCGCCTCGGCCTCCCAAAGTGCTGGGATTACAGGCTTGAGCCACCGCGCCCGGCCCTCATCTATAATTTTTAAATAACAATTACATTCCACGTCTACACAAACAAGTGATGTCATTTTTCTAAACACTATAGTGAAAATGGGTACAGAAGGAGGTAAGCAAAATTTATTTTACGTAATTTTCTAAGAGAAATGAGATATTACATGTCAATTTTTGGAACAGTGTCTTTCACTTAGTAGGTGCTCAGTGAAAGATGGCAATGACGATCAGGATTATTATCTCCGGGCAGTTTCTCCTGCCTCCTTCAATTTCTCTGCCATGGACTCTATCTAAAAAACACCTTGGACAGACTACCCAGCACTTTGAGAGGCTGAGGCAGGTGGATCACGAGGTCAGGAGATCGAGACCATCTCGGCCAACATGATGAAACCCCATCTCCATTAAATACAAAAATTTAGCCGGGTGTGGTAGTGCATGCCTGTAGTCCCAGTTACGTGGGAGGCTGAGGCAGGGGAATCACTTGAACCTGGAAGGCGGAGGTTGCAGTGAGCCGAGATTGCGCCACTGCCCTCCAGCCTGGTGACAGAATGAGACCCCGTCTCAACAAAACAAAACAAAAAACACCTTGGACAAAATGTTTTTGTCCATCTACCAATAGCGCTGTTTTGCTCAGAAATGGAAGGGAAGGAACAGAAATGAGCAAATGTCTTCATTCTATCAACTTTTTTGGAGACCAGAGGAACAAAATAAAACAAAAGGCAAGAAGTGCTTCATTTCTAAGCATCACAATGACTGAAATTATGCAACTTTCATGCAATCTTTACAGATTCTATTTAAGCCTTCAAAATTAATTTCCCAGCTTGTTGTGGCGGTGGTGGTTGGTTTGTTTTTACAATCCCCGTATTAGTCTGCCCCGGCTGCCATAACAAAATGCAGTCGGGTGGCTTAAACACAGAAACTTCTTTTCTTACAGTTCTGGGGCCTGGCCGAGATCAGGGTGCCAGCTCGGTTGGTCTCTGGCGAGGGCTCTCTTCCTGGCTGGTGACTGCTGCTTTCTCACTTCCCTCATGTGGCCTTTCTGTGACGCATGCTCGGGATTGAGCAAGAGCTCTGGTCTGTCACCCTTTCTTATAAGGACACTAATCCTGTGGGATCAGGACCCTACCCTGATGACCTCATTTGACTTTATTTAGTTCCTTAAGGACTCCTATACGCTCACACTGGGGGTAAGGGATTTTAGACATATAAATTTTAGAGGGACATAATTTAGTCCATAGCAACTTCTCACTGTTTTTACAATTATTTGCTTGTTTTGTTTTTAAACTAAAATCCATACTATTTCTTTTCTTTTCTTTTTTTTTTTTGAGACAGAATCTCACTTTGTCACCTGGGCTGAAGTGCAATGGCATGATCTGGGCTCACTGCAACCTCTGCCTTGCGGGTTCATGTGATTGTCTGGCCTCAGCCTCCTGAGTAGCTGGGATTACAAGTGCGTGCCACCATGCCCAGCTAATTTTTTGTTGTTGTTGTTGTTGTTGTTGTTGTTGTTTTTAGTAGAGACAGGGTTTCACTGTATTGGCCAGGCTGGTCTCGAACTCCGGACCTCAGGTGATCCACCCGCCTTTGTTTCCCAAAGTTCTGGGATTACAGGCGTGATCCACCACGCCCAGCTGGCATTTCTTTTTTTTTTTTTAAAGACAGGGTCAGCTTTGTGACCCAGGCTGGAATCCAGTGGTGTGATCATAGCTCACTGCAGCCCTGCAGCCTCAAGCCCTAAGCTCAAGGGACCTTCCCACATCAGTCATCAGGATAGTTAGGACTAAAAGTGCACACCACCATGCCAGGCTAATTTTTAAATTCTTTCGTAGAGACAGAGTCTCACTATGTTTCCCAGACTGGTCTCAAACTCCTGAGCTCAAGCGACCTTCTTTTGGTGTGCCTTGGCCCACCAAAGTGCTGGGATTACAGGCATGAGATACTGCATCTGGCCCGATAATGTGTATTTTTATTTTTTGAGATGGAGTTTAGCTCTTGTCACCCAGGCTGGAGTGCAATGGCACTATCTCAACTCACTGCAACCTCTGCCTCCCATGTTCAAGTGAGTCTCCTACCTTAGCCTCCCAAGTAGCTGGGATTACAGGTGTCTTACACCATGCCCAGTTAATTTTTGCATTTTTAGTAGAGATGGGTTTTCACCATGTTGGGCAGGCTTGTGTCAAATTCCTGACCTCAGGCGAACCACCTGCCTCAGCCTCCCAAAGTGCTGGAATTACAGGCGTGAGCCTCTGTGCCCAGCTGGCCCTATAATTTTTAAAAATATTATATTTTCCCTTGAAAATAGGAGTTAGGCTTGAATCTATATAATTGGTAGAGACCTTAAAACATTTCTGCATTTCTTATCCAACTTTTTCCCTCTCCATCTATACCATCCTACAGAGATGGATACCTATTTTTAAAAAAGAGGATTCCAACCACTCGTTTCCTGGATGGCCAATATTGGCATTTAATCCACTAAGATACTTTTTGATATCTAATCAAATTTGTCTAATTTGAATTACAGATACAAATAACAAAATCATTAGTTCATTCCTATCTCGCCATGTTCAAAGCATTTTCATATGGATTTTGTTTGTTTCATCATTTTAACCATCTTAAGAAGTAGAGAGAAAAGGGCACCCCCCAAAAAACTAGCTGGGCATGGTGTGTGTGTGGGGGGGTGCCCGTAGAGAGAAGATCTACTCCAAATTTTATACAGGAGCAAGCAGTTAAGTGATTCACCAGCAATGATAACAACAACAGCAAGAAGCAAGGGACATAGCCAGCAAGAAAGTTTATTTTAAAAAACAATTGGCATGGCCGGGTGCAGTGGCTCACACCTGTAATCCCAGCACTTTGGGAGATGGATCAACTGAGGTCAGGAGTTTTAGACCAGTGTGGCCAACATGGTGAAACCCCATCTCTACTAAAAATACAAAAACTAGCTGGGCATGGTGTGGGGGGGTGCCCGTGGTCCCAACTACCTGGGAGGCTGAGGCAGGAGAATCGCTTGAACCCAGGAGGTGGAGGCTGCAGCTAGCCAAGATCACGCCACTGCACTCCAGCCTGGGCGACAGAGCAAGACTCCATCTTAAAAAAAACAATTAGCTATCTATTTTCTCTTTCTTTTCTGTTTTTACTGTACAATGTTTCAACAGCTAAATAACTTTAAAAATCATTAATTTTATAAGAAAGCATGAAAAGGAGACTGTAAGAGAATAAAAAGACAAATAAGACCTGTTTTTTCTCCTCTAGGGAGCTTCCATTAGGGTGCACAGTGCTGCATACAATCCAAATAGACCATTGCTGCTTGAATACGGGTACTTCTCTACATTCCTCTTTAAATCAACTTTATGTGTGAGCATCCCATAATTCTGAATTATGGTTTAGTGCTCATTTATAGTTAGAATTATGATTAAAGTGCAATGAATCCCTGATAAAGCCATGTCTACACTGATTCACTAAATCAAAATTTTTGAGGGTACATTTTGCTTTCATGACTCCTTGAATAACTAACTTCTGGCTGATCAGACAAGTACTGCAATAAATCCACATGTGTCATTGACGATAGCATTCGGATTGACTTTTCTTTATAATGTTTTGAGTCATGGCATAATATCGATATTTATACGTCTTCCAGTCTTAATGTGTACCACTTTGATTAATAAAATACTTTGAAAAATACTTAAAATGTAGGTCGTAACAAACCAACAATCAATCTTTAGATAGCTTATACAATACCTTATCCTTCTGATTTCTAAAAATTAATCACTTCCTTTTCTCTTATTTCAGTTATTTTCAAAATATTACTGAAACATCCTTTAAAGAGTTTTTCTTTCAGGGAAACTCACAAAAATCTATCTATGTCCACGATACAAGCTTACTTTCAGTATAAGACCTTACTTATTTGAGGGTGAATTGTTAAACCATTAATAATTCTCTTTATGAAATCTCCTAAATTGCAGATGATTTGGCTTCAATGTATCTTTAATGATAAAAATCACATATAAATTGGGTTTAAAATTCCAAAGGATAATTTTGAGGGCTGCAATACATTTGGCCATTAGAGAGTCTAAAAATACTAAATTGACCAGGTCAGAATGCATGGTCTTGGGCTGCCATGTTTCATGATGACCTGTATGCAGAAACTTCCCATCTTCGATTGGCCTTGTTCAGATGTGGGGAACTGCTTTAGGCCATTCCAGATCAATAAGACAGACGATTATACTTGAGTTAAGTAAAGTAATCAGCAAGGGTTGCAAGATGCCCTGTCCAAGCAGTTTGAAAACCTTCCATACAGAGTTCTGAAAAGCAGACTATACCTTCTAATGAATGACTTGCTTCCTTATGACTGTTGCTTCAATTAAGTCAAGCAGTTCAGCCAGGACTTCGCAACACATTTCTGTCCCTGCGCGGATAAACACAGTACGTTGTGAATGGTCTGCGATGTTTCTTGCAATGATTTTCCTCATGCCCAGGCAGTCCTGCCAATCTGCAAATGTTCAGGCCCCCACATATGGACCACACAGCCCATGCAACGCAGTCGAAATCTGTTAGTCGTGGGATGATCCGTCTGGTATTTTCAGCTAACTTAATAATTAATTGGATAGGATCTGAATCAATAATTCAATGATCCAATTTGGTTAGCAATGTGTCCAGTTTTTCCTGGTGATTGGTCAACTTGTTTTGATTTTCAGGACCCAGTCACCGAAGTAGTGAAGTTTTAACGAGGCTTTCAAAAATATTCATACAACTCAGCTATATGGAAATAATTCATATAAGCATAACTGTGCCAATAATAAGAGTGAGAAGACTTAACAAATGAGTGATTTGTTATTCACTACATTGGCAACTATGCCTTTCACATTTTTATGTTATTCCATCCATATACATGCATAGAAATAGTGTTATTTACAGATCTTAAACACGAGGACAAATATTTTGATAGAATTTGGGGAAAACATCCTGTATCCTCATTTTATAGAAAAAGAGTTTTCATGAGAAAGAAATTATATTTATTCAGATATATATGTATGAGCACATATGGAAATTTATCTATATATATATATATGTATCTTAAGACCCACTCTTTCATTCCACTACCATTTTGTAGCCCAAAGACCAAGATCTTGATATAATAAATTAAATACTAAGATAATATTAAATTATACATATAATATAATTAGATAATAAAGATAAAATTATCTTGAAATGCCTTGAAAATAACACAGATTTTAAAAGAAAATGACAGCGTAAAAACCTTTAAAATGTATGGATCGACAAGAAAACAAATTGTGAAATTATTACTTAATTACAAAATCCCTTTTAAATGCTGTTTCATTCTATGAGACTTTTCGTCTGACAAAGGGCTTAGCCACCTCTTAAAGCAGAGGAGTTCTCCAATACCTGAAGATAAATATCTACCAGGCGCTTTTTAAACAATGCTTGTCATGTTTGTCATTATGAAGCAGACTCATACATAAATTAAGTTTCCCTAAACTGTAGCTATGAATTAGAGTCCCATGAATTGCGCTATTGCTAACATAATCCGGTGGTATGTTGCTATCACTTCAATTGTTCTAATGATAAATTTCCTTTAGAAAATGGAAGGATCTGTTGACAGACACAAACAGGAACTAACAATGGACTATTTAGACTTGCAAATGATGGAACATTTAATTATTCCAAAATAGCATTCCCCAGTTAGGGTATGATCATTAAATCCATCATCCTTCAGTTTATATGCATGAAATATTTATCATGTCTTCCTCAAACAGGAGTCAGTCATCTAAATATAGATTTTTGGACCATCCATTTCAGCATGACATTTCATCGAAAGCCTGGAATTTCATTTATTTTCCGTAACAGAGATAAAGTGTTTGTAAACGATGTGATAAGACCGTAAAGAGAAAGTAAAGTGAAATTCAGCTTCATACGGAGATAAATACAGACCCTACTGAACATAACAGTAGTAGAGAAAGAGAAAAATGAGAGACAATACGTCAGCAGCAACATTCCAGGCAAGAATCAATGTTCCCTACAGACAGTTTTTTAAAATGTGTGCTCAGTTTTAGTTCTCTGAATTTGCTTGCAAAATAATTTGCATTTAGACTCAAGACAGAGACAGCAAGAGTAAGACAAAATAAAACTAAATATACTTGAACTCTTTTTGTCAATTTCCACATACTGAAAAAAAGATGTCTGTGTCTCATTAAAGAGATGAATGTCTCAGAAAACAGTGTTTTATAAAATTCAGAAGTTAATTATTTTTCTGCAGATCCTCTAATATAGAGTAGCTACATATTCATTATTTGAAGTCCAGCTGGAGACAAGTTATGTTTGGGACCTGGACAAACATTTCATGAGATGACAGGTACAAATAAAAACCAAATAGTGCTCCTCCAGTGATGTTCCCTTCCTCTTATGGAATGCTTGTGGTGTGTAAGAGGTGTTTTGGAAGGATTTATAAACAAGCTTCCCATGGAAGGAGCATTACTAACATTACTAATGACCCCTCACAGCCTGGGTCCTTCTCTCCACCAACACTTTACAGCCCAGGAGAACAAGGCCTAAAGAAGTTAAGTGACTGACCCAAGGCCACATGCTGATGTCAAAATCGGGCCTTGAGTTTATGTTACTCAAGAGTTTTTTTTATGCCATCAAGCTGCCAGTGGGAAATGTGTGTGTCTGGCCATGTGTGCATACACTACACCAAAATGGTGTCTATGAAATTTTAAATCACTATGGAAATGAGAACTAAGCATCTCATATCCTATTCTAATCAATTGGACCAAATTTAGAAAAAATTCCAACCCTGGCCCAAAGCGGTGGTTCATATCTGTAATTCCAGCACTTTGGGAGGTGGAGCCAGGTGGAGCACTTGAAGTCAAGAGTTCGAGACCAGCCTGGCCAACATAGTGAAACCCTATCTGTACTAAAAATACAAAAATTAGCTGGGTGTGGTGGTGTGTGCCTGTAATCCCAGCTACTTGGGAGGCTGAGGCACGAGAATCACTTGAGCCCGGGAGGCAGAGGTTGCAGTGAACCTAGATTGCACCACTGCATTCAGCCTGGGTGATAGAGCTAGGCATCTTCTCAAAAAAAAAAAAAAAAAAAAAAAAAAAAAAAAAAAAAAAAAAAAAAAAAAAAAAAAAAAAAAAAAAAAAAAAAAAGGAAAAGAAAGAAAAAAAATCTCAAGCCATTTAAAAAATAGTTTTAGACACTCTGAAAGGTACAGAAAGTTTTCCTCTTCTCTTTGAAATACTTGTGAATGGGGTGTGTCTGTGTGTGTGTGCACATGCGCACGTGTGTGTACATACATATACATATGCTATACGTACCACATATATATTGAAAGAGAGAATGATCAGGAGACTCTTGTTAAGTATGCTGAAAAACTTCAATCACTTGTAACCATCCTATCATCAGGCCTGGCCTTTCAAAACTAGAAAAACTTTTTTGTTTTCCCCAATTTTCTGTCCCATCCAGTCCTCCCACCTCTGAGCCTTGTCAGTGATGGTAGACGACAAGAAAAGAGAGAAATATTTTAGATGCCAAATGGTGTTTGACTTTTTTTCCGTTGGATCAGCTACATAGAAATAGACAAATCACACACCTATGGAGTTTTCTTTAGGATTTGATTAGGTCACATTACATGTGACCCTGCTAAGAGCCAGCAAATTCTCCTCATCCTACTTGCCCTCTTCATCCTGACAGAAGAACCCTAGTTCATTATTTTTGAGAAAAATAATCACAAGTAGCTCTGTGGTTGTCCTGGTGAAGATAAAGAAATGGGAGATGTATCTTTTTCCTTACAAAGGAAGTTGAGATGATCATAGATAGATGATATAAACTTTTAAATTCATGGTGATATGGCTGCCTGATTCCTAAATAAAGAATACAGATAAATAACAGGAGCATAGTTGGTGGCATACGGAA
The DNA here is from genome assembly GCF_001604975.1 of Cebus imitator. Lineage (NCBI taxonomy): Eukaryota > Metazoa > Chordata > Mammalia > Primates > Cebidae > Cebus > Cebus imitator. Next base: position 3,468,548 of record NW_016107407.1, on the reverse strand, counting down.
AACTCTCCCATTTTCTCATAAACGGGCTGGCAAACCAGGGCTGAGAGGAGACAGTCAGGGGAGATTTAAACTAGGAAATCAGAGAAATGCTACAGGAAGACACAACTCACTCTATAATGCATCCTATTTACGAGGCAAATAAATATCAATTGTGTACAATATTGCCATGTCTACAAAAACAAAACTCCCATCACTTTGACAGGTGTTTTGCATACATATGAACTGCAAGATCAAACTTGATGTGTGATTTCTTACAATAATCAGTATCTGAATCTTCTGGAGTTGGCATACGGCACTCTGTGAAAGATGTCACATTTAGACTCTGCCTTACATAAAATGTGTGCAATGTCTATGCTTAACTCTCGGCACCTGCCTCTGCCTTATTTTCTCTGCCCAGTTAAAATATAACAATGTCCCCATGTTTATCATTTTTTTCATACACAGAATTTTAAACGTGGTACGTTTGAAAGTTTTGTAGGAAAAATCTTTTGCCTGATGAAAGCAGTTTATAGCAAACCTCCATATCTACAGAAACACTTGTATGGAAAAAGGAAGAAAGCGGAGTGCTGCCAGACGTTTCACAGAATTCAGGGCTGCAGTGTACCCAGCATGGACGAAATCTGGTCCCGGCAAAACAAGATTTCTTTCTGTGAGAAAATCCCGCAGCTTCTAGTTCCCCAGCTTCCTTTATAATGTATCCTCCTTCATTCCCCAATCTCCTCCCCTTCAACGGTCCCAACTTTCAATTTTCTACCATTTCCCTGCAAAATGTCTAGAATCTTTTCTTTGGCGTCTCATAATTCCTATCCTCATTCCATTTCCACACCATTTCCCCTAACCTCATATGCAAAAGGTCACCGTGAAGGCAAAATATGTTAGTGAGAAGACAACTTCTACTGGGCTGTGCTTCAATTTTTCTCTCTTTTGAGTTTCTCCCCACCTCCTTGGCCATTTCCTTACACCTGTCTACGTAGCCGTACACCACCAAAGTGGAGTGTTGATATGCCAAAGAAAAATGGACACAACTCTGTGTGCCAGCATGCCATCAATTGAATAGGAAATGGGAAACTGAACACACATTTGGTGAAGGAATTCAGGAAACTGAGAGACAAGTTGTCACAGCGATGATTTATCTCCTCGGTGTCAACATACCCAGGAAGATCAAAGTGAAAGACGAGGTAGCAGCTACCGTCAGCCCTCAGAAGCTGGACGTGAGCACACAGGCAGGCAGGCCAAGCATGGGCAGAAGGACAGAGCTCTCTAGGGGGGCTAAGAGCCCAGAGATGGCCAAACCCAAGAGTGTTTCAGAACCAGAAACTGTGGCATCCCTGAGGTCATTTAGGGTGTGTAAGTAGAAGCAGAAAGGCCTGATCAGAGGAACTCTATTCAGGTTTGCAGGAAGAATGGGATGGAGAGAGTCAGCGACTTACGGAGGCCCTCATCTTCATCACTTCTAAGGGGCTGATGGCTTCAAAAGGTTGGAACCCAACATCTGACAAATCTGGGTGTTTATCTTGCTCCTAGAAAATAAGGACTGTTCTTTTCTTCTTCAAACTTAAGGATGTTACTTTTCCTCTCCTTAAAATCAAGGAAATCAATTCTAGGAAAAAAAAATTATATATTATATGTGTATAAGAAGCATACATATTCATAAAGATTACATATATGTGTGTGTGTGTATACATATATATATGAATTTAGGAAATAAAGGAAAATGAAATAATTCAAAAGCAAAGACTGACTGTCCAGACAAAATAAGCTGGATGATCATTAAGCAATTTACTCCAGAGAATGTTCAGATATTTCCATTAACACGGAAATATAGGATACTGACATTCTTCATATCAGAGGCTCTTGACAAATGAAGGCTTTGGAAAAGAGCATAAGGAAAAATAGCTGATAGATGATAAATAGCTCATAGAATCAGAAAGAAATACAAATAAGAAAAAAGTGCCCTTTAAAAAAATAACATATGGAAAATGTATAAATATGTGGTTTTCTTCAAAAATCATTAGTTTCAGAGTACTACAGAAATATTTTTAGACTACACTACATGGAAGACATATATTTTCAGATAATAATACATCAAGGTAAATTAGCTTTGTGTTTGCATCTTGCAGGCATTGCGGTAAACATTTAGCCATCAATATCAATAATAAGTTTGTTTTATTCAGTAGAATAGTCTTCAAAACATAGACCTGTGTTTATAGATCAAGATTAAATCAAGGAGTTATTATTAACCCAGGTAATGACCTCTCTTTGCTGAAAATCAAATAAATCTAACAGGCATTTCTTTTAACTAAACCCTTGAGAGAGAGAGGTTCTATTAGTGTTTGCAAAGATTGTTAAACGAGAGCAAGAATTAGCTATTTGTGTCTGGTTTACTTTGCTTTAATATTTTAATGACCCTATAAATTTTGGAGCTAGTTAACATAAGAAAAAGTTCCAACCAGTGTTTTTAAATATTTTAGAACATTCTATGAATAGTTTCAGACAAGCTTCTGACTCACGTTTAAAAACATGTCCAATTTATATCAGAATAACTCAAAATGGCAAATAAAACACCCTTCCACCCAGAATCACTTCTGGTTAAGAAAGAGTAAAAGTAACCAGATTTACTCCCCTGCCGGAAGCAACCTGTTATAATCTGTTTGGTCTGCTATAACAAAATAGCTTAGACTGGGTAATTTACAAACAACAGAAATGTATTGTTGACAGTTCTGGAGGCTGGGAAATCCAAGATCAAGGCATTGGCAGATTTTGAGTCTGGAGTGGGACAGTTCCTCATAGATGGTACCTTCTACGTATCTTTAAATGGTAGAGGGAGCAAACAAGCTCCCCCAGGCCTCTTTTATAAGGACACTAATCATATTCATTAGGGCTCTGCCTTCATGACCTAATCACCTCCCAAAGCACCCTACCTCTAAATATTACCACACTAGGGATGAGTTTTCAACATATGAATTTGACGGTTTGGGCACAAACATTCAGGACAGAGTGGAAGGAAAACAAAAACAGATGGACAAAACATGCGAAACAGTTTTCAAGACACTGGACATCGGACAACAGCGATCCCTGAGAGATGGTAGATAAATGAGGTAGGTCCTGTGACTGCCCGGCTACTACCCTAGCTTACTTACAAGCCATGTTGAGGGAGGAGAAAGAGGTGGAGCTGAGAGTCCAGGAGACGGGTCGGGGTGGGGGGGGGGGATGTGGGGAGGGCGGGGGGAGAGAGAGAGAGAGAGAGAGAGAACAAACTCTGGGAGTTCTGCAGAGGGTCCTCCTTCAGTATTTATCTGAATATTGACCAAACTATGTATGTGGGGAAACTACCTGAAGCCAGAGGAGAGAAACTACCCAAAATGATAAGATAATGCAATGTAACAAAAAACAAACAAACAAAAAAAATAGTTGATCAAACCCAAACCATGAAAGGAGGGAAGGGGGAGCAAAGAACATACAGGACAAATAGAAAACAAGTAGCAAAATAATGATTCACATTGATCCACATTGATAATTATATTAAATGTAAATAGTTAAAAGGCAGAACTCATGAGCTTGAACCAAAAAAACACCAAGATCCAACTATATGCTGCCTACAAGAAACGTAGTTTAAATATAAAGGCACAAACTGTTTAAAAGTAAAAGAACTTTTACTTTCAAAGTTCTTTTAAAACTTTTAAAAATATACCAAAATATACCAGGCTAAAACTAATTTTTAAAAAGTGTAAGTGACTATATCAGTATTAGACAAAGTAGATTTCAAAGGTAAGACTATTAAGGGATACAAAGGAGAGCACATAGAACATTTACCAAGATAAACCATATTCTGTCTCACAACAAATCTCAATACATTTAAAAGCATTCAAGTTACATAAAGTATACTCTCTGACTACATGAAATTAAATTAGATACCAGTAACAAAAATTGCTTGAAAAATTCTCAGTTCATTGGAAATTAAATATACCTGTATCTATTAAATAATTATGTATTGTTGAAAACCTTCCCACAAAGAGAGCTCCAGGCTCAGATGGTATTGTTTGTCATTTCTACCAAATAATTAATTTAAAAAATACCAATTCTACACAAATTCTTTTAGAAAAAGAGAGAATACTTCCCAAGTAATTTTTTGTAGCCAGTATTACTCTGATGCCAAAAGCAAACATTATAAGAAAAGATAAGTATATTATGATATCCCTAAAGAACATATGCAAAATTGTGCAGAATTTTAGCAAATACAACAAATACATAAAATCATAGCATGTTTTGAACAGTATGGTTTATCCCAGGAATGCTAAGTTGATTTCACATTCAGAAATCAATCAATATGATTCATCACATAAATGAGCTACAAAAGATAAAATCATCTCAGTGGACATAGAAAAAGCACTTGACAAATATCCAACATCCATTCTTGATTTTACAAAAAGAAAACCTTTCAGCAAACTTGAAATAGAAGAGACTTTTCTCTACCTGATAGAGGACATTGATGAGAAACCTATAGCTAATATCTTCCTTCAGTAAATGTTTAGAAAATTAATGAGATCAGTGCAAGCAATGGTGCATCGGGTCTTTGAGAAAGTAGCACTGAAGTCAGCTGCCTGATTTGGTTTTGTGCCTACTAAATTTTTTAGATCCTAGCTTAACTAGGCTGGCTGATGGCTGACTCTCATCAGGCTAACTGCCTGGGGATTTGGCTTTAGAGGCAACATGGATGAAAAGCTCCTTGGGATTCCTTTTATCATTTGTTTTCTGAATGATTAGTAAGAGTGCAATCTAATTTTTATTGTCATGCATGACTTGGGGTATAGTCACACTGACCTTATAAATTCTTAGAGCCAATCATTGCAGGAATTGGTTTGACTGTTTCCACAAGTAATCTTGCTAGCATCCTTGATGTTGGCTCTTGAATCATCACTCCTAAATTTCTGAGCTTTGCGATAATAATAGTCATAATTCTGAATTTAATATAGATGCTTTCATCTGTAGTGCTTGGCAAACATTAACTAACTAGACCTCGGATGCTCCTCTTGAGGTCCTCAAACAAATATCACCACCTCATTTTTGAAATGAGGGGGAAACAGAAGGACCTGAAGCTTAGAGCTCATTACGCCAGCACAAACTATAGGAATCAAACCAAGAACCTGCTCTAGTCACGTGGGCTTGGGTGACATACATCCAACAGAACACTTGCCTGGAATCATGAACCCAACTCTTCTTTTGCAAGGAACGTGCATGACAAATGTGGTTACTTTAAAATGATAGGATTCCTTTTTATGAGTTATTCAAGCTTTGCACTGAATATTCCTTTCTGCCTGAAGAATTAAACCCCACATCTTGAGTCATGCTTGGAAAGGTATTAACCTCATATTTTAAAGAGGCTTCTCCTAGGGCTTATGCTAAAACAAGAATACATATGCACAGGCCACAATTATGCCAGTGAGCATGAAAATTAAGAGTGTTTGCAGGCTTTCCTCATCCCAGGACTCAGGTCATCTGCACAATGAGATTTGGAGGCTCTCTGCGTGTCTGACTAAACTCTGCCAAAGCTCCTTTATTTGTTAAGCTTAAATTTAATATTCCCCTGCCTCTAAATTCATTCACCCTAATAATTTGGAATGTCCTTCACTTTTGCTGCCTCCTTTATGAATTAATCTAGAAATCACAAGTGAAAAGCTAATGTTGCTACTGCCCCTTGTAAAAGTCCATAAATAATACTTCTTCATTATCAACAAAGAGTATTTGCTATCCAGTTCAATCATGAGCTTGTTATAATTAGGAAGGGAATCTGGTAATCTCTTGTATTTATTTGCTTACTTTTACTTTTATGAATGTAGCGACAATTGTGTGCCAGGTTATTGAGAATAAAGTGTGTGGAACAGAGACATCCACTGATTCATGCCAACGGCAACAAGCGTTTGTCTGAATCTGGCCTTGAATGTACTTGGTGGCTTCCTTCCCTGCTAGCCACAAATTTCAATGTTTGTAACAAATGACTTTTAATGGCATCATTGCAATAAAGGCAGCCCATTTCGTTCTGTGCAGCCAGAGCCAAGTCTTATATAAAGTAGTCCACCTTCCCTGGGAGCATTTTATCCCACTATTTCAAAGTGCTTGGTAATATTACAGAATTTTCTCCATGGTTTTAGAAGGCATACGAACAATGGTGAAGAACAAAGTTTTTAGATGGGAGAACTGACTCAGCAAATCTCCTCCCAAGGTTAGATTCATTAGCAGCCAATCAGATGTGTGCCTGCTGTTTGTTCATTTGCATATTCAACACATATTTATCACACATTTATTACGCAGTACAGTACTTCCTGCCTTCCTAGAGTTTGCAGCCTAGTGCGAACAGGAGATAGCCAAGTAAACAACATATAAACAATGCATAAAGCCCTGTTAGAATGAAGAATGCTGTTTCCACACTTAGGAGAGTGACTCCCTTCCAGTTTGGGGCATCCGGGATGGTGTGGGACAGTAACTGCCTTCTACACTGAGATCTGAAAGGCAGTAGGGGTTAGTGAGCTAGATGGAGAGGCAAAGAAGAGAGTTAGAGGCCAATGAACTAGCTTGCATGAAAGCCTGGAAGCAAATAAGAGTGCAGAGTGATGGGGTGAGTCGATTTCACTCTGTCAGGACCAGGGTAGAAGAGAGAAGGCAGGAGATGCAAGTATGTATATACTTAAACCAGGTTTTGCTGGTTTTGTAAACTGTGATAAGGATGTTGGACGTTTTCCTGAGAGTAATGGGAAAACATTGAAGGGTTTGAGCAATGGCATATCAGGACTGGTTTTGTATCTTTTAAAATGTCAGCCGCGTGGAGTGGCTCACACCTGTAATCTCACCATTTGGAAGGTCGAGGCAGGAGGATCGCTTAGGGCCAGGAGTTCAAAACCAGCCGGGCAACACAGCAAGACCTCGTCCCTACAGATATAAAAAAGAATTAGCTGGGTGTGATGGTGCATAGCTGTGGTCCCAGCTATTTGGGGGGCTGAGGCGGCAGGATCACTTGAGCCCAGGAGGCCGGGACTGCAGGGAGCCATGATCATATCACTGCACTCCAGCCTGGGTGACAGAGTGAGACCCTGTCTTAAAAAAAAATCTTTTTAAATCACTTGTAGTAGAGCAGAGTGGAGAAAGATCGTTGGGCAGACGACATTCAGGAGGCTGCTGTACTAATGCAGATGCGTCATGATGGCAGCCTAGACCAGAAAAGCAGCAACGAGGATGGAGAAAATGGGTTGGACTTAGAGAAGACACGAGAGTCAGGATTTCCAGATTGTCGACTATGGCAGGTGAGGGAGAGTGAGGAGCAAAGCCGACTCCCAGTTTTCAGCTGGGTTGATGTCGGTTCTATTTCTGGATATTAGGAGCACAAGGAAGAATAGAGAAGAGTGGGCAATGAGGATGAGAAATGAAAATTCCATTTGGTCGTTCAATTCTAAACTGCCTACTGCGGGTGGCTTGTAGATAGCTGCATGCATTGGTGAGAACTCTAGGAGAGAGACAGAGACTGGGGGTATGGGTCTGGGCATCCTTACCGTAAAGATGGTAGATGAACCAGGAAATTGCCCCAGGGAGGAAAAGAAGGGATCCTTGGATAAAATCTCTGACGAATATTGTCATATAAGGGGCGAAGAGGAATCTGCAAGGAAGACCGAGGAATGGCCCGAGAAGTACGAAGAACACCGAGAGAGAAAGATACCACAAAAGTTCAGGCAACGGTGCTTCAGGAAGGACAAGAAGACGTGAATCCATAGGAACTGAAATGTATGAACTGGATTTAGAAACAAGGTTGTTGGTGTCTCTGATGAGGACATTTCATGTTAATGGAATGGTTATAAAATAAACCGTATATCTGGGAGCTGAAGAGTGAGAAAATACAGACAACATGTGTAGACCTTTTTTGAGAAATTGGGAAGAGGAGGAGAGAAACATTGTAGTAGCTGCAAGAGGAAGAGGGGTGGATAGATGACAGTTTCCCAGTGCGAAAGGGTCGAAATGTTTAACTGCTTACCGGCGAAGGCAAGGACGAGGAAGACTGAAGAGAAAGTCCAAAGTCCTTACCGTGGCTTACAAAATCAGCAAAGCCCGGTTCCGGTATCTCCAGCCATCTCTCTTCCTACCCTGGTCCTGACAGTGCAATTGACTCACCCCATCACTCTGTACTCTCCGCTGCTTCCGGGCTTTCGTGCAAGGAAGAGTGAAGAGGTTGGAGAGCGCAACATTTATGAAGGAAGCAGGACTTGTCCCTCTAGCACCTAGAATTTTCGAGGGTGTCCCTGACCTCAGGTTAAACATTAAAAGACATACCAAGCTCACATCAACTACATGTTTTACAACGAAAAAATTACAATTTGTAGTTCAATATGATTTATCAGTAATCAATGCGCATACTTGTGAATTTGGGAAAACTGAGAACATCCAACTCATAAATTGTTTTCAAATGTAGTAAGACGTTTATGGGTACTATGTTTATGATACAGACATAATATTGCATTTTAGACATACTCTATTATTACCTTTGATTTTCATAATTCATATTTTGAATTTAATATTCTTTTTCCCGGATGCAAAAATGTCTGCAGGTACTTGGCTGGTTCACAAGTCCCAGGCAGTTTCCTTATATTGTTCAAAGGCTGAAATGGTCTACAGAAGAGGGTCCCTGCTACAGTGGGAGGGGATGGTGGAGGCAGCAGAGCAAAGGGACCGGTCTTCAGGAGTAGGAGACCCTCCTCCCTTCGTACAGGAGAAAAGCACAAAAGAACAGGCACGGAGGCAAACTGGTGAAGTGCCAGTCTCATGGTGTCTGTTTTTTCTATGAGTAGGAATTGAGGTGCCATCACCTCTTTGTGCTTGTGTGTTTGCGTGTGTGTGGTGTATAGTATGTGTAGATGTCTGTAGTGTGTATGTGTGGTGTCTGTATGTGTGCATCGTGTATGTGTATAGTGTGTGTAGTATGTATACGTGCACGTAGTATGCATGTGTGTATGTGTATAGTGTATATGCGCATATATGTATATAGTGTATGTGTGGTGTGTGTGCATGTGTGTAATTTGTACGTATGTGGTGTATGTATGTGTAGTGTGTGTGCATAGTGTGTAAATGCATGTGTGCATGTGTGTACTGTGTGTATGTGTTTAGTGTGTGTATATGTACAGTGTATATGTGTGTCATGTGTATGTGTGTTTGTGTGCATAGTATGTATATGTGAATGGCGTGTGTATGTGTCTATGTGTGTAGTGTGTATGTGCATGAGTAGTTTATGTGTATGGTGTGCCTATGTGTCTATGTTTGTAGTGTGTATATTTTCTTGAGAGATGGGGCATTGATATTCCTTTTGGAAATTCTTGTAGAAGGCAACGTGTTGAAAATGAGCCTGCTGATGGTGTTCAGAGCTGGCCAGCTCTTCCGCATTCACCTTCCATCCAGGCATGACCCATCCCGTGAGGCTGGGTGTGAACTCTGTGTGGCTGGGTGTGAACTCAGTGAGGCTGGGTGTGAACTCCGTGTGGCTGGGTGTGAACTGGTGCGTGTCAGTGCAGACTCTCCATGTGAACACTAGGAGGCCTCTCACTTGCCCCAGCTTTCTCCTGGAAGCAGCACTTCCCCATTCCCTCCTATGCGATGCAAGGGGCTGATCAGATTATCCTACTCACCTTTGTAGCAACTGCACTACACTCCCTTTTCAAGCCTTCTTCAAAAGTAAGAGGAAAAAATATTTTAAAATGATTTTAATGCCTACTTTTTTCTCCTTTCCTTTTATTGTAAAAATACAACACTTTTCCTGTAGAGCAATTAGAAAATGCAGATAAATTTTAATACCATCATTAATACATCAGCCACGTTAATATGCTGCTTTTTCTTTTAAAAAAATACTCTTGAAGGAAGCAGTTTTTAAAATTTTTATTTATTTAATTATTTTGCAAGATTTCAATTTGCATTGAAATTTATTGAGATTTATTTGATGGCCCAGCAGATGACTTACCTTGCTGAACATATTCTGTGCACATGAAAATGTGTATTCTTTAATTGGTGAGTGAGTTTCTAGAAATGATAGAGTTCAACAAATGTTTATCAGGTCAAGTTGGTTGGGAGTGTTGGATAGAAGTAAGTTTTACAACTTGCTTTTTTATTTTGAGTAAAATATCGTGAAGGTCAATAAACATGCTTTTTCTACAAAATGTTTTATATCTACAGTGTATTCCATTGTTTAGTTATTTCCCTATTCCTGGATGTTTGTTTTAAAATTTTGGTATTATAAAGAATAGTGTGATAATTAACTTATATTTAAATGTGTATGTATTGTTGATTATATTTACTGAAGATAAACTTTTAGTAGTTGCTATCATTTGAATGTGTCCCCAAAAGTTCATGTGCGGAACCTCAGACCTCAATGCAACAGTGTTGGAAGGTAAGACCTTTAAGAGGTGATTAGTGGGCCGAGTGTGGTGACTCACGCCTGTAATCCCAGCACTTTGGGAGGTCAACGTGGGCAGATCACAAGGTCAGGAGTTCAAGACTAGCCTGACCAACATGGTGAAACCCTGTCTCTATCAAAAATACAAAAAAAATTACTGGGCATGGTGGCACGTGCCTGTAATCCTAGCTACTCAGGAGGCTGAGGCAGGAGAATCTCTTGAACCTGGGAGGGGAAGGGTGCAGTGAGCCCAGATTGTGCCATTGCACTCCAGCCTAGGTGACAGAGCAAGATTCTGTCTCAAAAAAAGAGAGAAGGTGATTAGAGAAGTGGGTGAGTTGATTAATGTCAAGCATGGGTTCATTTTCTTGAGTGAGTTTGTTATGAAGGCAAGTTTGGAAGTCTGGGCTGGGTGCAGTGGCTCACTCCTGTAATCCCAACTCTTTGGGAGGCCAAGGTGAGAGAATTACTTGAAGCCAGAAGTTTGAGACCAACCTGGGTGACATAGCACAATCCCCCTCTCTAAAATAGAAAAATAATAAGAAGAAATTTAGCAAGGCATTGTAATGCACACCTGTGGTCCCAGCTACTTGGGAAACTGAAGTGGGATGATCCCTTGAGTGTAGGAGTTCAAGGCTGCAGTGAGCTATGATCACGCCACTGCACTCTTGCCGGGCAACAGAGTAAGACCCTGTCTCAAAAATAAAAATGAAAAAGCAAGTTCAACCTTTACCCCTCTGAAGATCCCTGGGGTCTTGGCATATATTTTCATCACTTTCTATATGGAAAATAAGTCACAGGTGACTCACTGAATTTGGAGCCAGCTTGGAAAAAATCAAAATGCCAAAAACCTAACTTTGTAAAAAAAAAAAACCTGCCTCTTTAAAAATTTGAATCACTTCTGTTCTTAAAGATAGCAATGTGAGATGGTGTTCAATTCCAAAACTGCAAAGCACTGATGCCAAGCAATCCATTTTAATCATGGCATGCCCTGGGACGCTTTCAGTATTTGCATGAATTGAAGGTCATTTGTGGTGAGAACAAGATCTTCTCTCCTGAATCATCAGGCCATCACACTCACCTCGAACATACTGGGGTGCCTGTGGGGATCCTGCAAGCATCAGCTGGACATGATGATTAAAATCTCCTAATTATTTGAAAAGTCATTTGGGATATAGAGCAGGTTTACTTTTCTTTCATTAATGTCCCTGAGCAGGCTATATAGGAGTTAGAAAGTCACAATTTCATTGCTTTTTGGCCAAAGGCCATTGCGGTACATCCAGTTGAAGAAGAAGAAAAAGAAAAAAAAGCGGAGACAAAGTGTTCTTTCGAAAAGGTTATAAGCCTGTAGACAGAGCAGAATTAAAATACAATTCTGAATGTACCAGCACACAATATTTTGGTGTTGGTTTACTGAAGAGAATGTCAGATCAATACACCACCATGTCGAATTGACTGTGTTGTCTAAAATATCTTTAGATCTGCCTTTAGAAGCAGCTAGCAGAAAAAGAGAGAAATAAGTTACACCAAGGTCCATGTTGGACAATAGAAACTTGTCGCTTAGCGAATGGGTCTTGATAATATACTGGATAAATGGCAGTAAGAAATTTCTGGAATCTTTCAAAATATATGCATAGAAGTCTAGAGTAATGAGAAACAAATGCATGTCATAATTCAGTGTAAGAAAGAGCAACGCGAAGGTAAGATCGTTGCACTGTATAAATTTGTATAAGCCCTGTAAATGATTACAACTTCATCTCTTATCATTTGTTTTAGATACCAGAATTAGAACAGTGCAGTATTAAGAGGAGAGAGCCCCTTGAAGGTCACAACAATGTGAAGCGCCTGGCCATGTGGAGTGTCAGCTGAATAACCCATGAGGACTGAAGGTAGAGGCCTGGATTTCTTCCACAGAGCCGGCCTGGCGAATTCCCATGAAGTTAGGTCACTAGGCAAACGTTCCAGGGCTGGCAGTGTGCTTATGACTCTCAATCTCCCTTGTAAGTTGTTAAAAAAATTAAAATGAAAAACACTCTTTGGTACTTAGACATGTTGCTAAGGCAGTATCTGAAATGGCAGAATGGCCTGAAGGGACATCAGATGAATGCTAAGTATGGAAACTGTGCGGAGTTTAGAAGCTTCCCTGAAAATTGAGAGAAGCTTAGGGGTTGGCGCTAAAGGATGAGGTCAGGAGCTTATCAATCACCCAATTAACAAGTATTTATTGTGACCGTGCAAGATACTTGATGCCACGGCAACTCCATACATTGCGAGTTGTAAGACCTAGGTTGGCTATCTGTGTTGGGTTCGTTGGGAAATTTACTAACAGCCCAAACAGGGTTACCCCAGTGAAATAATCCATGTGGCATCAGGTCACACATTTGGAAGGTGACCTTAAATATAGATGAAGGAAACGGTTGAAGTCGGTGGCCAGTGTATTGAATTTCAAGTCTCATAACCTTCTTATGTCTCAGATCTCAAGTTCTGTTTTTAGAGACACATTTTCTGGCACGTTTGTTTTAAAAAGTCTCCTGGTGGAGTGTGGTGGCTCACATTCACAATCCTAGCACTTTAGGAGACGAAAGTGGGAGGATTCCTGAAACCAGAAGTTTGAGACCAGCCTGGACAACATAGCAAGACCTCGTCTCTACAAAAGTAATTTAAAAATAATTAACTGGGCTTGGTGTCACGTACGTAAGTTCAAGCTATTCCAGAAGCTGAGGCAGGAAAATCACTTGAGCCCAGGTGTTTGAGCCTACAGTGAGCTATGATTGTGCCATTGCACTCCAGCCTGGGTGACAGAGTAAGGCCCTGTCCCTTAAATAAAATAAAATAAAAATAAAAAGTCTCTGAACAAATATTAATTCTGAATCCTCTTCGAAACCCTACAATGTCTATGTATCATTTTTCTAGCCAAGGGCACAGGTATAAAAACGTCTATTGTCAAATGTTTGTTTTAAATCTTAAGAGAGATTCTTTAGTTTAGTTATCTGGTCATTCCTCATTTAGCCAATAATAGTACAGCTTCCTAGAAAAAAACAAATATTTTTGGATGAACCGAGCTTTCACATTCTCTGCACAGTGTCAGAGGGTAGGCCCTTGCCCTCCCATGTTGTGTCATTAGCATGAAATTGCTTGGAAAGGTAACCTATGCTCTCCTCACTATGTGGATGAAAATGGTCTCCCATAATACAAATAGAAAAAGGTAATAACAGTTCACTTCCTATTGCAATAACAAATGCACAAGGGGCCTTTACCACTTGACTATTCGGCCTATATGGTTTTCTGGTCATTCACTGCTATGCATGGAGAAGCATGAACTTGTGAAAATACTTATCACCCTCTCCAGTGGCCTGTTTTCAGTGCATTTACAGCATCAACAATAACAACACTCAACGCCTTTTTTTTTAACAAAAGGTAATTTTGGACTTAGAGCCTATGCTATCTATATTTTTGTTTGTTTTGACTTTGTTTTTGTTTTCTGAACCTAACAAGAAGGTAGTAGCATTAGCCACTCTTGGTTAAAAATATGAAAACTTTATAGCTAGAGAATAGTGACTGAGGTATGGTAATTTCACTTTACACTCTTTTAATTTCATTACATTGACAACAGATTTTTAAATTTCTTATGAATTTTTTATTATTCTTGTCTATCAGATGTTGAGAAATTCTATATATCACATTGCAAACCTAATTATTTTTAAAAAGAGATTTATGTCACATATGACTGACTTCTTATTTATAATGTCCAGAAATACTAATTTTATTTGGAAATAACCCAAAGAATCTGTTAAATTATGACTAAAGTATGTATGACTCATTTTATGCCTAATTATAAAAAAGAATGAGTAAAGCATAAAAAAACTTTATTTGGGGAATTTTAGTGAAAAAAAAAAGCGAGTAATTTTCCTAAGAGAGCTTTAGAAATAATTATACTCCAAATTTTATGGGGAAGCCATTTCATTATTGATGTGTTTAATTCTCAAAAGTTAGCTGTGATATTTTTAGTGTAAGCTTCCTTGGAAAATACAGGGAAAAAATGAAATAATTATTATGTGAATTTTATTATCCCCCCAAGAAAGCAAAAAATAAACAAAAAGACTAATTTTAGACAAGGATAAGAACATCTAGGTTCTTTTTGCTCTACTACTAAGCAATCTTTGGCAAATGACTTTAATTTTCTGGGGCTTGATTTCTGTCTCTATGAAATAAAGAGGCTAGAAGTAGATCATCTTTGACAGTAATACTGAAATGTGCTCTGCAAAAAAGAAAAATGCTTCTTGGTCAAATGAATTAGGAAGTTATCACATGTTATATCCCATGGGATAGTTAAGATGCACATTGGTATATTATGAGAATCCTATAGTAAAGAAACGAACTTATCTTGGTTTATACCAAAATTTCCCAAACCTATTTGACCAGAACCTCTTCCTTTGTTTTCTTTCTGTAGCAGTGTACTTGAACACACGCTAGGAAATGCTGGCAGGATATTCAACAGGGTGCCCCCCGTCCCTGGTTTTATGCAGTTCAACACAAGATGATGAAAAGCTGTGTCTCATTTTTCTTTTGAGAAAAAAATTAAAATTCTATGCCCGCACTCATATCTGGTTACTTTTCCTAATAATATCTCATGATTCCTACTCTTTTAGTTTCCATGAACACCACAAGTCATAAATTTCACCCGCACGCTAAGGACCACACTTTCTTAAGTCACTACAACTTCTGGGATGCTAGCAAATTACCACTATTAGGTTAAGCCTTCCTTAATTACTAAACAAATTTCAAAAGCACAAGTGGGTAAAGCCCTGGATGTCTTAAGCAAGCTTTCACACTTCTTAAATAACTGTAACAAATCAGTGGCCACATTTACTCAACTAACATTTATTTATTTCGTTAGTTAGTTTTTTTTTTTTTTTTTTTTTTTGAGACAGGTTCTCACTCTGTCACTCAGGCTGCAGTGGCACAGTCTCAGCTCACTGCAATCTCTGCCTCCAGGTTTAAGTGATCCTCCCACCTCAGCCTCCTGAGTAGCTGGGACTAAAGGTGCATGCCATCATGCCTGGCTAATTTTTGTATTTTTTGTTAGAGATGGGGTTTCACTATGTTGACCTGGCTGGTCTTGAACTCCTGACCTCAAATGATCTGCCTGCCTCAGCTTCCCAAAGTGCTGGGATTATAGGTGTGAGCCACCATGTCTAACCTCAACAAACATTTAATGAAGATTCATCATACACAAAAGTATGACAGATACTCTAAAAGAATGAAGAAATTCTTTCCTACATTAAAGAAGCTTTTTGTCTACCAGATGATGAATATTATATATATATGTACTGTATTGTTTTTTGGGTTTTTTTGAGATGGAATGTCTGTTGCCCAGGCTGGAGTGCACTGGGACAATCTTGGCTCACTGCAACCTCTGCCCCATGGGTTCAAGCACTTCTCCTGCCTCAGCCTCCTGAGTACCTAGGATTCCAGGTCCCTGCCACCGTCCCCGCCATCATGCCCAGCTAATTTTTGTATTTTTAGTAGAGACGGGGTTTCATCATGTTGGCAGGCTGGTCTTGAACTCCTGACCTCATGATTCGCCCCTCTTGGCCTCCCAAAGTGCTGGGATTACAGGTGTGAGCCACCAGGCCTGGCCAATAATATTTTAATGATAATATAATAGATATTATAATAATAGCAAAATCACAATAGCTAGTGTTTATTAAATGCCTACTAATACGGCGGATTCTATTTATCCATTATCATTCATCTTAAAAATAAAACCCTTAAAGCATACATCCTATTCCTATTACTGTCCTCATTGTACAAGAAGGAAACAGGAGCTCAGAGAGGTTAGTGATTTGTCCTATGACACACAGCTGTCAAATAACAGAAAGGATCCAAATCAAGGTCTAAATGACTGCAGCCTCACCCTGCCTTTCAAATCAGGCTTAAGCACGAAAGTAGGCAGAAGAGAAGGAAGTAATGAGACAGGGAAGTAGTGCCGTATGAAGAGGAATGCTTGATCAACTGGGTTTCATAGGAAGGGTCACGTCAAGATTGCTAGGAGAGGCCGGGCGCGGTGGCTCACGCCTGTAATCCCAGCACTTTGGGAGGCCGAGGCGGGTGGATCGCGAGGTCAAGAGATCGAGACCATCCTGGTCAACATGGTGAAACCCCGTCTCTACTAAAAATACAAAAAATTAGCTGGGCATGGTGGTGCGTGCCTGTAGTCCCAG
>NW_016107407.1:3407436-3451714 GCF_001604975.1 Cebus imitator | reverse complement strand
AAAAAAAAAAAAAAAAAAAAAAAAAAAGCAAAGAAAGAAAAAGATAGACCAGAAGTGTGGGGATAAAAAGGCCTTTCAGATTCCTTCCTTTCTCACACTAAGGTCTAGGAATGATTCCTAATGTCTATTCCCTCTAAGGTAACACGCCTTTGCATGTAACCTGCGTTTCTTACTTGCTATGAGCCCTAACCTGAATGTACTAAGGTCTCTCCATGAACTACCAAGTCTGCCTAATCAGTTCAAATATTAGCCATAGCCATAGTTTCTTCTCAGAAATTCAGAGATCCCAGCCATAGATTTTGTTTGTTTGTTTCTTAAAAAAAAAAAAAGGAAGCATAAACTGTACAGCAGAATTGAAATAACTAAAAACTATTCTCCCTGGCTTCATGAGTACCTGTGAGAGTCAACACAGCTCCCCTAGCTTGTCACCAGGGAACCCTTTAAATGCCCATCCTGGAGAGTATACATTTGTGCTGGAACTGTAGAGAAAGGGCACCTTCCCTCTCAATCTAATCCGAATGCCAAGTGTAAAAGTTTGGCTTACTTTTGACAGGAAGTCTTCATTCTTGATTACAAACATTTCTTTTTGTTTTGTCCTGGACATAAAGATTCTTAAAAAGATGCCGGAGCTGGTGAATGGCATCCTGTGGCCCTTGAAGATCACTGTATGTCTTCTCCTGTGTAAACTTTACCTACTTAAGAGGATCGAGCAGAGTCCCCCCTTAACCCTTCATCCTCTCTTCCATTTATAACCTTTGAACTTCATGGGGCTTAAGCAAATTAAAGTATTAGATTCCACCATGATTTAGGGTAATGAAAACCTTTCCCTAAGGCCTCAGATGAGCTACAGAAAATAAAGAACATATGTGAATTCTTTAGGTCCATGATGTTTGACTCTTCGATGGGTAGTGAGGAGGGCCCAGGGAGCGTTTTATACAGTCGTCATCCAAAGATAAGCAATGATTTGGTACCCAGGAGCTCTGTGTTCTAGTCTCAGCTCTGCTGCAAAGTAATTGCCTGGCATTGGGCATTTAGACAGATTGGGTTAAATAGTCTTTTTAAAAGATCCTTCTAGATCAAAGATTCTTGATCATAAAAACTCGGCAAGATGGAACACCTCCATTAAAGAAAAACCCAACCGAAGGTGTTTGCATTTCAGAATGCAATGCACACATCTTTTGGTGACACTACAGCTTTCCCACTGAACACTCAGTATATACATGCACACAGAATACACTTACTCATGGAAATCACATTAATAAATTATAAAATTGTATAAAAAGTCCAAGCAGTGTGCATTTCAATAGCTTCTCAACTCTGCTCTATAAAATGATGGAAACCCATACACGATGGTTATGTCTGAGAAAGATAGCAATTACCCTCAGGAGGTTACAAGTCAAAAGTTCTAGACCTCTGGCGCCTGGGTCACTGGCTGTGGGAATCCCAAACCCTGTCTACTCTCAGCTTTAGAGACTACATTCTCCTATTTTGCAACAAAAAGAAGCAAATGTATTTTCTCAACTTGGGGACGGTCCGGGACTCAAGAAGTCTACAAATGTACCCAAGCACTTAGAATATTATGGATATAACAATTCACCCAATTAAAGAGAAGGGCTTCTGGTGTTTTTATTGAGTGCTATTTTCTAGTAATAAAGCAATATTTAGACAGGACAATTCCTACTTATGCATCTCCTACATCCTGAGTATTTGAGAAATACTTTTTGGGAACATTTGGGAAAATGCTGGCCTGAATTCAGGGATGAAGTATGAAGACTTGGAAGAAAAGAAAAGCTAACTGGTTAAATTAAAGTTTGGGTCTGTAGTTTGGTTTTGTTAAATCCATACTGCAGCATGAGATCAAAATTAACTTTGTATCTTAGCTGCCATTTTCTACTGATTTTTGCCAAGAGTTCTAAATGTTCTGTTTTCTCTCCTTGAGGAAAATTCCTATTTTTTTTTTCCTGACACAGACTTTCTGCCACACCACAGGAAAGCTCAAAATAAACTATAAGCTACGTGAGAAAAAAAATAGTCTTTGTATCTCTTGCACATGGTATGGTCTCTGGTACTGGTAGATACTCACTAAATGCTCATTCAGTAAGGCTACCAAATTAACGAATTAATGGAAGAATCAGGAGTTTGGGATCCTACCATGTAAATGCATGGAGCTTGCAAATGTCTGTGATTTATCTTGATCCCTTGTAAAATGCCATCTTAAGCTTGGGTTAGTTCCATTCGGAAACTGGTCCATTAGCATAGCCCTAATGGATAATTATAAATCTACAAAAAAATCTAAGAGCATTCTCTGCACACTCTCTTTACCAATTCAGATTGGTCCTGGCATACTTAAAATTTTGTGAATTCCTGGTATGGTAAATTCTCTTCAAATGCCAACAAGAGACTATCTAGATAAAAATGTTCTGTTCGGTTCACTGAAAATGAGGACAGCACTTTTGTTTCTTCTCATTGGTTTTTCCTAGAAAACGTTGTTATAGCTACAGATCATCCCCTCCTTTGAGGATCTTTTCTGAGGAAGTTCAAGTTTAGATTTTCCCCTGAATGTCTCCTAAAAAGTCCCTTTAGAATAAGTGATATTATTGTGGTCAAATCTACTTTGCAAGAAATAAACTTGGCATCAAAGGAAAACTACCTCATTCTTCCCCTCAACTGTAGTCAGTCATGTCTGTGGCAATCCTGGATTCAATTATTAGTGATTCTGCCAGCATCTTGACATTTCTTTTAGAGTCAGAGGCAGGAGGGACAAAAGTAATCTATTTATATGCTACCCCGCCTTTGTTCTTTCCCCTTCTTTTTCCTATATGCCCAAGACTTCATCAGTCAGTATCTAGATCTCAATTTCTCTTTCTTGTGTCAAAAGGTAGGGAACAGTTTCTGGGTGGGTGGAAGAACATCACCTTAATTTTCAGGCTTTAAGTATTTCACCCTTGCCGGGCACAGTGGCTCACACCTGTAATCTCAGTACTTTGGGAGGCCAAGGTAGGTGGATCACCGGATGTCAGGAGTTTGAGACCAACCTGACCAATAGAGAGAAGCCACATCTCTACTAAAAATACAAAATTAGCCAGACGTGGTGGCACATGCCTGAAATCCCAGCTACTCAGAAGGCTGAGGCAGGAGAATCGCTTGAACCCAGGAGGTGAAGATTGCGGTGAGCCGAGATTGCGCCATTGCACTCCAGCCTGGGCAGCAAGAGCAAAACTCCATCTAAAAAAAAAAAGAAAAAGACTCTCAACCTCACTGGGGGTACCAAGAAAATAACCTAGAAAACTCCTTCCATAAAGTGGATGAACATCTTTTGTATAAACTGATGCCTCAAAGTTCTTTTATCTTCACAAAAGAGTTCATTAAAATGAGAAAATTGTTTACTCTTGGATAATTATTTACACCTCTGAAGAATTATTATGCCAAGCTATGAGAAACCTATAAGGTATATGTATAAGAATTTATTTATTTATCTGACAAATGCTTATTAAGCACTGATTATGTGCCAGGCATAGTTCTGGCTGTTGAGGGTACAGTGGTGAATAACACCCCAAAAGTCCCTGTTCATAAAAGGAAGACATTTAAAAAACAAATAAGTGAATAATTTAGTATAATTCCAGGTGATACTATGAAAAAAAGGAAAGCAGAGAGTAAGGATATGCATTTGTCTAAGAGAGCAACATTGAAGTGAAGACCTGAATGATAAAAAGAGGAGCATCAGAGATGACACCCTAGGGTGGCATGAGACCTGAAGACCCTCCACAGCCACACGGTAATATGTGGTCACAAAACTGGGCAAAATGGAGTACCTCCATTAAGCAAAAACCCAGCCGTGGGTGTCTGCATTTCAGGATGCAATGTACAGATCTTTTGGTGACAAATACAGCTTTTCCACAGAACACTCAGTGATTGAAGAGTACATATACACAGAATAGACTCACTCATGGAAATTCCCTTAATAAATTATATAATTGTATAAAAAGGTCCAAGCAGTGAGCGTGGATACTGCACACTGAGCCAGGCAGAAGGTGAGTTGCAGAGACCAGTGCAGAGCAAAGGCAAGGTCCCAGTTGAGTAGGTTTTTTTAAGCCAAGGTGAAGTTTTAATTTTATTCTAAATGCAATGGCAAGGCATTGAGGACTTGAACAGGGCGTGATGTAATCTGATTTATGTTTTAAAAGATCGCTGGGGACTGGGCATGGTGTAATGTAATCCTAGCACTTTGGGAGGCCAAGGCAGGTGAATAATCGCTTGAGCCTACGAGTTTCAGACCAGCCTGGGCAACATAGTGAGACATTGTCTCTACAAAAATCACAAAAATTAGTCAAGCATGATGGTATGTGCCTGTAGTCCCAGCTACTCAGGAAGCTGAGGCAGGAGGATCGCTTGAGCCCAGGAAGTCAAGGTTACAGTGAGCAGTGATCACGGCACTGCACTCCAGCCTGGGTGACAGAGTAAGACCTTGTCATAATAAATAGATAGATAGATAGATAGATAGATAGATAGATAGATAGATAATTGTGTTTTTTTATGGGGAAAAAGAGGAAACTGGGAACTGGTTAGGAGGCCTTTTCAGCAGTTCAGGCAAGCAAGAAATGATGGTGAAAATAGCACACTGTCAACAAGTCATGTCCCTAGAAACCTCCTCCCCTGCATCTTATTGGTGTGGAGATGCCCTCATGGGTTCCGTCCTGGAGTTGCAACACTTCAGTCTCAGAAATAAGAATCCTGAACAAAAGCATTCTGCAAATTAGATCTCACGTAGTTAGGAATGAAATTTACCTTTTTATCTTCTTATTAAGCCTAGTTAGACTGTAAGCATTTTATGTAAGCTTTTGAAATTTAAAAAAAAAAAAAAAAAAAAAGACAGATCATGTGAGATAAACAAACACACGATAAGGGGAAAGGGGAGTGCGAGTGTCTTGTTCAAGCAATGAAAAATGATTACAGCTAAGAAAAAAGACCATGATGTGGAGATTTAGACACACCAAGAAATCCTTAACACTCCCAATAAAGGTACGGATGGTTGAGCATAAGAAATACAGACAAAAAGGAAAATATCCCACTGAGCTGTATGTCAACATATCATATTTTCACCACTCAAAATCTAGAGAGTATGGCCAAGGAAAGGATCTTTGTGGCATTTCTGTGCATGTATGGCAATATGGGAGACGTCACCTGTGCATGGAAATATTAGAATTTCCAGGAAATGTTCACAGTTCTCTGTAGACAAAGGAACAAAATTGTTTAATTTGGGATCATTTAAGGAAATTGGGGATATACAGCAGACATTGAATTATATAATTCTCTTCCTTACAAATAAACTAGAGTCTGCCATTTCATTTCACCAGATGTCATCATGGTGGGATGAGAAAAGGAAATTTCATCTCAACTGAATGGATAGGAAAATGAAGTACAGAGAGATAAGGAGAATCACTCTTCATTCCAGGATGACCCGATCTGGCCTAGACCATCCCATCCAGCCCCACGTCCACCATTCGAGCCTCTAGGGCGTGATCATCTAATCAATATCCATAACCAATCACTGCATCCTTGCCTTTTGCCATCTCGTTCCACTTAACAGAGGAATGAGTTTTTCTGGCAAGGAAAGTGGAACACACACCAAAAAATGTGTATTTATCAAGAAAATTAACAAGTTTTCAAGCAGCATACCAAATCAATCATTCATCCCCTGGAAGCAGCATATATATATTTTAATTTTTGCGATTACATAGTAGGTATACATACTTATAGGGTACATGAGCTCTTTTGACACAGGCATGCAATGTGTAATAATCGCATTATGTAAAATGGGATATCCATTCCCTCAAGCATTTATTTTTTGTGTTACAAACAATCCAATTATATTCTTTGTTATTTTTAATTATACAATGAAATTATTATTGACTACTAGGTGTTGTGCTATCAAATACTAGGTCTTATTCATTCTTCTAACTATTTTCTGGTATGCACTAACCAAGCCCACCTCCCCTTCACCTTCCCACTACCCTTCCCTGGCTCTCATAAACATCCTTCCATTCTCTGTCTCCATGAGTTCAGCTGTTTTGATTTTTAGATTTTACAAATAAGTGAGAACATGCAATGTTTGTCTTTCTGTGCCTGGCTAATTTCACTTAGCATAATGACCTCCAGGTCCATCCATATTGTTGCACATGATAGGATCTCATTCGTTTTATGACTGAATGGTGCTCTATTGTGTACCACGATTTCTTTATTCATTCATCTGTTGGTGGATACATAGGATGAGAAACAGTATATTTTTGTCCTATTGCTTCTGGCCATCTGAACAAGTATTGTCCGTGTAGTTTCAGTAAGGAATCACGTAAGCTACCAGGTAGAAAATGAAACCCAGGAAAAAAAGATTAAAAGTACTGCAATGCTTAATTCTGAAGGACAGAGACTGAAAAATAATTTCATAACAATCTGCACACATAACATTTGCACAGAGGTTGGTGACTGATTGCTACCATTGTCATATAATTGAAAGCCTTCTCCACACCTAGTACAAGTATGCTGATCTGGCTTGGCTAGGAAGAGTAGAGGAGTGAATTTAAATTTTGCTATTCGAATTTCTGCCTAGTCATCTATATGAAAGCTGGAGAATAAAATACTTGTTGAATACTAGAAGGGTTTACATCAAATTAGAGCTTCAGAAACTAAATATTCTTCCCAGGTCCATTTCAGCACCATTCTCTATCCCACCATTTTCTTCCCTCTGTCTTGGCTGTATTGTTCCATAAACGCTTTCCTTTTTCTTTTGGTTTCATGCCCTCACCTGTTTCAAGGCATAGCCTAAGTCCCACCATATTGAAATTCAATACTTTTCACCTTTAAAAAACCTCTGCAATAAAGCCGAATTTTGGAATTTATAGATCTAACTAAGATCCATACTTTCAACTGTTTGCAAGAGATTTCAATTATTTTTACTTTTGTTGGGCAAGAGTTAGAGCCATGAGGAGAAAATCACTTCCTAGTGAGAGAAACTAGGCCACTGTCGAATATCTACAGGTTAATGAGGATTTGTTGTTCTCTGCGTATCTTTGTGCATGCAGTAACGTCTGAACGTGAACTTCGGAATTTTCAAGTTTCTTAGCTTGTAACTCTGGCAGATCTAAAGGATCTACTGTGCCTGAAGTCCATCTTATAAAATAAATGGGAGTCTAGAGAGGCTATGATCTGAACACTCTTCCTTAGGAATTCTGGAATATCATGGCATGCTTCCTTCTGGTGCTTCCATTTACACAGAAGATCATTTCAGCCGGTGAGAAATAGAGTAAAACTTCATTCTGACAGTTCCTGGTTAGTTAAGCCAAAAAATTGATGAGAAAAACTTATTTTGGAGAGTTTAGGGTTAGTACACAATAACACGTCCAATAACTCTACCGATTCTACAGGATCAAGAAAACACCATGAGTGTGCCCTCCTACTACAGGATGAAGAAGGATCCAGCTCTGCTCCCTGTGAGAGACAGTGGGAAAGAGCTCCACATTAAGTCATGGAGAAATGTCAGAGAAGGAGAGGTGTTAATGCAGGGGAAGTAGGATCGTGTCATAGAAATTTCCAGAGTCCTGCTCTATGGAAATGCAGTCTAAGTCCTTTAAAATCATTTTTAACACAAAAAAATTAAGATGACTATTCAGAAGCCAAGAGAATTGTTACAATTATTGTCGAGGTAGAAGTTTCTAAGCTCTATGGTGACATTCTCTGGATTAGAATAAATCTGACTAATTCTGCAAAACTACTGGATTGACTCAGAGACTAGCAGGCATAAAGGTAGTAGTGATAATACTCATCACTGATTGGGTTCTCTTTATGAATCAGTACCATACATATTATCTTCTTTAATCCTCCTAACTACTGCTTGAGGTAGGTGCATTTAAGACATTTTACAGAGCAGAAAGCCAAGATACGGGAATTTAAGCAAGCTAACAATCAAAATCGCACAGGGTGCACGTAGTAGAGTTAGAATTCAAGCCTACACTTGTGTGATTTCAAAGCTTGTATTCTTAAAATTGCTATGCCGTATCTCTTCTAGAAAATGACACAAAGGCAGGGGAAGACTCTTGTATTAAAGAACAAATCCCATGTAAATCCCTCATATTAGAAAAAACTAAAAATTGGCCACCTGATGGCAGGGGTGGGGTGGAGTTGAGACATAAGAGTGAATCCTGAGGGGTGAGTTTAGTTAGAATGGAATCCAGCCTCGAATTCCCAAATAATAGGGATAACCTGGAAAACTAAAGTTTCTCTTGTATTTTTCTCTAATTATTTAATGTGTGGTAGGTGATCCAAGTGTGATAGGCTGTAAGTTCTTACCTTGAGGGCAAGTGTTCAGTCTATAATAGTAATATTTAAAAAAAAAAATTCAAGATTTAATTGCTAGATTCTCATTCCTGTAAGACAAGACATTATGGCCTTGCAGAAACAGAAGTTAGAATATTGACCACATTTAGTGTCAAAGGGCTTTTTTCAGAGAACTTGAGTTTTAGTTACATCCTCATGTGTACTCCACTTGACCTTAGCTAAAACGGTGGGAAGCGACTATATCCTCATACGTGAAAGACGTATTCAGAAAGAGACTCGAAAATTCCTTGGACAACAAATGTTTTCTCTTTTGAAAGCTATGACTTTCAACCTTACATTTAATTCTAAACTTTTAAGCAAACAAGACACAATCAACTCGTGATCCAAACCTGCAAACCATGCATATGTAGATTTATGTAAATAGTCATGCAAATCAGGTGCCACCACTGGGCTTCTGGGAGGTTGCAAATGGAGCCCTGGGTATAGTAGAGGTCAAATATCCTTGGCCTAGAGCTCAATTCCACATGCAGATTTTTACAAGACAGTGGCAGCGCCTAAACACAGCAGTCTTTAAATGCTGTGATAATTCCACGGTTGAGTAGTTTTCATCATAATTAGGAAGGGGTGACCTGGCTCAGTGAAAAATGAAGAGCAGGATGAAATTGTGCTCTAATATTCCAGTTTATTTAAGTTTGATACTTATGATCTTGCTACTCCTGTCTTCCTCATTTTTTCACTGTCCATTAAGGGACCTCAGCTGGCCTGGAACATTGCTTTCCTATCTCATTCGCCTTTGCCAGGGATACTGAATTTCCCTAACTTACCTAAATGGTGAGGCATCCCAAGGCCACTATCCTTGAAAATGCCTCCTGCCTTGAAGCGTGGGTACCTTCCCTGACATGCAGCACCAATGATGCCAATTAAATTATCAAAGGCTACAGCAACAAGAGAATCTGCAATGACTGTTACTGCCACTATTACTATGAACCTTGAGCTCTTAACTCCATACAACCAACAAAGACCAAAGAATCTCTCCAAAAATGCTGTTAATTACACTTTGGAATATCCTTGTGGGAGCTTGCTGAACACTCTTGGGACCAGGCTCTTGGGACTAGTTCATCTTTCCTACTGCAGAGGAAAGGGACTGTGGAGAACGTGGGGTGATCCTATGAAATGTTAGACTTGGAGAGATAACAGGAGCCAAAACTGTCCTCTGCCATCTGTGTGTGTGCCTTGGCTATTCCCTTTACAGCGACGGTTTAGTCCTCTTCTACAGTAGAGTTCAAGTGTAGAAGGTAGATGTTCCCATGAGATTTGGTGAGTTCTGGAAGACGGCATTCTCAGAATTAGGATATAATTGACTAATTCTGTAAAACAACTAATGGACTAAAAGACGAATTAACAACCATGAAGGTAATAGTGATAATAGTCATCCCCAATTAATCTCTCTTTATGAATTAGCACTATACATTATCTTATTTAATCCTTCTAACTACGGTTGGAGGTAGGTGTCATTAAGCCATTTTACAGAGCAAGAAGCCAAGATACAGGGAAATTGAGCAACTTACTAATCAAGAATCACATGGGTTGTAAGTGCTAGGGTCACAGTTGAAGCCCATATTTGTGTGATTTCAAAGCTTGCTTTTTTTTAAGGATAAGGTCATACTCTGTTGCCCAAGCTGTGCAGTGTCACCTTGAACTCCTGGACTCAAGAGATGCTCCTGCCTCTGCCTGAGGAGTAGCAGCCACTACAGGTGTGAGTCACCAAGCCCAGCTTGAAAGCTTGTATTTTTAATCATTATTCTCTATGTCTTCCAGACAATGATCCAAGGTAGCCATTTCCAGTAGCCGGACTTTGAACTTCACCAACACTCCCTGCCCACCACCAAATCTCATGCAGGGAAATGTGAGCAGTTCCCGATGCTGGCCACTCCAAATCCATCGCACTCAGCGCTGCCTCCTTCTCCCCAACACTCTGTCCTACAGCTTGACACAGTGAGAATATTCCTGTTGCCTTAACGCATTTCCAGCACCATGGCCAATGGCAGGCACCAGGTCATTAAACCCATTCACAGCTGAATGACTAAAGAGAGGACATGATAGTTTTAATTAATTCTTTGCCATTGAGCCCTGTGTTTGTTGGATAAGATTATTACTTCGGAGTTTCTCTCAATTCCATATCAAAAAAACTCAGATCAAAATGCCAATTTCCTTCCATGAAATGGTCTGGAAAATTAGAGAGCGAAAAATCTGAAAGTATTTACAAATATCAATTTTTAAGTGGTGAAAACAAAATGAGTGATTTTAGAATTAGCCGAAGTCCATGTGGAGTTTCTGCAAAAATGTAACCTATCAGGATAAAAGCTGTGGTTCTAGTGATGACTAAATTGTGAAAACAAAATTAAAAGGAGATGCGGGTAGGGATGTGAAAAGCATAAATTGAAGTTTGCTTTGTTTAGTACAGAGAGATGAAGATTTGGGGGAAAGGGGTATGGGGTAGGGGAGGTTATCTTTAAATGAGACAAGAAGAAGTAAACAAGCTATGCCATGTGTAGAAAGGGAAAATGGACCAGCATCCAGCTTTCCGTGTGCTCAATAAGTATTTAGGCTGGTGCAAAAGTAATTGCGTTTTAGGCCATTACTTTAAGAGCAATTACATTTGCACCAACCTAATACTTTCACTTAGACTATAAATAATTCTCACCTGTGGTTAGGTATCAACCACGGAAGCAGTACCAATATTTGAAAGAGAAAATTGTTCTCGCCTGTAATTAAAAGGTATTCTATTCTCAGTCAGCTGCGTTGTCCAAGAATCTATTAATCAAAGAAGCCATTACATCTCTACTTATATTAATTCCATTATTGTGTCACGTGAGTTATGTTCAAACATTTATTGCCCAATAATTTTCAGAGAAAAATGTAATAACTTGGGTGGAGATATCATTAATGGGAAGCGATTTTTGGCAAGCAAGTTAATGAAATGCATGAACTAACCCTCCAACCCCAATTATAATGAACTTTTCCAAATTCCAGGGCTAACGGGTAAGCTACAAACACTGTAAATGAGCTTGCTAGATTTGGGCAGCTCTCTGTGAATGTCAATTTAGTCCTAGACTTTTGCAAGGATAATATCCAGTAAACAAAATCTGGGCATCTTCCTCATCTTCCAGAACATTCAAGGCGATTTCTCATATGCCCATCACTTGTTTAGCAACAGCTTTCATCCAATCTCTGGATAAAAGGAAATCTTCATGTGAAAAAAATTATTTCTAAAACAGGCAGTAGGCAGTTCCTTTCTAAAATCTCATGCGGTAAAACAATCATTCCAAAAATAATTGTAACAAGACTTTATAGGTTCTCTAAGAGAATTTATCATGTATTGCCTTTTATCACCAGGCATGTCGCACAGCAGAATTATGAGATAAACGGTAATGGTAGTCATGTGATATTTGCTTTAGGAAGCCTGAACAATTGTAAAAGGACGCTGTACTTCCTACTGAATAAGTAATACTTGCTTCCAGACTTGAAATGCCAGAAGTTTACTGCAAGTCTGAGGCAGAAAAGAAGGATTAAAAATGATAAAATTTGGATTTGGGCACAGTCAATCATAACATCTTGACGTTTGACGTGACCTCTGGAGTTATCTGCATCAGACAAGCTCAGTCTGCACCAGCCAGAGATGAGGTGAGGCCCACAACCGAGGAATCCAATTGCCCCAGTCTCAGAAATAAGTGGCATCTGTCGGAGGAAGTCTCGCAGGTCCACAGGGAGGAGTTTTTACTCTTTAGCAACAGAATACCAACAGAACATGTTTTATGAAAAATAACGGATGAAATTCCAAACTATGATAGGCACAGAATGGAGATGCTTGGGTTGAAGTCAGAGAAGGTGGAGAAGAGGCCCTCATCCACCTGCCACTGCTCTCCAGCTCCCTGCAATTTCTGTGTGGAGAGTTATCAGACACTTAGGTCTCTGGGGAACTGCATGATTAGGACTTTTCTAGCTACAAAGTAAACAATTTGGTCTGAGTGTGAATAACATCCAGGAAAATTTGAAGAAGGGACTACAATTGGGATGATGGTCATCAGACCTTTCTCTCTCTCTCTCTCTCCTCTCCCTCTCCTCTCTCTCTTTATTTTTATTTATTTATTTGAGACAGAGTCTCTCTCTATCACCCAGGCTGGAGTGCAGTGGTGGTTCACTGCAACCTCCACCTCCTGGGTACAAGAGATTTTCCCACAGCCTCCCGAGTAACTGGGATTACAGATGTGAGCCACCACACCCGGCTAATTTTTATATTTTTAGTAGAGACGGGGTTTCCCCGTGTTGGCCAGGCTGGTCTCGAACTCCTGACCTCAAGTCATTTGCCTGCCTCAGCCTCTCAGCCTCCCGCAGTGCTCGGATTACAGGCATGAGCCACTGTGCCCAGCCCTCTTTCTCTCTCTCTCTTTAAACACACCTGTGCATATCTAAATTCCATAGGAAAAGATTCTGATGGGCCCAGGTTGGGTAGGGCCCATCAAATACATTGAGGGCTTGGAAGTGGCAGCGTAGAGAGAAGAGGGAAGCCAAGGGTCGTATGGCAGACACATGGCTGGCTGGGATTTAGGTGTCAGTTCCCAGAGAAAAAGAACTTGTCACCCCCCAGCAATGTGGAAACTATTGACAGGCTACGCTGACAGTGGCCACACATGCATACTAGAACGAGACAGGTCCACCAAGCTGCAGGAAGCACAGCCCACCAGGCTGGGCAATTGAGCATGGCACAGAGAACCATGACTCCCAGTGGTCAGTTCAGGACAGGCACTGATTTTGCCATCTGGGAGGCCCACAAGGATCGGGGTGGTATCCAAGACTCCAGACAGCATGGGAAAGCAGAGTCAGTTATATGGTTTGGCTGTGTTCCCACCCAAATGTCACCTTGAATTGTAATAATCCCCACGTGTCCAGGGTGGGGCCAGGTGGAGATAATGGGATCATGAGGGCAGCTTCCCCCCTACTGTTCTCATGGCAGTGAATAAGTCTCATGAGATCTGATGGTTTTTAAACGGGAGTTCCCCTGCACAAGCTCTCTCTTGTCTGCTGCAACGTAAGACCTGCCTTTGCTTCTCCTTTGCTTTCCGCCAGGATTGTGAGGCCACCCCAGCCATGCTGAAGTGTGAGTCAATTAAACCTTTTCCCTTTATAAATTATCCAGTCTTGGGTATGACTTTATCAGCAGCATGAGAATGGACTGATACATTCAGTCAGCAGCAGAGAGTTCTGGAAGCATGTTCCTGGCCCCAAATGTTCAGCCAAGATGCAGAGTCTGAGCTCTAGTTCTGCTGACAAAGGAAAAATAGGGGCCCATCTGGGAAGAACTGGAAACCAGGAAAGCGGCCTCTAAATAAACAGAAACTGAAGGAGACAGAAGCCTGATTCTTATCCTAATTGAGCTCTGGGGTCAGGGGAACGGAGCGGCAAGATTATTGGAACAGTGAATCCCATGAGCTACCAGCCTAGGCCTTCCCAACCTCCAACCAGAGTAAGATTGTCGCTGCTTTCTGGGTGTGTGTGCTAGGGGAGTCTGCAGGAGGAGGGGAATTTCCCCTAAGGATGTCGCCTCTGACAGAAGGCCACAATCATCAAGAGGGTCATTAGAGCTTCTGCTTGCTCTGTATGGTACTTGTGTAGAGGGAATGTGCCTTATGTTCTCTCTTGCACAGTGGTGGTGTCTCCCTTGACCCTTCCTAACAAACATGGTGAGTGAGCCATGAAACACGAAAACTATCAGGCGTCAGTAATGTGTAACGCCTGGGCCAAAATAAAGAGTTCTGTGTTGAAAATGAACTAATGCAGTTGGTAGATGCCATCCATGCTAACACTTTTGTAGTCTCGAGGTTTGTAAAAATCTTTTTCTGTCTTTCTTTCCTTCTTTCTTTCTTTCTTTCCTTCCTTCCTTCCTTCCTTCCTTCCTTCCTTCTTTCTTTCTTTCTTTCTTTCTTTCTTCTTTCTCTCTTTCTTTCTTTCCTCTTTCCATTTCTTTCCTTCTTTCTTTCCTTCTCTTTCCTTCCTTCCTTCCTTCTTCCCCTTTCTTTCCTTCCTTCCTTCCTTTTTTCTTTCTTTCTTTCCTTTCTTTCTTTCTTTCATCTTTCTTTCTTTCCTTTCTTTCTATTTCTTTCCTTCTCTTTCCTTCCTTCCTTCCTTCTTCCCTTTTCTTTCTTTCTTTCCTTCCTTTCTTTCATTCTCTCTTTCTTTCTTTCTTTCCTTTCTTTCTTTCCTCTTTCTTTCTATTTCTTTCCTTCTTTCTTTCCTTCTCTTCCCTTCCTTCCTTCCATCTTTCCTTCTCTTTCCTTCCTTCCTTCTTTCCTTTTCTTCCTTTCTTTTCTTTTCTTCCCTTCTTTCTTTCCTTCCTTCCTTTCTTCCTTCCTTCCTTCCTTCCTTCCTTCCTTCCTTCCTTCCTTTCTTTCATCTTTCTTTCCTTTGTGCCTCCCCTTCCCCTTCCCCTTCCCCTTCCCCTTCCCCTTCCCTTCCCGTCCTTTCCCTTCTTCCCTTCCTTCCAGCTGGGTCTCACTCTATCACCCAGGCTGGAGTACAGTGTCATGATCATGGCTCAATGGAGCCTGGAACTCCTCTTCTCAAGGGATCCTCCCACCTCAGTCTCCTGAGCAGCTAGGACTACAGGCATGTGCCACCGCATCAGGCTAATTTTTAAATTTTTGGTAGAAATGGGGTCTCACTATGTTACCCAGGCTATTCTGGAGCTGTTGGCCTCAGGTGAGCCTTCCACTTCACCTCCCACAATGCTGGGATTACAGGCATGAGCCACCAAGCCTGGCCAGTTTATAAACATTTCTAAAGAACAATCCCAGGAAACAATTTCAAGCATTGCTCCTATACCTCACCTTGTGATATTTTTCATACATTGAAGGACTAATACATTAAGCCTGTCTGCATCTCAGTGTGGTACATGTTTTACTCATTTGCTTAATTTGCTGAAGATTTTAAGGTCACGTGGCTGCCAGAGAAGGACGTGGAAACACTTAGGAGAGGGACTCAGGGCTTTAACTTCAAACGCCCACTTTTGATGCTCCTGCCAAGAAAGAACAAAATATTTGTCTCTTGCATAGTTAACCTCTCTTCCATATGCAGTCCACAACACATTGCCTTGGCAGCTACATGCAACCCCCTTCTCCTCTGTAAAGGATGGTAATCTTTGTGCTTCTGAAGATGAGAAACACCAGGAACACACACCATTCTCCAAAAAATCAGCTTGTCTTGAGACTACTTGTCATGTAATTTAAGGGCAGTTGTCAGAGAAGTGTTTCCCTCTATTGGAAGTAAGGAGCTAAAGTTCTAAACGCTGATAAGAAATGCAGTTTGTAACTCCTTCAGGCACGGGGTCTTTATCTGCCCTGAATTATGTCCCAGTGACCAGGATTCAGTGCCCAAGGTAGGAATAGACACCTCTCTGTGTAACTTAAGGGTGGCAGAGCTTAGTGTCTTCCTTACCCCCAAAGACGCTGGATGTCTTACATTTAATCCAACCCAATGGTTTTCTGACACATTTTGCCCAAGCTGGAGTTATACACATGTGCCAATCACCAGTGAAGGGTGATTACTTATTCAGTAGAAAGGAGCTCTGAAGAACAGTGGGAAGTGATTCCGTATAAATGACACATTTTATCTGTTTTTCAAATAATTCATGGAAAATACTGACATAAAGTGCCAATTATTTTTTTCCCCATGAATAGGGCTGGCAGTCTTATTGTATACTTTAAAAGTCACTTACAATTTGCTCACATTTCTTAACTCCCCAGGGAAAAGAATGTATTTCCTTTGCTCTAAAGATTAAAGTTCAATTTGACTTCAAATTTTGTGGAAGGGACTCTTAAAGACATTGCATTCTCATATTCTAGATATCATTACAAACTGTACATTTGGTGATTGATGTCTACAGAGCAGCCTCCAGAGGCTGCGTGCTAGTTAAAATAATAAAGTGCTCCTTAGCCTCTAGATGCATTCGAGAGAATAGCAGGTGGTCATTTTTGCCCGTGCTAAAGTGAGCCACTCCGTTTGAGACAGCTCATTCTGGACCCAACCTGAATGCCATGCCTGAGTGATCTGACTTCTAAGAAAGCCGCCAATAGACTTGTTCTGTTGTTTAACCTGAATGAGAATTAGCTGCTGCTTCGTGCAAGCTGAAGACCCCTCTATCAGAAACTGGTTCTCTAGAAATGTTTGTGGAAGCCCGGCGGCGTAGAATTTTGGAGGGGTGTGAGAATGATCTGATCTTCCATGGAAGCACACTGCATTCCCAACTTCTGCATTCCGCATTAGACTCATGCAGGCGTAGCAGGGAGACACAGTAACCTCTCTCGTCATGTGTCAGGGCCACTGTGTCGCTCACACTCCCAGGAAAGGACACAGACTCGGGGAAAACAGTGGCCCATATATTTTCATTAAAGCAAGAGCATGCGGCTAGTTCACAGACAGTCAGGGTAATTGACACAGAGCACTTCTCCAAGAGCATTATATTAATATTAGCAAGAGCCCAGGGCCACGAATACTGAAGTTTTAGTTCACAGAATCAACAAAACACAAAATACAAAAAAACTGGGATTTGCAAGACAGTGTTCCCAAAAGCTGTCTCCCTGACAGTTTTGCACGAAACTCTTTGGGCTAGGCAGGAACTGTACCTCCGACGCTGTGTAAGTCCCGCCGCAGGCAACCCAGAACATTCTAGCCTTGCATCTTAGAACATGCATGTTTATAATGTGACCTAGAGAATCTGAGTTCAACATACAGAGTGTCTGAACACTTCAGAAGTGATTTATCAGGGTCCTAGTAAAAGACTTGAGGCCATGGCAGAACCAAACGGCCTGCTTCTAACAACTCCTTGTTTTTATATATTTCTTTGTGATATTGCCCTGAATCTTGTGTCTCCATTCAGAAATCCATCCAGTATTTTTTTTTTAAAGGCAGACCATTTGTCTAAGATCAAATGAGCATGATGGAGGACACAAACATTATGACTGAAATATAATCAAGATATTAATGCAGTCGGTACCAATTTTAGAAGAAAAAAAACTGATGCCGTAATTCTGGGTCACCAGGGCAATTCTTATTTGCTTATTAATTTGTTACTATGTTGAAGTTTTCCTCTTGGCTCATTCAATGTAGCCTGGCAAACATCCATACCTTGTTTCTCATAGTGTTTATTTGTTCTTTCCATGATTTTTACCAATGATGCTGGGCATTTTCAAGAATCAGCCTAACAGTGTGCGTGGACAGGCTTAGTCTCCTCTGGGATTTTCTGTCTGGAATGATGCAATTTCCAGGCGCTCATTACACCATAAAGAGACGCACGCCCCTTTTCTTAGGAAACAGTCCTCTGTCTGTTGGAGGTCTCTTGTTCTCCAGTTTAAAAAGCTTTAACTGTGCTTTAAGACTTTGTCATTCAATTCTTATTTATGCTTAATAATCTCCTTGGGATTCTTACATTAGGTGTACAATAATCCTATTAAGCCCTCAAGACTTCTCCTAAATTGGTGGCAATTCTGGGTAATGGATTGAAATATCCCTTGCATTTTCTAGAAATACCACATCTTGTTTTATGATTGTTATTTTCTGGGAGTCCCAGCTAATTTAGGAAGTGGAGAAAAGAAAACATTTGCTAAATCTCAGCTGAGAACAACACAAAGATGATCATCCTAGGAAAAGTTACAAAATATACAAAAATAATACAAAAGGCAGTTTTCTCTCATTCGAAAGGAAAGTACCCCTTTATTCTTTCCCAGTGA
Organism: Cebus imitator; assembly: GCF_001604975.1. NCBI lineage: Eukaryota > Metazoa > Chordata > Mammalia > Primates > Cebidae > Cebus > Cebus imitator. The sequence goes on along the minus strand of NW_016107407.1, from coordinate 3,433,604 downwards.
AGTCCCTGACTTCTGAACTCTCTGACTACTCCCAGGCAGTTTGATGTAGTTCTCTTTTCATTGTTGTGGATACAATGGTGAACCTTGGATAATGGCGTGCCTCACAGACCAGGTAGGAAGTGAGAACCTGTAATCTGCAGAAGCAGGGCTTTCGGAAAGCGGTGGAATCTTAACAGGCGAGAAGTCAAAAGTCAGAATGCAAGGGTATCAAGGTGAAATAAGATAAAGGTTCAGCAACCAGGAAAGAACACGGGACTCCAATGCCAAAAGTTCCCAGGTCAAAGAAAGACAGAGGGTCAGCAAGTTGTCGGGCCTCTAGGACTCCATTCATGAAACGTGTGGGAAAGAGCCTGTAATTCAGCCTCTGTGAAAAAGCCCTTGACGTGATTTCTGCTGCGGAAGGAGTCATTCTCACAGTATTTGCAGCCCAAGGTCTGATAATAAGGGCTGATGATGATGGGAATACAATAGAATGCTAAATGGGGTGTGGTGTCTCATGCCTGTAATCCCAGTATTTTGGGAGGCTGAGGCCGGTGGATCACCTGAGGTCAGGGGTTTGAGACCAGCCTGACCAATATGGTGAAACCCCCATCTCTGCTAAAAATACAAAATTAGCCAGGTGTGGTGGCAGGTACCTGTAATCTCAGCTACTTGGAAGGCTGAAGCAGGAGAATCACTTGAACTCAGGAGGCCCCGAGATTGTACCATTCCATTCCAGTCTGGGCAACAAGAGTAAAACCCTGTCTAAAAAAATATAGAACATTAAAAGGGCTCTATTGAAAAAGTTTATTTCTTACAACCTCCACGACTTAATATAGACCCCCTTCCTGTATTTGTTCATTTTTTTAAATTCCCAGAATAGATTACTGCAAAGTTTCCAGCTTTCAGAGATCTTTAAGGCCATCTGGAAGCTTTGGATATAAGACATATCTAATCTTAAAGCACATCACCCACAGTAACACATGAAGTTCTGCTGTGGGATTTACTCAGTTCCTTCTGAGCTTCAAGGAACAGGTTAATTCCAATGCCTGTATTTGAAAAAATGGCTTCTTCCTCTCTAAAGCCTTCCCTGGCAATGACCAGTATGACAAGGACAGAGCCCTTCTCAAGCAGCATTGAATCAGCACGAGCACAAGGCCGTGGATGCTAAAATTTCAGTCCAGAGAGTCAAGAAAACACAAAATACAAAAAACCTGGGGTTTGCAAGACATTATTCTCAAAAGTAGCCTCTTGGATTCATTTATATAAGACTCTTTGGGATGAGCAGTAAGTGTGGCCTGGAGGCTTGCAAGTCCAGCTACGAGCAACATAGAACATTCTAGCCTTGTACCCTAAAACATGCATTTTTATAATGTGATCTGGAGAATGAGTTCAATACACAGTGTCACAAAGTGGGAGCTAAGAGAGGAAGGAGGATAGGGTGGAACTCAAAAGCAGGGCTCAGATGGTGATGGAGAGAGCTAAAATTTTAGCGATATAAGTGCAGTAAAAAAATAGACAATAATACATGTATGTATCTACCAACAGTTGCTGGGTGTTTACAGCGTACCAAGGGGTGCATATTTGACCAGATATCACAGGGATTCGGTAAGAAAAATACTGATGGCGTCTAACCATCTCTGCATTCAGAGAGCAAGAAAGCTTTGGGAGGAACCGAGATATCTAGGAAACAATCTGGAGAGGTTTAGAAAGAGGATTCTTTTAGACACAGCACTTCAGGAAGTATATGCTAAAATGGCAGACGCTCTAGATTGAGGTCTGGGTTTCAGTTTCAGTTTTAGAATTTTGAGCAAGTCTCTAAATTTTACTGGCTCTGTTTCCACCTCCACAGACACAATGCTTTATCAACCCAGGAGGAAGGACGTCATTGTCCTTCCTGGAGGCTGCTGGGTGTTGCTGTGGATGCAGAAATCGGCAGGGGATGGCACAGAGGACGCAGAGGCCAGCTCTGCCTGAGTAAGAGCTCAACGCAACTTCACAAAGCTTTGAGCTGGGCCTTAAGAGGGAGCGCAAATTCTGCAGGCAAACAGAGATGGTGAGTTGGCTGCTTCTGGCAGTGAGAAGGGAAAATAGCATTTCTCAAGATCTTCAAGAATTCATGCTTTCATCCATTTATTCAACAAATATTTAGTGATAATTTATTAATTATGAACTAGTTATTATATCGATTATCATTATTATTATTTTGAGATGGAGTTTTGCTTTTGTCACCCAGGCTGGAGTGCAGTGGCGTGATCTTGGCTCACTCCAACCTCTGCCTCCCGGGTCCAAGAGATTCTCTTGCCTCAGCTCCCAAGTAGCTGGGATTACAGGAACCCGCCACCACGCCTGGCTAATTTTTTTGTATTTTTAGTAGAGACGGGATTTCTCCATGTTGGGTAGGCTGGTCTCGAACTCCTGACCTCAGGTGATCCAGCTGCGTCAGCCTCCCAAAGTGCTGGGATTACAGGCGTGAGCCACCGCACCCGGCCAGTTATTAGTATTATTAACTGACACTGTTGTAGGCACTGGACTACCGCAGTAAACAAAGCTCATCATGTCCCGGAACGCTACAGTCCCGGAAATGAGGAAAACCGAGGTCAGGTTCTGTAAAGTGGACCAGAGACGGTGCACAAGAAGATGATGCTCTATGAACGACTGGAACTGGAAGTAGGTAAGGGTGAGATCCAAAGGGGTACTGAAGACATTTCGGATTTATTAACTACACAGAAAGAGTAGTTGGGACTTTTAAGGTTTGCTGTTTATCCATTCAGAAATACTTGTTGGCTGCTCGATGCTTCTGAAACTGTTCTACAATCTTTGCATGCGTATTTCCATGGCAATCTTGCACGGTAAGAACTATTACATTATGAATCTAGCCCTGAAAGACTTGAGTAACATGCCTAAGGTCATATGGTAGTAAGGAGTATATCTTGGATTTACACCCAGCTTGGGCTAACTCCAAAGCCCTTTCTCATTTTACTACAACAGTGTATCACACCAGGCTGTTCATAGCAGAATCTATTAGGGGAGGGGCCTATGTATCAGTATTAATTTTTCTATTATTTATGCATTTACTTTAATAGAGATGAGGGGTCTTACTATGTTGTCCAGGCTGGCCATGAACTCCTGGCCTCAGGCGACTCTCCTGCTTCGGCCTCCCAGAGTGCTGGGATTACAAGGACAAGACACCACACAAGCCTCAGTATTTTTATTTTATTTTATTTTATTTTACTTTATTGATTTTTGAGACGGGTTGTGGCTCTATCACTCAGGCTGGAGTGCAGTGGTGCAGTCGCGGCTCACTGCAACCTCTGCCTCCCAGGTCCAAGCGATCCTCCCACCTCAGCCTCCTGAGTAGCTGGGACTACAGGTGCACACCACCGCATCTGGCTAATTTTTGTATTTTTTTTATAGAGACAGGGTTTCACCATGTTGCCCAGGCTGGTCTTGAACTCCTGGGCTTACACAACCCTTCTGACCTGGGGTCCCAAAGTGCTGGGATTACAGATGTGAGCCACGGTGCCTGGTCCAACTTCAGTATTTTTTAAAAGATACCTAGCTAGTTCCATTGTGCACCTATGCTAGGGAATAGTTACCCTATTTAAAAAACAAAACACAAGCGAAACAAAGCCCTCAGGATAACCACCTCCTGATTTAACATATAAGTTGGCATTCATTAGCATCTTGCTTATTTTACTAATGTAAAGATTTGCTTGGATGTCCAAGTTGCTGGGACAAAGGGGTCCCACGTAGTTGCGAAACATAGACAGTAGTCAGTATGCAGGCGGCAAGCTCATTCCTCCCCGGACATTCAACGCCACGTTGAGATCACGTCGTTCCATGGGATAACACAGTCTTTTATTGTTCTGTTATTGCTATGTGATCTCCTGAACCGTGTTCCCCCAGCTCAGAATTTAAAAAGAAACATTTCTGGGTTCTGCCTGGTAAAACATAAATTTTGGAAAATCAAATTCCAACTAGAGAAATCTGGTTTGGATCAGAGGAACTAAATCATTAATCTGGATCTTTCTCCAAAACTGGAACCCACCCAAATCCAATCCATGATGTATATGAAAGAGGCCAGATATTTAGATGGATATTAATTCTTTACTCTTGTTGATGTGTTTGTGCTGACAGAGGAGACCAAAGGCAGAATACCAAAAGACTGTGTTTGGATATTTTTAGCCTGATTAAAATAAGGAATGATTTAAAACTATTTCAAACAGCTCTTCCCACAGAATTGTGCAAATCTTCCAGCCCGCTTTCTGGACCAGAGAAAGTTGGCTAACGGAGCTGGACATCGGGGAACCCCTCCCATTTGGATTGAGCCTCCGATGTGCAGAGGTTGCACCCCATCAGTCTAAACAACATTTTTTTGTGATAGAAACACAGACCACAGATGGGAATTGTCTCTTTGTACTTAGATGGGAAGTCCTAGCAGCTCTCATGAACCACTTGAAAAAATTAAAAATCATGCCACAGTTGGCCAAGCGTCTGTTTACCTCTTGAAGAACTCTCTCAGGTGACAGCAATCACAGGCAGGTTCTGAATCGCAGGCTGATGTTAACATGTACCAAGGCTGTACCCCCTGGAAAAGCCGATGTCCGGCCTTCTGAGCCTATTTCATTACCACCCCGGCTTTCCTGGCTCCCATGGCCAGGATGGAGGGAGGGATGGGGGAGCGGGGGAACTGGAAAGCTTGGTTAGCTTGAACTTCCAGCCTTGTTACAGCACTAATCCTGCAATTTCTCCACTGATGAGCAATTTTGGTGCTGATAAGGCAGAAACACAATCACTCTCCTGGGTCCTTGTATTTTGCAGGATAACTTGGATAATACGCCCCATCTCGGCACCTATGAGAGTCTGACTCACTTCCTCTGTCCAGAGGAGAAACAAGGACTCCTTGGACAGAGCGTGTGCCTTTCATAGCCAACCAATCAGGCATTTCTCCGGGTTCTGTGAGGCTTATTTAGTGACATTCCCCAAAACCTGTGCTCAGATAAGTTCCTCCTTCCGCGACTTCAGGTACAGTCCGAGATTCATTTCAGTGATTTCGCTAACATGTAAAATGTCTCACATGTAAAAGAGAAGAAAAAGAACTTGAGCAGAACAACAGACTGAAGCAATACTCAACCAAGACCTCCTGTGTCTTTTTCTGCTCTGGGACTCTCCAGGAACTTTTCACAAATGCAGTGCATGTGGAAATCTGTGGTATTGTTATGATCTGTCAGTGATGGTGCGTATTAAAACCCAGTTTCAGTTAATATTTACTAATAGCCTTTGCTTGTTAATATTTCCACACTTGGCTTAGAAGATAGAAAGGCTCAACAGTATTCTGCAGAAAGAAATTCAACCCATCCAATCCTCACTTTAAACATGTGTTGTCTCTAATCAAGTTACCTGATTACCTGCGCAGCAGGAGGCCTTAGCAGTTACGCCTGGCATGCACGGAGCACTTCACTGGCAACCTTTCTGTGGCTGTGAATTCAGAGAGCATTTGGTTAAATGGTGACACAAAATTGATCCCTAGTGCCACATTCAATGGATTTTTCTCATTTGTAAGTGGGCATTCCACACTGAAAACTTGCATGCCGGTTGCCCATACAGAATGTTCTCGTTTTCTTTAAGAATGGAAAATAAGTCATTTTCATTTAAATCAGAGTGGACAACCTCACATGGGGACAGGAAAGTCTAACCAGAGATTCCAGCTGGGGTGTCTGAGTGTAACTTGCTAGATACATTTGGAATTATCGGACATTCTGTCTGTTACACTTGGGGTGGAGGGATTAAGCCTGCAGATTCAGGAATGAGACTCCAGCTTTTCTTACTATTTATGTATGTGGCAAATTAGCCTCTCAAAACCTTCGTTACTTCATTTAAAAAATAATTATACTGTAATCCCAGCACTTTGGGAGGCCGAGGTGGGTGGATCACCTGAGGTCAAGAGTTCAAAACTAGCCTGGCCAACATGGTGAAACCCTGACTGTACTAAGAATACAAAAATTAGCAGGGTGTGGTGGCACACGCCTGTAGTCCCAGCTACTCGAGAGACTGAGGCACGAGAATCACTTGAACCTGGGAGGCAGAGGTTGCAGTGAACGAAGATTGTGCCACTGCGCTACAGCCTGGGCAACGGAGCGAGACCCTGTCTCAAAAATAAAAATAAAAATAACAATAACAATAATTATAAAATAGATCCTGCTGCGCGGCTTAGGCAAGATCAACTCTGTCAAGTGGCTCGCATTCTGTGTATTGCACAAGTGGTAAATTCAATTCAATAAACATTATTGTTATAATTTTATTACTATGTGCTCAATCTTGAGAAGCTCTGTAAAACTCAGTGGCATCTCTAGTATTTAAAGTCGGTTTTAAAAGGAAATGTCTCCATTCGTAGTATGACATTTAAAGTTGTTTCTCTGAGGCTTTGGGAAGATCTCCAAGTTCTCCTAACACAACGGAGATCATTTTTATGCTTCCTGTAACATCTATGTGGTTAGAGGCCAAGAACTGGGGATCCTTATTATTCCAGAATCTGCCCAAGTGATGTCAGAGATCCCGAGTTGGGGTAAGAAAGCAGGTTTAGGTGCTCCGTATCCTACTGCTGTATTTTGGGCTTCAGGGCACTTGGTGTGCTCAGGGTTTGCAAGTAGTGCTGGCCCATGACTCTAATGGCTGTGTTCATCTTGTCCTCCTCCTTCCATCTCAAAGTTGCCCAGTGGGTATTGTGAATGCTGGGACTCTGCATTTCACAATAGTGGATCTGGCTAAATAGATGGAGTAAGTGGGCTTCCCTGATTTTTCCCCAAGCTATGAGTTGGGGTTAAGAGGCAAGAATGAAGAATCGACTTAGCACTATCAAAACGAGATAAGAAATCTAAAAGATTTCTGTTGTTCACTAAACAAGACTTCAGCAGGACTCCCTCTGAAAAACAACAAAATATGATTAGAGGAGGCCCAAAGAATGGATTTTACCAAAGATAAATGAGCAAAGACATGTTCTATTTGAAACATTTGGATCTTTCTTGGCAAGAGACATACTCTCATCTTGCTAGTGTCTTTTTTCCTTTTCGGTTTTTATTTATTATACACAAAGATCATCCCCAGACCTGAATCTGTTTTGCCAGGAAACTCCTCTCAAACATTTTGTCCGTTTCCACTGTTTCCCTTCTCTTTTATTTTTTAAAACCATAGGTATGTAATAGAAATTTCCTTCCTGAACGTAATTGATTTATTTGTGCTGACATCATCAAAATGTCTCAACATGAATTTGATTTCATGTCCAAGATGTTTAAGAATACATATTTCTTACCCTTAAAAACAGAAAGTCATTTTTTTTCTTTTAGTAAAGGAACTCACCCCTGAAAAACTTGGGCTCTGTTCAAATTCCCAACACGTGACTTTGAGGATCATCTAAAAGAGTCCCTCCTTGTTTTCACCATAACGTTCCCACGGTAAACTCACTGCGAACAGAAATGCCCAATACGTAGGATAAAAACCCTGCCAATTCGACTCACATTCAGAATGTTTCAGTGTATCCAGAGCACATCTGGGCCAAGGTGGGGTTTTTTTCCTCCTTAAAAGCAAACCGAAAAACTCATTCGTTTAAGTCTTTGTATTTAAACAAAATGCATTAATGGCTTTTAAACCCTTGAGGCACTGAAAAAGGAAAGTGCTTTCAATCTGACAATTTCAGTGATAAGTCGCAGCCCAATGTGTTTTGAAATGGACCCAACATAAATCCATCTTCAATAGGGAGATTTAATTGGAAGCCACACTGACCCTTAACTCCAGCGTTGCTGCCACACAGCTTGTGATAATGAAGACTGACAAATTGTCTTCGCTGGACATGGACTTTCAGTGCACTCCTCCCACGGCCTTGGCCTCACCAGGCATTGGGAAGGAGACACGTATTTCCCAGGTGTGGGAGGATGACAGAGGTTCACTCCAAGCTACTGGACAAGGTCCCCTCCGTGGGGGAAGCAGGTGCCTGAGAAGGAAAGGGAGCTAGGAGAGAACCACACATATCCAAGCAGTGGGAAGCTGAAGGAAACACCTTTGAAGTTAAAAAGAAGGAGGGTGCCGGGGGAGGGAGAAAGAAAAGAAACCATCTTTCTCATGGAGAATTCCATCTGCTTGTGGCCTGTTTGGGAACTAAGTTATAGAATGTTCTTGGGCTTCCTAAGATTGATGTGGGAGGGGTTGCAGATCTCATGCAGAGCTCTGAAGATTTTTTTTTTTTTTTTCTGAAGAACAGCAAACCAGAAAACAACGGGAGTTTGTAGCTTAGAGAGTGCTGTTGAGCAGAGATTGTGATATTGAGACCATTCCAGGAGAGGAAGTTTTAAGGCCAAAATTAAAATAGCACATTTGTTCCTTGCAATTTGACTTCAGAATCCCCCAAGGCTCCTTCCTTGAGAAGCCTTATTTTTCATCTGAGATGTTGTGCACCATATGGATTTTTTTTTTTTTTTTTTTTTTTTTTTTTTTTTTTTTTTTTTTGGTTTACATACTGCGTTTGCCAAGAATGTCTTATGAGACACAGTACCTCATTTTCCATGGGTGTCCCAAGAGATATCAGGTACCTTCGAAGCTCTCTGTATTTGCTCTAGTAAATGTAAACATGCAGAATAAAACAACACTATTTAGCAAATAAGATGATACTCTCATAACTTTTAAACTGTGCAAATCATAATTACTGCAATCTCAATAATTATTATCACTTAATGTTGAAAGAGCACGAAACTTCATTTAGAAGCAAACTAAAATTGGAACCCAGCCTTGACATTCATCTATTAAGACTCAGAGCCCTCAACAGAAGGCATATACGTGTTTGAACAGTTTGACTTAATTTACAGGTGAATTCAATCAATGTGTCAGTTCCCACTGAACTTTCAAGTTGATTGACTACATTGATTGACTAAGTTGACCTATTGTGTTGTCAGCTTGGTGACTGAGCCACTGCATCAGCTTGGAAGTAGGGAGTTAGCTATGGGACTCAGACCTCAGTGAGAAAGGAGACATCTCGAGTATCACTCTCTTCGGAATTCTCCATATTTGTTGCTGGTATGGTGTTGGCAACCCTCAAAGGAATGAATCCATTAAAGTGGACTTACGGTGGAGTTGTAGTGTTGAATTTAAGGGGAACACATTCCACCTTCCACAGGCTAGCTCCTTTAGACTTCTTTGGCTTCACTCTTTCATTACTGGCAGTCTTGGAATAACAGACTGCCTCCTGATCTTTCAGCATCTTCTCTAGTTCTCAGGCTTACTAGGTCCTGTGATTTCAATCTGGAAGAGCCTCCATTTCCTGGATCTTGGTTAGCTAAGAAACCGCCTTCTTTTCACTTCCTGAACAATCTTAAGGTTGAGAACAATTATTCTTGCTGTCTGATTATATCTGCTGATTCATGAAAATCTTATCCAGGGCTCAAAATACATCCACAGTGACAGAATAGAGAGAAGGAACAGAACCCCCGGCCCTTTGAAGGTCTTGCGTTTTGTTCATATAAGGGTTTTGTTTGTTTTGTTTTTGAAAATTGTACTTGGAGTACTCTACATGTTTCTTGAGGAATATTCCAGGAAATGTCCAATATATGTGTATACATATATATATATGCAAAAACTAAAATATTACTTATGTACATAAAAAGTGTAAATTGTCTTATGATACAAAAATATTCACAAGTTGCTAAATTACCCCCCAAAACTTATTATATTTAGCACAATAACTCAAAGAAGTACAACTGCCTCTTGAACAATGCATGGTTGAAACACCAACCCCCAACTCAAAAATTTGTGTATACTTGTTTTTGAGATGGAGTCTCGCTCTGTTGCCCAGGCTGGAGTGCAGTGGTGCCATCTTGGCTCACTGCAACCTCCACCTCCCAGGTTCAAGCAATTCTCCTGCCTCAGCCTCCCAAGTAAGTGGGATTACAGGCATGCACTACTACACCCAGCTAATTTTTTTGTATTTTTAGTAGAGACCGAATTTTGTCATGTTGGCCAGACTGGTCTCAAATTCCTGACCTCAAGAGATCTGCCCCATTGGCCTCCTAAAGTGCTGGGATTACAGTTGTGAGTCAAACGTTCAGCCAAAAATTTGTGTATAACTTTTGACTCCTGCAAAACTTAACTAATAGCCTACTGTTATTGGTAATAGCCTTATCAATAACATAAACAGTTAAATAACATGTATTTTGTATGTTATATGTAGTGTATATCATATGCTTACAATAGTATTAGCTAGAGGAAAGAAAATAACATTAAGAAAATCATAAGGAAGGGAAAACATATTCACAATTTGTTAAATGAAAGTGGATCATCAAAGAGACCTTCATTCTCAGTGTCTTCTTGTTGAGTAGGCTGAGGAGGAGGAGGAAGAGGAGGGTTGGTCTTGCTATTTCTGGGGTGGCAAAGATGTAATGTAAGTGGACCCATGCAGTTCAAACCCGTGTTGTTGAACGATCAACTGTAAAGAGAATAGGGGAACACAACCACAACCGCAACCACAACAACAGCTTAGCCAGACTGAACATGCTGCCTTGAAAAGTTTTGCAGCAAGCTGTCTCCCTGAGTATTCTCCAGTAACTACCTTTGTCTGTTCCATTTCTGTTTCTAATTTGTTGGCTTTTGTAATTACTGGTTTCATTATGCTCAGAAAGGTTGCTCAAGTAGACAGGCACCTAGCAAAAATAATGCCTCAAACAAAAGGGGCTAATAAATGGTAAAGTTCTAAAAAAGTAATCATTGTCACTTGTTGAGCATTAACTGTGCTCAAGACACCATAGCAAGTATTTTATGTATTTTGACTCAATTAATGCTCACCACAGAGCATGGTTTGAGGCGTGAGATGGAGCTTGCGTCCATATCTTAGCTTTGCCATTTAACTACTTGTACGAATGTAGAAAAGTAACTCAAATCTGTCCAATCTCTGTTCAACTGCCATCAGGTACTGAACAGCAACTGACAATTTCCTAAGGTAACTCTACAAAGGAGCAATGATGCATGTTGAATTTCCGTATGTGACATTCTGCTGTGTATGAATTCTGTTTGCCACCAGGGCTTACCCTCACCTTCACAATCATCTTTCTACCACCTAAATATGCCCAGTTTTTAAAGACTTTTTGCATGAATCTCATTTCCAAGGCATTGAATCATCTTCACTGTTCTGAATCATGCTCAAACTCTCCATAATTCATTTTAGTTAAGCTCCAAGCAAAACACAGCTCCCTAATAAGGGCCTGTCTGAAGTTGAATTAAAGAGAGGGATTAGTATGTGTTTTGCATGCCATATACCTGTGCTTTAATCCCTAACACATCGCTACGAAATAGCTTGCCCTCTATTTCAAATGGAGAAGCGGAGGCATGAAGATTAATGCTGTGTACTGACATCACACAAACTCAGCAGCCATTTAGCGTTCCCTGCTCTGATCCACTTTTCATCAAACACCAATGCTTCGTCTCTCCTCATTTTCTTGAAGAAACAAGAAACAGCAACATGCTCCTTGGAAGATTAGAAGGAGAAAGATGTTGGCTTTTTGTTTTATAAGTACATAAATGTCGTTTGAATTTTTTATATAGCTAAGGCTAGATCAGCCTTGGGCAGAGTGCTTTAAGTGCAATGATTAGAACCACATTGAAGAAAAACTAAAGTACAAATAGTGTTTTGTAAGTGAAACTATTCCGTTCAAGTTTTTGGTGAGGACTGTTTTCTGGTTCACTTGAGACTTTTAAACGAGTATTATCAAAATAACTGAAAACAGAATCAAAGGAAATTAGTTCCTTAACCATGTTATTGAATACCATTTTGGTTGAAAAAGAAGGACAACAAATGAATAAGGCAAAGAATTCTGAGAGAATCTCTGGGCACGCAATTTCTGAATGATAGATCGTGTCTGTCTTCTGCATTCCGGTATTGTCTATGCTGCTGCATTAACATCCATTTATGTAGTAAATACCCAGTAAAACCCTATGTCCACATTGGAGTTTATTTTGGAAGGAGGAAGATGAAAACAAAAGGTATTCCATTTCATCTACATGTAGGTCATCAGCAGAGCTCTTGGCCTTTTCCTGGTCCTATAAACTTTGTAAGTGTGAAGAAGATATCCCCAAAAGAGAGTGATTTCACTGAGACTTCAAAGAAATGCTTTACACTTGGACAAGCTTTCTTCTGTCTCTCCATCAGTGTCTTATTCATATTGTTCACCATCATCCAGGTTTCAGTTAAAGGCTTGACTTTTCCCTTTGGAAGTCTGGCTTTTGGACTTTGTTGATGGCATCGCTGAGTTCTGATGGTGTTTTCTCTATGTGAGTGAAAGCAGCAGTTTCTTATTTTAGAAGAAGCATTTTTAGGGTTTCATCACATCCGTCAAAGACAAAGCCCTAGAGGTGAAATCCTTCCTCCACAAGCAGCTTATATCTCCCCATCTCTGGTATCTCAGACTTCCCTTGGAAGATAATAAAAGGCAGGTCCTAAAGAAACAGGCTTGTCTTCAGAGAAGCCCAAAGTGCTTTAGGGGTCAGTCAAAAGGCTGAAAGTTCAGCATTCAACTCCTCTGAGCACTCTGCCCTTGTGTCCAGCCTCGCAGCCCTGGTGACAGTTAACAGTCGGATTCTTGGTGACGTGGAAACTTGATCACCACTTCTGTGCATGGGCCATCAACTATGTGACCCTGGGGTGAAAGCCTCCATGTCATGTTACCTCTCCCCTCAGCCAGGCCAGCGCCCCAAAGCACTGCTTTTCAATTTATATTTATATTCTCCTTCCCTCCTTCCTGTTTTTTCACACGAGGCAGCTGACAATGGTAATAAATGTGGTCATACTCAAGGATGGGGCTGTGACAGGCTCAGTAAGGAGGGGACTGATTTGTTGCTTTGGGGTTGAAAGCTCAGACTCTCATGAAACAAAAATATTATATTCAGGGTAATGATTTATGGCCTTGACTTCTGTTTGATTGCAGACCATAAATACTAGCAAACGGTACTTACAGCATCTCTAGAGGACATTAGGAACATGCTCAAGTTTATTTTATACAGCAATTACTGATGGACTATAAGCATGGATATGATTTGAAACACATTATTTTCTCCCAAATAAGTCTTTGTAGATGATCATGTTCATCAATGACTTTCATACACTCCAACCCAATCCATGTGACCCCAAAGTGCTCAAAGAAACCCGATGACAGATCAACTAGCTGATGCCAGTCGATACTCTGACAAGGATGTCATCTTTTTCTTTAACCCTGCAGTATGCTTCTCAGCCTCAAATGCATGGCCTATGACTAGCTTTAGGCCTTCAAAATTTAGAAACCACAGAATCATCTGGTTGTAAACTCACTGCGTGGGATTGTGATGGGAACCTTGTTCATAGCTCTTTGATTTCCTTATGTGTAATTTGTTTAGCTGTAAAGCAGGGACACCTTCTACAGGGGGCAGCATGGGCTTTAATCCCGTCATTTCCATTTTCCTGCCTTTTCCAGTGTCGTCTCATCATTATTCTCAGTCTAGAGTAGATACCGATTTCTCTCACCCCCTTAACGACTCCAAAGTCTTGAAGTCAGGAGAATGAGATACGATTATCCCATTATAACTGAAGTCTGTTCCAGCCAGAATGGAGAGGAATGCCTTATGAAAAGAATGTTTCATTTATATTACAAAAAAAAAAAAAAAAAAAAAAAAAAACTTCAATCCCTAGAGGAATTTATTTATATTCTCTGTATTTAGTGCTCAGTTAATTAATTAATTTAAAACACTAAATTACATTTTTCTAAAACAGATTTGATCCCTATGTGGAAAAGAAAAAAAAAAAACCTCTCTAAGACTTTCTATTGAGTCATAGGAGCTGGATCCAAAAGACGCTATTTGAACTGGTATTGAAGGAAAGTCTTGCTTCAGATAGGGAGATGAACGGCGTAGGGGCTACGTTACATTTGTTATAACAGTTAGTAGCCACTTTTCCCTCCTTATCTTATTTGAGAGACTTCCCAGAAGATAGAAACCAATTAACTCTTTATTTTGGCAATGATCATCCTAGGTGTTCTTTTAATGGGTATTATTCTCGCTAAATTATAGATGAGCTTGATAGTAAGACTAATGCCATTATCTGAGTTATTTATTCATGGGATGTCGTCTGCAACGTACACACACTAGTTTTTCGCAAAGTTTGGTATTGATCAATTGCTTTAATCAGTTGTACCAAGGGATGCTAAAAGACTCCACTATCACAGCTTTGAGTATCAGCATCTCTCTCTGGGTCTCTGCCAGGCTGGGGGTGAAAACTGCGGATATTTTCAAACTCCTAATAAGAAGAATGCTAAGTAGAAGTAGATGGATGGCTCTTTCCATTTAGATGGGTGAATATTCATTATTCCTCTGCCTTCGCGCCATGAACGCATCGCTTTGACAGTATCATCATATTTTTGTTCACAAATGTTGTTCCATTGCAACGTTAGCTGGAATGTCTGCAAACATCAAGCTTCCTGGCCTCTGTTAATGATACCCACATATCTTTTTAGATTTTGCTTTCAAAGCAGGGAACAAACTCTGCTGGTTCCTCAGAAACACATGGCCAAGACCCTCGGTAGATAATCAGCATTCTGTCTAGAGGCAATTAAAGATGAAATAGTTGGGGCTCCATTTTTATTTATACTGTGTAATGAGGCTCCAAATTAAAAAAGTTATATCCTAATCTCCATTAATGTAAGGAGTTGCAGTCTTGTGAGTGCAGTGGTCCATATTAGATGACAAATTTGTCATTTTTACACTTTCTTTCAGTGCCAAGATTCCGCATTTCCCGAGGACAAGTGCTGATGCAAATAGCAGGAGCTCTACCCCCTCTCTTCCCGTCCTACTGTGGAAGTGGGTTTCATTTGAGCAGTAAGACATGACAGACAGTGCATTTGTGGGCAATTATGTCACACCTTGGGTGGTATCAGAAAGCATAAGGTCAAAGGATGGGGGCTTTAACTTCCTAAGAAATGCAATAATGACCCTGAAATGCACAGCTTGGGCATCTTATTACAATTGTAAGATGGAATACATTAAAATAAAGAAAACAAGGAACAAAGATGAAAGTGGAACTGGTCGATGGGGGTATGAAATCAATGTCAGGCAATCATAAGTCTTTATATTTGACTTTCTAAAAGCATATGGTCGCCCCTTCATAAAGCTTTAGTACTTTCTCATGCACAATCAGACATGGATTGCCTACAAAGGCCTTCTAACCAGTTCCTCTATGTTTTTAATGAAGTTGGCAAGAATTGGAAGAAGAACCATTTCTTTTTGTTTGACAAGAAAACTTTGTTAAGGCTGGTGGCTGGCGTCTGCACTAGTTTTAGACAGGCCAGAGGTATGAATGGGATAGAACAAAATGGGGAGGATCAGAACCCCACTGGGTAAGTAAAGCACTACTGAGTCACTGCTGAGAAATCCAAGGCACTCTACATAAAGACAAGCCCTGTAGAAGGATGACAAATGCTCCGCTCACAAAGACGTCCGTATCCTAGTCCTGGGAACCTACGAATGTTACTTCATATGACAACTAAAAAAAATAATAAAGGATCTTTGCCAATTGATTAAGTAATGATCTTGAGAAGGGGAGTTTGTACAGAATTTCCACTTGAGCCTTAAATGTCATCAGGTTTCCTTGTAAGAGGGAGCCAGAGGCTAGGTGCAGTGACTCATGCCTGTAATCCCAGCACTTTGGGAGGCGGAGGCAGGAGGATTGCTTGAGCCTAGGAGTTCGAGACCAGCCTGGGCAACATGACAAAACCCCGTCTCTATAAAAAATACAAAAATTAGCCAGATGTGGTGGCATGTGCCTGTAGTCCCAGCTACTCAGGAGGCAGAGGTTGCAGTGAGCTGAGATCAGGCTACTGCACTCCGGCCTAGGTGACAGAGAGAGACTTTGCATTAAAACAAAAAAAAAAAAAAAAAAAGGAGGCAAAGGGAGATTCTACACACAGATACACCGAGAAGGTGATGTGACCATGTAGGCAGAGACTAGACAGCTGCCCCCACAAGCCAATGAATGCCAACCATCTCAAGGACGAGATGAGGAATAGATTTTCCCACTGAGCTCAGGAGAGTGCATAGCCCTGCTGATACCTTGATTTCAACACAGTAATACTGTTTTTTGGGCTTCTGGCCTCCAGAACTGAGAAAGAATGCATTTGTTGTTGTAAGCCACCAGGTTTGTGGGAATGTGTTGCACTGACCACTGGAAAGCAAGAAGTCCGATGGGCGTGGGGCTCCCGGTGCCTCAGGCCCCACCCCTTCCGGGATTGTTCTTCTAGGCTACCTTGTGGATCTATTTCTATATCATTTGCTGTTTCATTTCTAGAGCATAGGCAGAGTCGATTCAGCATAGTTTTAAGGGTCTTACTATTTTCAGAATGATGAATGAGCATTTTCTTTAACTCAAAGTCACCAGCTGCATTGGCCCCTAGCAAGAGAGTCAGCCTGTCCTTCGAAGCTTTGAAGCCAGGCATTGACTTTTCCTCTCTAGCCGTGAAAGTTCTCAATGACATCTAATAGAAGACGATTTTGTCTACATTGAAAATCTGCTGTTTCGTGTAGCCACCTTCATCAGTGATCTTAGCTAGAGCATCTGGATAACTTGCTGCAGCTTCTCCGTCAGCCCTTGCTGCTTCACTTTGCACTTTTACGTTATGGAGGTGGCTTCTTTCCTGAAACATCATCATCCAACCTCTGCTAGCTTCCAGCTTTTCTCCTGCAGCCTCCTCACCTCTCTCAGCCTTCACGCAATTGAAGGAGCTGAGACATTACTCTGGATTAGGCCTCGGTTTACGGGAATGTTGTGGCTGGTTTGATCTTCTATCCAGACCACTCAGACTTTCTCCATATCAGCAATAAGACTGGTTCGCTTTTGTTGTTGTTGTTGTGTTTGTTTGTTTGTTTGTTTCGAGACAGAGTCTAGCTTTGTTGTCCAGGCTGGAGTGCAGTGGTGTGATCCTGGCTCACTGTAATCTCTGCCTTCTGGGTTCAAGCGATTCTCCTGCCTCAGCTTCCTGAGTAGCTGGGATCATAGGCACCCACCACTACACCCAGCTAATTTTTGTGTTTTTAGTAGACACGGGGTTTCACTGTGTTGGCCAGGCTGGCCTCTAACTCCTGACCTGGTGATCCACCTGCCTCGGCCTCCCAAACTGCTGGAATTACAAGCGTGAGCCACTGTGCCCAGCCTAAGACAGGTTCACTTTCTTATTCTTTGTGGGTAAAGGTGCACTGGAGTAGCACTTTCAATTCCCCTCAAGAACTTTTCCTTTGCCCTTACAACTTGACACTCTTTGTCCCAAGAGGCCAAGCTTTCAGCCTATCTGTTTTCCTTGTGCCTTCCTCCCTAAGCTGAATGATTTCTGTTTTTGATTTCAAGTGAGAGATGTGCTACTCTTTTTTTTTTTTTTTTGAGACGGAGTTTCGCTCTTGTTACCCAGGCTGGAGTGCAATGGCGCGATCTCGGCTCACCGCAACCTCCGCCTCCTGGGTTCAAGCAATTCTCCTGCCTCAGCCTCCCAAGTAGCTGGGACTACAGGCACATGCCACCATGCCCAGCTAATTTTTTGTATTTTTGGTAGAGACGGGGTTTCACCATGTTGACCAGGATGGCCTTGATCTCTTGACCTCGTGATCCACCCGCCTCGGCCTCCCAAAGTGCTGGGATTACAGGCGTGAGCCACCGCGCCCAGCCCTAGATGTGCTACTCTTTCTTTCACTTGAACTTAGAGACCATTGGAGGGTAATTATTTGGCCAAATTTCATTATTGTTGTGTCTTCTGAAATAGACTCTAGGAGAGGAAGAGAGAAAGGGAATGGCTGGTTAGTGGGGCAATCAGAACAAACACCACATTTATCAATTAAATTAGCCATCTTACATGGGAACAGTTTGTGGAACCCCAAAACAATTACAATAGTAATCGACATCAAAGACCATGGATCACAGATCACCATAACAGATACAATAATAATGAAAAAGTTTAAAATATTGGGAGAATTACCAAAATGTGATTCAGATATATGAAGTGAGCACCTGCTGTTGGAAAATGATGCTGATCCATTTGCTCAATGCAGGGTTGTCACAAACCCTCAATTTGTAATTAAAAAAAATGCACTGTGTGTGAAGCACTGTGATGCAAAGCACGATAAAACGAGGTGCGCCTGTACCACAGTGAACACCTAGTGTGCTGGGCTGCACAGATGGCGCGGTCATGCGTCCCTGTCTTTTTCCACGTGCATCCTCTCAGAGTCAACCCAAAACACCTCTGGGACCAGTTGTGTGAGCGTTTTCCCCAAACACTAAGCAATTCTTCAGGGAACACCAACTGGGTGCCCTACAATTTAATTCAATCTGACCCTATCTACCTGGAAATGGTGTCAGACCCCACAGGTTAAGGGCTCAGTCTCACAAGGCTGCTCCCACTTCAGACACCAATTGCAAGTTAATAGGTTGTCACCTGTGCTTCTGACCAACAGTCTATAAGTCGGGGGCCCTACAACTCCCTCCGTGGGTTTGACTAACTTGCTAAGATGGCTCACAGCACTCAGGGAAACACACTTCCTTATGTTCACCAGTTTGTTATGAAGGATAAGAGATAAACAGCTGATGAAGAGATGGATACTGTGAGTTACAGGGGTGCATAACTTCCACACCCTCTCCAGGGCTCCACCTTCCCAGTACCTCCTGTATTCAGCCACCACCGGAAGCTCACCAAATCTTGTTCAAATTTTTATGAAGCTTGATTTCTATCTGCTCCCTGCCAACCCACCAGCAGTCAGTAGGTGGGGCTGACAGCTCCAGCCTTCTAATCCTCTAATTACCTGGCCTTTCTGTTGACTGGCCCTATACAGAGGCTATGTAGGGGTCCCACCCTACATAACCTCATTACAATAAATTCAGAAAGTTATCAACTGGCTTCCTTATAAATAACAAAATATAGTCCTATCACTCAGGAAATTCCAGGGGTTTTAGGAACCCCATGACAGGAACTGGAAACAAAGACCAAACGTATTTCATATCATACCCCAATGACCATTACCAATTATCATAGCCATCCAAGAATACAGATGTATTTCTTAAATAATCCTCTCAGTGTGGCTTAGGGCTAAAAGTTTGTAGACACCTACTCCAAACTTTGAACATTGAATTTAAGGTTGGGGAACCTCAGGCACTCCAGTATGTTATTTATAAGAAATAATTCTTTGTCCTCTTTCCTCTTATCTGTCATATGAAGAGCCCATGGGAACCCTTAGCATCAGAGATCCAACTAATTTCCATTTGATGGGAGGATACAGCTGGACTTCCTACCCACATACTGACATTCCTACTTGGCAGAGGCATGACACTACCCTTATTTAGGATTCAAAAAACTCACTATTTAAGATCTAGGAAAAATTCCTTTCTTCCAAAGACACTTCTCTTGAGCGTCTTTTGTTTCACATGTAATTTAGTGGTCACGTAGGGGCCAAAGAAAAACAGAGACTTTTGTCTATTTGCTTATTTCTTAAGGCTATGGTGAAAGAAAATCCACGAATAACTAGAGCTGTCAATGGAAATCTTTCTTTAGGACTAAATCTCTCCTTCACATTTAGGTAATGACTGGGACATTTATAGAAGAAAAATAAATAATAATAATGATGATGATGATCGCTTATAATTGTTGAGTCTTTGCTCTGCGCCAAAGACACAGATGACCTCATCTCATCCTAGCAGCAACCATGTGAAATTGGTACTATGATTAATCTCAATTTCACAGAAGCTGTGTCCGGTGAGGGTAAGAAACGTGCTAAAGTCACACACAGCTAGTTAGTGTTGCAAAATCTAAACCCAAGCAGTATGTCTCAGTAGCATGTGCCCTCTAGTATCTATATGTATAGGACAAAAGAATTTATACTTTTGTAGCAGGTATAAATCTTGGTCTGTAAACTTAGATGCTTTATTTTCCATAAATCAACGTTTTGTCCTCACTAAGCCCTTTTCCCACTGGACTGGAGGAAATAAAAGCTTGACCATTCTTGAGATTTCTCTATCACCACGTGCAGCAGGTTTGAGAAGGGCTTGGGGATCTGCCTGCCATGTCAAGATACTGGGCAGACTAGGTCCCTCTGTTTGGTGCCTGCTGAGAGGCACGTTGTCCCTGCCCACGTGATAATCTCTGCTCTGTGGGCTTCTGTAGCAAGCTTGGGCCAAGAGTCTTGGGGGGCACTTCCCTAGGTATGTCACACACTCACTTTCCCTGAGATCCCGCCGTGGCCACAGGGAGCAGGAGCAGATCCTCACACTCTTGGACTAGGGAAATGTTTTTTTTTTTTGAGACACAGCCTCACTCTGTTGTCCAGACTGCAGTGCAGTGATGCAATCTTGACTCACTCCATCCTCTGCCTCCCAGGTTCAAGTGATTCTCCTACCTGAGCCTCCAGAATAGCTGGAACTATAGGCAGGCACCACCACACCTGGCTAACTTTTATATTTTTAGTAGTGACAATGTTTCACCATGTTGGCCAGGCTAATCTCAAACTGCTGACCTCGGGCAATCACCGCCTTGGCCTCCCAAAGTTCTGGGATTACAGGCATGAGCCACCACACCTGGCCTGGACGAGGGAAATCTTAATTGCTCTGAGAAAAAGTAATCTCCTCTTCTTTCCTCCCTCCCTCCTTCTCTGTCTTTTTCTCTCTCTTTTCTCTCCCCATAAGAGATCTGCACCATGCACTTTCTGAAGCCACCAATCCTCCCAATGGACTCGGAATTTTGACAACTTTTACAGGAAAGAACTCTACCACAGCACGGACCTTGGCATCTCTTTGAACAGGCAAAGGTTGAGGCAAAACACAGAGTGAAAACTCTTATAAATATTTCAAAACACGCTCTTCCCACATCACCTTTTGTTTATTTTCACAACGACCTACGCTGCCTGCTCGCCCACTCGCACACTCACACACAAACAGAACTGCACAAACATCATTTCTCATTCTTTTGGTATTTAATAATACTTTTCTTCTCCTCTCAGATAAAGTTCATATTATCTAGGCTTTGCCTCAGACAACTCTGATGTTATGGAAATACGTCAGGACATTCCTTCATTAAAATTCCCAATGAGGCTCGGCATAGTGGCTCATACCTGTAATCCCACCACTTTGGGAGGCTGAGGTAGGAGGATCACTTGAGCCCAGGAGTTCAAGACCAGCCTGGGAAACATAGTGAGACCCCATCTCTACAAATAATAGTAATAATAATTAGCTGGGCATCGTAGTGTATGCGTGTAGTCCCAGCTACTTAGGAGGCTGAAGTGGGAGGATCGCTTGAGCCTGGGAAGTTGAGGCTTCTGTGAGCTGTGGTCATGCCACTGCACTCTAGTCTGGGTGACAGAGTAAGACTCTATCTAAAAAAAAAAAATCCAATAAATTGTCCATTTTAGTGATGTCCCTGTGGTTACGGATATGTATAAATGACTTGATTAATTTTTTCATATGTGTCAATTCAACTCTCAATATTTTCCAAATAGATCTTAGAATTTATATTTTAATTTATAAACTATCTTGGAAGACCTGATTGTTTGGAACCCGTCCTCATCTATTCTAGTTATTTGAATCTTTAGAAAGATTATTGGCTGGGCGCGGTGGCTCATGCTTGTAATCCCAGCACTTTGGGAGGCTGAGGCAGGCAGATCGCCTGAGGTTGGGAGTTCAAGGCCATCCTGACCAACATAGAGAAGCCCTGTCTCTACTAAAAATACAAAATTAGCCAGGTGTGGTGGTGCCTGTAATCCCAGCTACTTGAGAGGCTGAGGCAGGAGAATGGCTTGAACCCAGGAGGCGGAGGTTGCGGTGAGCTGAGATAGCGTCATTGCACTCCAGCCTGGGCAGTAAGAGTTGAAATTCTGTCTCAAAAAAAAAAAAAAAAAAAAGATGGCCATGCACAGTGGCTCACACCTGTAATTCCAGCACTTTGGGAGGCCAAGGTGGGAGGGTCACGAGGTCAGGAGTTCAAGATCACTTGAACCCGAGCGGCAGAGGTTGCAGCGAGCCGAGATCTTGCCACTGCACTCCAAAAAAAAAAATTTTAAAAAAAAAAAAAAAAAAAAAAAAAACCAAAAGAAAGAAAGAGTGTTAAAGGAGTATTTAAGTGTATTGTTTCATGGAAATTATGAATACCTCTTTACGATATAAATATATTCATGCAGAAGCTGGGGTAGAAGGGAAGTCTACAGGGAATATACACTATTCACTATTGACATTTGTTTCAATATTGCTTTGTACAGCTTTTAAATATATGTGTTGTTTCCACTTGTCTTGTATATATCTCTCCACCACATGTTAATCCTTGGGCTGTTAGTATATACAGGACACGTGTCGGGATGCTTTCTCAGTGGACCTCATCTTTAGGGATCATTTTATTTCCACAGTTTAGTGCCTCCTTACTAGAATAGAGCACTCCATAATTTTTTCTAAAGATTCTATCAGCCTTGATCCAATGTGCTGGGTGATAAATGACTGAACGTTGGCCCCGGAGGGGAAGTCAGCCATGAGTCATGCTGTCTCCTAGTAACAAGTCAGCAAATAGCTTCCAGCAAATACTTTAAACCTCAAAGCACACTTACCTTTGGTATTATCCTTAGACAGACTATCCTCATCTCTATCTGTGCTCTCATCTCTCTTTCAGAACTTCTAAGAAAGGAGAAAAAATGGGATCGCGTTTGCATATGACTGTCACTTCCTTCATAACCCACATGAAAACACTCCTACCCCAGGGAGTCTTTCTCAACAAACCTTTTTCCTTGATTCATGTCTCTGTGTTTTGCGTGTCCTCAAATGTTATGCAGCAATGCATACTCCGTGTAACTTTCATTTGTTTGTTTCTGGGTAGGTCCCTCTATGCAACTGCTCAATGAGTCCAAACGGATGTGTGGTTCCATAATTTAGCATGAAGGTCAGCACACGATCAGAACAGAATGCTGCACTCAAGCACCCTTCTCGCACATCCCACCAATGACACTGTTTCAGACTAATTAATTTAAATGTGTAAAGGTTATTTAAAACATAAAATCCTCCCTAAGTGAGAGGTGGGAAAGGGGAGAATTAAGCCTATTAATCTTGTTCACCTTATCCCCCAGTTAGACTGTTTCCTTTAGACATTTAGGTCAGGTTCTGTAGCATGGGAGTCCTTATCAGGGATATGGGAAAAAAACCATGAGGGTTCGTTTTGGAGCATGGAACATCAGAAGATGTGTTTGTGTAAACCAATGCAAAAGGCTACTTTAGATGGGCAGAGAGCAGCAAGAGAGGCCCAGACTTTGGCAAAGAAGGGACATAGAGAGACATAAGTAGAAAGGAAATATGAGTAGCAAGAACGAAGGTCACTGAACCCCCTTAGCGTAACTCTAAGGTACGGCTGCAAGTCTCTGAATTAAACTATAAGCTTTTTAAAGATATGATTTCTTCCGTTTCCTTGTTTTCCTCTAAAACTCTATACAGAGTAAGTGTGCAGGAAATGTTTGCTGAACAAATACGCTTCCATTTTAGGTAAAAAGTATAGATGTCCCTAGACGGAAAACAAAACGCTAAGACCGTGTGGCAGGGTTATAAGAGGTAGTGCTGAGATTTTGCCAAGAAGGCTTTTGGCTTTTGGAAAATTAGTCCCCAAATTAGTGCTCTCTTGGATAAACTGAACCTCCATTTTTCTTCAGGCCATCTTTATTTATTTATCTATTTTTTATTTTATTGAGACTGAGTTTCACTCTGTTGCCCAGGCAGGAGTGCAATGGCACGATCTCAGGTCACTGCAACCTACACCTCCCAGGTTCAAGCAATTCTCCTGCCTCAGCTTCTCAAGTAGCTGAGATTTACAGGCGGGCACCACCACGCCCAGCTAATTTGTGTATTTTTAGTGGAGATGGCGTTTCACCATGTTGGCCAGGCTGCTCTCGAACTCCTGACCTCAAATGACCCACCTGCAGGGCATCTTTTTAACATTGCGGTTTCATTTGATTAATGGGAAACCATCCCAAACTGGCTGAGGATTTTGTTTAAGGCCACACAGAAGGGTCAGACGGGTCTGATAGCAATGTCATCAGATTTCCTCCCTTAGAGGGAATCGTGCCAAGTTTTGGAAAGTGACTTATAAGATTTTTGACTTCTAGTTTTCACTATCAGTGGTAAGAAATTGTCACCATGTGTGAGAATTTTTTTCATTTCATTTTAATTGGCCTTTTTATTAATAAATAAACACCTCATTGAGCGCTTATTTCATATTGAAAACAACAATCATTTTAATCCTCCCCCAAGTTCTATAAGGTGGGATGTATTTGCTCTATCTCTACAAACAGAAGCTTAAAAAGGCTAAGCAAGTTACCCTTTGTCACCAAACTAGTAAGCCAGAGAGTAGAAACCTGAACCTACGCTTTTCTGGTTCTAAGTGAAGTTCATAATCTTAACCACTACGCATCATGATTTCTTTTCTGTACGCTTCAAGCTTGCAGCAGGTAGAAAAAGAAATGTTTAGTGTTTATTAATTTGGCTAAAGAGTAATAGTAGAATTACATGACAATCGTAAAAGTGTAGATCTGGTAAGAATATTAGAAAGCTTTTAAACTTGTAGTTTTTATTTATTTGTTTATTTATTTACTTTCTGGGTTTATTTATTTATTTATTTTTTTGACAAAGTCTCACTCTGTTGCCCAAGCTAGGGTGCAGTTGTGTGATCTCAGTTCACTGTGACCTCCGTCTCCCGGGTTCAAGCAATTCTCCTGCCTCAGCCTCCCCAGTAGCTGGGATTACAGTAATGTGCTAGCACCCCCAGCTAATTTTTGTATTTTTAGTAGAGACAGGGTTTCACCATGTTGGCCAGGCTGATCTTGAACTCCTGACCTCAAGTGATCCACCTCAGCCTCCCAAAGAGCTGAGATTACAGGTGTGAGCCACTGTACCAGCCTAATCTTGTGGTTTTTAGATTTTAATTCTCGGATTCCACAGAGGTACTCAGAGGTTGTCCGATTGGAGGAAAAGGTACAGTGGAAGTTGGGAGGCCAAGGGGAAACAGCTCAGGGCTTTCGGTTTCCTTTTCCAGAGACTAAAGTTTCCATTGACCTTTTTTTATGTTGGAGTTCTAGATAAGATTTCATTTAGGAGCAGGTGTGGGGAGGAGGAAAAGAAAGTTTAGTGAACTGTTGTGAAAAAAAAAAAAAATGGTTGACAAGCGCTGAGTTAGTCTAGATCTACCATTTTGTAGATGAGAAAATGGAGACCCAGGTGGTAATTTAGCCAAAGCACTCTTAACATCAGAACCTCCCTAAATGGAGAGAGGTTTTGGGGACCACCTGATCCAATCATTTGCCAGCATTGACTTCTCTCACCTGCCATCAGCCACATGGGGTCTGAATTCCTCCACAGCTAGGGGCTCAAAGACCACCAACTCTTCCCATCTTTCTGATCCTTAAAAAAAAATATCTCCTTAGGCTGGGCGCAGTGGCTCATGCCTGTAATCCCAGCACATAGGGAGACTGAGGCAGGCGGATCACCGGGGTTCAGGAGTTCAAGACCACCCTAGCCAACATCGTGCAATTCTGTCTCTACTAAAAATACAAAAATTAGCCAGGCATGGGGGCACCTGTTTGTAACCCCAACTACTTGGGAGGCTGAGACAGGAGAATCACTTGAACCCAGCAGGCAGAGGTTGCAGTGAGCTGAGATTTGGCCACTGCACTCCAGTCTGGGTGACAGAGTGAGACCCTGTTTAAAAAAAAAAAAATTATAATAAGTTAAAACCTGTCTTTCCATATCCCTGCGAATTAACTAGAATAATTAAAGTCTTTCTCCTTTATAACAATGCCTCAAATATTTAAAGACACCTAATATATCCCTCCTGAGCCTCTCACAACTTCTCCCATCCTTAAATGTTCCTCAGAGAGGCTGAGTGCAGGGTCTTACGCCTGTAATCCAAGCACTTTGGGAGGACGAGGCAGGCAGATCACGAGGTCAAAAGATCGAGACCATCCTGGCCAACATAGTGAAACCCCATCTCTACTAAAATACAAAAATTAGCTGGGTGTGGTGGGACACGCCTATAGTGCCAGCTACTCGGGAGGCTGAGGCAGGAGAATTGCTTGAAGCCAGGAGGCGGAGGCTGCAGTGAGCTGAGATCACGCCACTACACTCCAGCCTGGCACCTGGTGAA
>NW_016107407.1:3405216-3407381 GCF_001604975.1 Cebus imitator | reverse complement strand
AAAAAAAAAAAAAAAAAAAAAAATGCTCCTCAGAGAATGTGGTTTCTTCCAGTCTGGTTGCCCCGCTCCAAAAGAGCTTCAGTTTGTTTTTATCCCCTTTAAAGATTCAAGTGCATAATTAAACATAATACTTTAATAATATTTCACTTTATATGGTAAGTCATTTAAACTTCCATTCCTTACGCAATATCACATTAACTCCCTTATAATGGGCAAGGGATGATAGACAAGAGAAATAATGTGAAGATACTAGTATCTGC
The DNA here is from genome assembly GCF_001604975.1 of Cebus imitator. Lineage (NCBI taxonomy): Eukaryota > Metazoa > Chordata > Mammalia > Primates > Cebidae > Cebus > Cebus imitator. Next base: position 3,407,121 of record NW_016107407.1, on the reverse strand, counting down.
AGCCGGATTCTCCCACACAGACATAAATCCATACACACAATTTGCTTGCTTCCTAAAATGATCGTGCCTACACTGTCAAAATCACCCTTGCGTGTTGTCCCTGAGAGTTTCTTCCTAAAGCAAGCCTTTGTTCATTGCAATTAGCAATTAGCCCTGGATGCTTTGCCGGAGGATTTATACATTAGAAACCATCAGCTGGCAATGGGGATACACTGAGTCAGATTTCTTAGGTTGGTGCAAAAGTAATTGCAGTTTTTGCCAATGAATTTGACAAAATTTAACCTTTAATTCGAGCGGTTTTGCCTCACATCAACGGTAAAAATTTTACCATTAATTCAAGATTTTTTGCCTTGAAGTAATGGCAAAAGCTTCAATTATTTTGCACCAGCCTAATAGATCGCTTTACTGTAACCATAACCACGACGGCAACTAGGGGTCTATTTAATAGATAACAAAACTTAGCCAGGACAGATTCATTTAAGAGCATGGGCCAATGTTAAGAATTTTTTACAGATATTTTTGCAGGTGAGATAATAAAGAGGAAAGCAATTATAATATATGGAAGGCATTTTCTAAATTCTGTAAAATGTATTATAATTGGCCCTTGACGACCCCAGCTGATGAAGGAAATTATTATATAAATGACCCAAAACAGCAGGCAAAATGCCATTACATCATAGTTCTGGCGTACTTTGGAATTTACATTTCCAAAACAATAGGCAATTACCTTTCTAATAATATATGGTTTCGTCAAACCTGAAAAGTGGCTAGCGTTTGCTTGAGCTCATTCTGATTGATCTCCACGCGTTCTGAATGGCAGGGGAGTCAGCTTGAAATTGAACATTTGCTAGCAATAATCCACTAAACAAATAATAACTCACACGTGCTGCATCTAGAGATGATTATGTTCTACAGTTAGTTGCTATTTTTGAACTGCTGAAGTAGTTTACTGTGCATCTTCACCTTGCTTTTTATTCAAGGGATTAAATGGGCTTATGTGTATCATCTTATTTGCTGTCACCACTGCTTGGAAATTATTATTAGCTCTATTTTATATTTGGGGAAATCAGAAGTTTCATATTGTTAAGCAGGAATAGGCCAGGAGAAGAAAAGAGTGAATCTCACGGAAAACAATCAGCTTGCTTTAGAATTCTCTACTACTTCGGTTGGGGAAGACCCAAGGATGATCTAGTTAACCCCCTCATTTTAAAGACGAGGATGGTGACATTAGAGCCATTTAAATGTTCTATTTAGTGAACTTAAATACTTCTCAATTTCATTTCTATTTCCTGAGTTTGAAATGAGAATACTTACACTAGCTGTTTTCTAATAATAGAATTCTCATAACCACTAATGGAAGCGTGCCAAGATGAATGGAACTGTCTCTTGGTCTGATGTCTAGCTAATGTGTACGCTGGTCAGTGTGGCACGAGGAAGGCTTGGCTGGGGCTAGGAGCCTGGATTCCATCCCTTCTGGGACAGCACCTCGGCTTTCAGTAAATGGACCTCAGATGTTTTTAGACCTCAGTGCCTTCGTCTCTAAAATTAGGGACTGGACTAAATGTTTTAAGTGTTTTTAGAGTTCTAATGTGCCGTGATTCTCACTTTCTTTATATAAATTTTTCAAATGCATAATACATGTAGATGTCATAGATATGCAAATTCACAGACACTATAAAGAGAGGAAGGAAGCAGAAATTAGAAATGGAAGATTACATTATTTCTGGCTATATTTCAAAGGTAAGTGATCTCTAAGGGGAATGATGTTGATTTGATGCTTCTTAATGTTGTGCCTTCTAATAGATAAATTTTGAAGCACGTAGTTCCTCTTGGGATATGTTCATTTTCTATTTTCATCATAAAGTTTCAAGAGTTTGTTCTTTTTTTTTTTTTTTTTTTTTTTTT
>NW_016107407.1:3353386-3403552 GCF_001604975.1 Cebus imitator | reverse complement strand
AAGGAGGAATTCAAAGATGGGGTTGGAGAAGGTGCTGAAGAAAGAGAGGAGCCGAGCATGGTGGCTCAGGCCTGTAATCCCAGCACTTTGGGAGGCCAAGGCAGGCAGATCACTTGAGGCCAGGAGTTCAAGACCAGCATGGCCAACATGGAGACAGCCCATCTCTACTGAAAATACAAAAGTTAGCCCGCCATAGTGGTGCATACCTGTAATCCCAGCTACTTGAGTGGCTGAGGCATGAGACTTGCTTGAACCCAGGAGGCAGAGGCTGCAGTGAGCTGAGATCATGCCACTGTACTGCAGTCTGGGCAACAGAGCAAGACCCTGTCTCAAAAAAAAAGAAAGAAAATAAAACGAAAATAACTTTTTAAGCACCTACTATGTGCCAGTGACTGCAGCAGACACTCTATACACATCATCTCATTTCATCCTCAGAAGTTCCTATAGCCAATGTCATCACTCCCATTTTACAGATGAGAGACTGAGGCTCAACAGTGTTATGTCCGTGAAGCCAAACATGAACCCCAGCCCTTCTGACTTTAAACCTCACACCCTCTCTGCCACTCCTTTTCATGTGTCCTCTTAGGGGCTCATCTTTCCCTCTATCAAAACAGGGGACTAGATTAGCTCTAAATTCAGCCCTACTTGAATTTCAAAGTATGATGAGTCTATCATTCTAAATATACAGGGAAGAAAAAAAAATGCCAGGAAGTGTACTTCGGGGAAAAAAGTTGGAATCTGGAAAGCTACACAGGGATCTGGAAGGTGTTGAAGAATTCTGAGAGTCAAACCGACTCCGACTCTCTTCCTTGGCACCTCTCTTGTCCTGCTCTTTAATAAGGGCTGAGGCACCTAGGCCAGTCAGGCCCATCTCAGAGAATGTCACGGTGGAGGTGACTGCCCCAGCCACCATCAAGATTAATCCAGAAGCAAGCGAGGTGTCAGGGTGGCTGCAGCAGGGCGACCTCCTGCCTGGGTCTGCGCAAGCCCCCATGCTCAGCCTCCCGGAACTGGCCGGAACTCAGGTCCTTCCCAAAACAGAGAGGGCCAGGAGTCACCGGGGCCTTGTTTAGAGCATCCCCTGCAGATGAGTGGAAAGAGTTAAGAGATTCTCAGGAGAGACTTAGGTAGGGAAGAAGGGGTGATTGGAGCGTGCAGGTACGAGGGAAAGGGGGCCTAGGAAAGAAAGCACTGCAGGAATACCAGACAAAGCCCGAATCGAACAGACAAGCAAATGTCTATTTCTATAAGCTTATATAAACGTGTCAAAAATTAAACATGTATTCCTGGTGAGAGTGGATAGAATCCGGAGTGAGAAACAGGAAGAAAGCAGAGTGACACCGATAAACACTGACCAAGTGCCCTATGTTGAGTAAGGCAATCCTCAGCATGACCTAGCCCAGGACACAACACCCGTTTCAGGTAGAGCTGAAAAGAGTTTGTGTGTGGCCAGGTGCGGTGGCTCACAACTGTAATCTCAGCACTTTGGGAGACCGAGGCAGGCAGATCACCTGAGGTCAGGAGTTCAAGACCAGCTTGGCCAACATGATGAAACCCCGTCTCTACTTAGCCGGGGGTGGTGGCGGGTGCCTGAAATCCCAGCTACTTGGGAGGCTGAGGTGGGAGAATTACGAGAATCACTTGAACCAGGGAGGTGGAGGTTGCAGTGAGCCAAGATCGCACCATTGCACTCCAGGCTGGGCAACACAGAGAAACTCTGTCTCAAAAAAAAAAAAAAAAAAAAAAAGAAAAAAAGTTTGTGTTTTTGTATGGACTTCATAGATGTATCCTGGGGAACTCCTGATCACTCTTGAGCAGTAGGAACTGGAGAAATGACTACACAACCTTGAGTCATTTTCACTCCACTTGCTGTGTGTCAATTTCTTTTTTCTTTTTGAAATGTCTGGATTCTAAAGAAAAGGAAACCTGGAAAAATCCAGGACTACAAGCTGCTCAAGGCTCTTGCCATCACAGTGCTGAGATGGGCCCCTTAAGCCTCCGAAAAGGATATACTGATATATTGAGACTAGTAAATCAAAATGAGGGATGAATCCATTATGCATCCTCTAAATGTTTTAAGCTGCGGGGGGAAATGAAACTCCAGAAAACAGTTTTTCACCTGGCATGGGCTCAGTCCTCTTTGATTCTTCAGCTCCCATCAGTGACTCTGGAAGTTGGGTACTAATGGCTGAGGTATGCAGTGAAATGAAATTACACTCAACCAGGGCCCACCTGAATATAGTGAATTTTTCTGAGGACGTGGCTTCAGTTGATTAGTGTGAATATGTGCAGGAAACCATGCGAAACACCTTGTCAGTTTCTTTTTTTCTTTTTTTTAATGGCCTTTTCTCTTAATGGACATTTGCTTTGTCAGACTTGCATTATGATGGAGTTATATAGAAATGAATTATTGATTACTTGTCTTAATTCATCCACAACTTGTGTGAGATCACACTGGCTCCCTCCTGCCCCACACAGCGGCAGAGAACCAGGCAGACACGGGATGTGAATGCTTTCGGGAACTGAACCCCCTTGAATGGCTCTTTAGCTAAAATTCGTCTTCAAAAAACCTTTTCTCACTCCACTCTTTCAAGAACCAGAAGTAAGGCCTGGGATAAACTTTTTCCCATGAAAATAAGTGCCCTGTCATCCTACAAGCCTTTTCTCCCACCCATAGAGCTGGTCAGTCTCCATTCATTCTGGTACCACAGGAATGCAGAATGACGGGTGGTGGCCCAGGTCGTGGCTGGCAGAGGCTCACTGCCACCCGGATTTGGACACGACTCTCAGCTGGGAATAGCAAGCGGAAAAACAGCAGAAGAATAACCAAGGCTTATCTTGATTCCAGGCAGATTGCAAATAATGCATTCCCTAGCTGTTAGGTCAAAACAACCACCAACCTAAACTAAGCAAGAGAAAAATGTTTCACAAGAGCAAGCAGTCACGGATTGCCCTAAACTTGTTCTTGGGGAGAAATGCTATTAGTTTTTAATGAGTTACCCGGGTGGATGGCACCTTAACCAAGTTATAAAAGTTAACATCCAATATAAAAGTTGTCTAGGCTGGGAGCAATGGCTCACAGCTGTAATCCCACTACTTTGGGAGGCCGAGGCGGATGGATCACTTGAGGTCAGGAGTTCGAGACCAGCCTGGCCAATATGGTGAAACTCTATCTCTACTAAAAATACAAAAATTAGCCAGGCATGGTGGCATGCATTTGTAACCCCAGCTACTCAGGAGGCTGAGGCAGGAGAATGACTTGAACCTTGGAGGCGGAGGTTGCAGTGAGCTGAGATCGTGGCCCTGCACTCCAGCTTGGACAAAAAAGTGAGCCTCTCTCTTAAAAAAAAAAAAAAAAAAAGTTGTCCGATATTTGGACAAACTCACATCAGGAGACTTTTGATATGATTCACTGAAAAGAATATATTTCTGCCAACAATTCCTAACCAGAGTTCAAGCATGAGGGAATATCAGCAAACCCAAACTGAAGGACATTTGACTAAACATAGTCTTCAAGAAGTTGAGGTCAAGAAAGACAAAGAAAGGGCTAGAAAACTCTTTCTGACTGAGGAAATTAAAGACATTATACAATTGGCAACATTTAAATATAGTCTGTGGACCAGATAATAGCATTATATCAATACTAAAGGACTTGATTTTGATAATTGTACTTTAGTCATCTAGGAGAATGTTCTCTGTTCTCAGGAAACACACCATGGAGTAGTTACTGATAAATCGTCATGATGCCCCCAGTTTAGTCTTCAATGATTCAGGAAAAATTATCCATCTCTATCTATCTCTCTAGTTAGAGAGAAAAAGGAATCATATAGCAGATGAACAAAATGTAAAAAATTGATATGTCTGGCTAAATGGTATAAGAAAGTCTCTTATACTATTTTTATAACTTTTCTGGAAGTTTGAAAATATGTAAAACTAAAAATTACCAAATAAATGGCCTCAATATTAAATCTAACTGAATCAAGACTATGCATTATCAACTCCTCCTTCAATAACAAAACTTAAAAATTGAGCAGCAATCTCACTTCTGTGATAGCAAGATTTGGGGAAGCTAAGGCAGAAGGATCACTTGAGGCCTGGAGTTTGAGACCAGCCTGGCAACATAGTGAAATCCCATTTCTACAAAATAATAAAAACATTAGCTGAGCATGGTGACATGCACTCATACTCGGGAGGCTGAGGTGGGAGGATCACTTGAGCCCAGGAACTTGAGGCTGCAGTGAGCTATCACGGCACTGCACTCCAGCCTGGGACAGAGCAAGACCTTGTCTCAAAAATAAAATTTTATTTTATTTTAATTATTAATTTAATTTTAATTTAACTTTAAAATGTAAAAATAAATCTGCCTGTAAGTTTCCAGCAGCTCTGAGATGGGGATGGAGAGAGTACCCTCCATCCTCTGGGCAGAACACATGCAGCAGCTGTTTGAGGGCTCTGAAATGTAAATAGCAGCAGACAGACTGGGGACTATGTCTGAGTTCCAGGTACCACTGAACTGGTATGGAGTTTCTCCTCTGGTGCATGCCCTGGCCTGAACTCAATGCAGCCTGCAACCCGGAAGTGGGCCTCTGCACACATTCACAGAGAGCTCCCGAAAATGACCTTCAGTTCGACTCTAGAAGCATGAAAGGGAACTCTAAACTCTCCAAAAGAGAGATGGTAGGGCAAATCCTGTTACTCTTTGTATCTACTTTGTTTTCATTTTATTCCCCTCTTCTCTCACACCCTAGCTCCAACGCCAACCTATGTTGGCAGTAGTGGTGGCAACCAGTGCCAGAACCTACAACTGTCTGGGAAGGGCCTATCATCCCAAGGTAGTGGGGTAATCTTGATTGCATTTCCTTCCCTCTGTCCTCCTCCCACTTGGCCGGAAATGCAGGCATCATTACAGGAAGTGGCAGAGTGGAGTCACTAAAGCCCCCACTTTCTGCTTTGAGAACTGAAAAGGGGAGCTCCAGGAATTGTAAAGTCCTGGGCTGCTGATGGAGACTCAGAGAATCTTAGGAAAGCAACCCTTTCAAGTTGTTTCTGAATTGCTGGGCTCACCCCTGAGCTGCGCATATCTGATCTATACCTGAATAGCATACAGACGTAGATTCTGAGACCTAAACCAAGGGACAGAACATCAGCTGTGTGCCAGCCTGGCCTCCGGGTGGTACACATGTGAGGCAGGTCTGAGGAGCGTGGCAGAGGTTTTGGAAACCAAACTGACAACAGAATGACAACTCTGCTAAAGATAGGACTGAACCCAATCAGGCTGTTCGTCTACTGACACAAAAACACCAACGCTCTTCATATGATTCAATCAAGGCCCAAGTCTTATAATATTCATTATGTCCATAATGAAATTTGAAATTACATGACATACAAAGAACCAGGAAAATATCAGACAATCCTTGGTATCTAGACAATCGCTAGATACCAGCATAGAAATGACACAGATGTTGGATTTCTGACACAGGCTTTAAAGCAGCTCCTATAAAAAATCATAAACATCCTTGAAACAAAGTTCAGATAGAAGGCATCAAAACAAAGAAGGTCTAAAGAAACACAGGGAACTTGAGAACTGTCAAATACAACAACCAAAATAAAAAATTCACCCGATGGGCTCAACAGCAGAATGGATACGACAAAATCAAGATTCAGTGAACTTAATGGTAGAGAAATAGATACTATTCAATCTGAAGAACAGAAAGAAGAATATTGAAAAGATGAAAAGGTCTCAGGGGCCATAAACCATGCAAGAGGTCTAATATCCATGTTATCAGAATTCCAGAAGGAGCACCGGGAGGTACAGAAAAAAATATTTGAAGAAATAATGGCTTAAAAAAAATTTGGTGAAAGACATAAACAAATAGAATAACCAAAAATTGCACACTCAGATACATCCTATTCACTGTGTTAAAAACTAAAGACGAAACAACAATGTAAATAATTGTAGATTTATTACAAGGATTCATGGAGGCCAAATGAGAAAGGAAGAAATAAAAGTGTCCTTATCTCACAGATGATATGATTTTCTCTGCAGAAAATTCTGAACAATTCACAAAAATACATCAAGATTGCAGGCTATAATGTCAACATGCAAAAATTAATTATATTTCTACATAAATAAGAAACACTGGAAACAAAGAAAAATATTACTAATGATCATTCTGGAAAAAAATAAGTATTTGGATATAAATCTAACAAAACATGTACAGGATGTGTATGCAGAAATTATGGCATACCAGGGAAAGAAATCAAAGATGTAAATAAATGGAGAGGCATGTCATGTTCATAGATTGAATGGTTCAACATAGTACAGATAAAGTGATGTACAGATTTAATGCAATTGCTATCAAAATCCAAGCAGGATATTTTGTAGACGTGGGCTTATCCTATAAGGTACGTAGAAACAACGAAACTAGAATAGCCAAAATGTTGTTTTAAAAAATGAATAGAGCTGGTGGACTCATACTACCTGATACCAAGACTGACTTTACAAAGCTGTAATAATCAAGATAGTATGGTGTTGATGAAGCCATAATCATATTGATTAATGGAACAAAAATGGAAAGTCCAGAAATAGACCCACACAAATAAGGCCTATTGATTTTTTGACAAAGGTGCAAAGACAGTTCATTGGGAGAACAATAAACTTTGTTGGAATAGTTCAACATTCATTTGCAAAAAATCCAAATGAACCTTAATCTAAGCCTCAGACCATATACAAAATTAACCCAAAATGGATCATAAATTTCAAGATGAAATGTAAAACCAAAAACACATTTTTAAAAACATAGGAGAAATCTTCAAGATCTGGGGTTAGGCAAATAAGTTTTATACGTAACGACTAACGCTGATCCATCAATAAGAATTTAATAATTGCACTTTGTCAGAACTAAAAATATTTGCTCTGTTTGCAAAACTTACCTGTAAGAAAACAAGCATGCCAATTTTAAGAATGGGCAAAATACTCAAATAGACGCTGCACCAAGGAGGAAGGCAAAGAGGTCAGTGAAAATGACGTTCAACGTCATTACCGCAAGGAAAATGCAAATTAAAACCTTAATAAGCTATCACTGCATACCTATTACAATGTCTAAAATAATCTCAATTACCGAAAAGGATGATGTGTTTCTAGAACTCCGATACATTGTTGGTGGAAAGATGATTCAGCCACTACTAGGAAAATGCTTGGCAATTTCTTATAAAGTAAACATACACATACCGTATGATCTAGTAATCCACTTCTAAGCATTCTGCCCAGGAGAAAACATCTTCACAGAAAACCTGTACACAAATATTTACAGCAGGTCTATTTATAATTGCTGTGTACACAAAACAACTCAAATGTCCCTCAACAGGTGAATGGCACATAGACAGCTGTTATACAGAGGTGGTGTCTCCATACAAGGGATTATCACTGAGTCAAACAAAGGAATGAACTATTGATACGTGTGACAACTTTGATGGATATGAAAAGCATTATGCTGAATGAAAGAAACCAGTCTCAAAAGGTTACACACTGTATTATTTCATTTATATAACATTCTTGAAAAGACAGTACTCTAGTGACAGAGAAAACATCAGTAGCTGTCAGGGGTTGGGAGGTGGTTAGGGTGTGACTACAGCATGATGGCCTGAGGGAATTTATTGGGGGGTGGGTAATGTAACTTCTCTGTTTTCTGATTGTCGTAGAGGTTCCAGGATTGACTACATGTGTTCAAGTTCATACCTCTGAACACAAAATGTCAATCTTACTATATGACATTTTTAAACTGAATTTAAAAGAAGAAAGAAGGAAAAGACTAATTTGTGTAAGGAGAAATTTACCTCCTATTTGGAAAGACAGAAGATTGAAAAGGAGCAGTGACTGAGGATCAGCCTCTGTGATTGTAGGTGCAATTCATTTTCTTGTCATGTTGTTTTGGTTTGGAGAAAAAGGACCACCAGCAGACAGCAGTCGGTTTGGAATTCCACAACTGCTCTGACTTCCCAGTGACTGCTGGAAACAGACATCCCAGCAGCTTGCCAAGGAAGATGTCCTGCTTTGTGCGCATGGGTATTCCCATGAAGGGATATCTATTCCTACAGAAGAGAGGGCCATTTTAGGTTATTGAGGCTGGAGAGGTTTCCAATGGAGGCAGGGGATGAGGATGAGGAGTTTATAGGAGCACCAGCTGCCCACTTGGTGGGCACACTTGGGTGTCCTCACAAAATGGAGTTATCTTAATGAATCCTTTGTGGTCCAGAGAATGACCCTCATCATTTTGGGTCAGAGATTAACTCACCATTGACTCTGAATTGATTGGATGGATGCAGAGAGTGTACAGAAGAGCCTTCATAACTTCATAAAATTGTGAGCTGGCGGTCTTAGAATCACCCAATTGGATGTACAGTCAACAAGCAGCCTTCTGGTAGTTCATTCATTTGTTCATTCATTCTCCATACAGTCTTCAAGCACCTTCAATGTGACAGATGTTAAGCTAGGTGATGGACACACAAGGAGAAATCATGCATGCGCACTGCTTGGAGCAGTTCATTCCTTCCTCAGAGGTTCGGTTGCAGGGTGGAGCACAGGATGGCCAGCTGACAGGTATTCCAGGCCCTGAGGCTATGATTTTCTGCATTGCGATTTAACAAAATAACGCTATATGCAGTCAGTCACTCTCTTGTGAATTGCTTAGCAAAAATTATTATCCCTGACAGAGTACACTGAGAAAAAATGATAAAACCCTAGGACTGGACCCCAAACTGATGACTCCAGTGAGGAATCTCCCCCTTGTGACATTCCACCCTATAGCATAACACCGATGATCCACTTTGGAACCTAAAAGGTAGCTCTTTCATGTTCACACTCAGCAATTTTACTGCAACTCCTGTCACTCCATGTTGGCTACCTCTCATGATGATCTGCAATGTAACACACTACTCTCAGCAGGCTGCAGGCTGAGCCTGGGAACTGAGTCTCCACCGTGCTTTCCTTCCATTCCCCCCCAACCCCCAGCTGGTAGTGTTTTGCAAATGATACTGCAAATGATTGTAATTTGTGTTTATGAGAAAAGGGGGTTGGTAAGGAAAAGAGAGAGAGAAGGGATTAGCGAAAGGGGAGAGAGAGGGAGGGGTTTCGGCTACTTGGAATTTGGAGTTTCTTTAAGTGCCCTTACTTAATAAAGCATATTTTTAATAGGCTACTATAAGAAATGCACTTTTCAATGGAAGAAAAATGGGTTTGAATTTTGGCTGCCACTCGTTAGCAATGCTATCTTTGTAGGGTAATTATCATCGCCGGGTCTCGATTTTTCTAAACCATAAAATGAAATGTGTGGCACTAGAGAATATTTTAATATTCTGGTATCATTGATTCCTGCATTTCTTGAGACAAAATCCTCTCTTCCACATTCTGTTAATTTTGTAATGCGCTTCGCCATTCTCTCTTGACACATAAAAGGACTCTGTGAAAACTATTAGTATTGGAGAAGATTTCCTATAACCATCATATCATCTATGTTTCCTATTAAGGCTTCTGACATTCCACATGTTTTCAAAGGTAATTGGAAATACTGGAGACAATTTAAGGGTCATTATTGTGTTAGCCAAGAAAATAGCTAATGATGACTTTAGCTACTGGGCTATTCAGCCAATCATAGAGCCCATTAGCTCAATTAAGTAAATCAAATAGGAAAAAACATTTAGACTTAAAAAGCCACCCACCACTACCTATTACTTGCTTGTGAGGCTTCTATTTCATGGTGAATTCAAATTGTTTGTTCATTCTAGGTAGAAGAAAATGAGCAATCATCTGATTTAGCAGATGCAGTAACTCCGGATCACTTAGCATTTATAATGATAAACCAAAAATTATGTTAAATAGAAATTTTAAGGAAGCAGGTAAGACTAGAACCCTTCTGCATAAATCAGGCTTGAGCTTTGCTGGAGTGGCTCCTTTCCCTGTAATGAGGTGTGAGAAGCAGCACATGGACTTCTATTCCTTCAAAGGATTTTCTTCAATCAATAGTCTGTAGTTCAGGTTCATAGGAAGGCAAGGCAGTAGCACTGGGAGGAATATTTATGATCTCAAACATTCTGATTCTAGATGTCTACAGCATTCAAATATTGAGTAGGCACTTACACTTCCAAAGACCAATTCTTCAAGATAATGCTGAGGTTAACTTGTAGTTCCATATTATTTAAGGAGGCAGTTCGCAGGGTATTTGAAATGACTTGGAGAGAAAAAAGACTGTTCATATTATTAATATTTATTGTACAATTATTCTATTCATGCTATGCTATTGCTGGAGAGAGTTGGTCCACTGAATACATGTGCAATGTTGATGAAGCAGTGAATATATCATTCAATTAAAAATCCAGCAACTGATATAATCAGTGGTGTGCTGGTAAATGTCTGACAACTGGCTCTCCAGCACTGGTTTGCAGTATTTGCTTATTTTCACAGTGTAGACCCTTCCCTTGTGGCTGACATCAAGCTACCAATGGGATGGCATCTGGCTTGCACAACGCTGGAAATTTAGCAATCAGCTCTAGCGAGCTGGCACAAGTTGCCCTAGTCCCACTACGGTATGTGACTTAAAGAATAAGGAGGAAAAATGGCTTTGCTTGTAATCGGGCTTCAAGAAAATCATTCTCAGACCGCACACCTAAATATTTACTTTCTTACCAACTATCATCTAAAACTGGGAGAGTGGATGGAGATGCGATCCCCTTTTCAGAAAACCGCTTCAGGAAGTTTTATTTTGAAATATCAACCGATCAGGGGAAGGAGTAGGTCATTCCATTTCCCTGGGACCCACATGTATCATAAGCAGATTTCATATCTGAGAGGCGTAAGTTCTCTTCTATTTTTGCTGCTCCATGTGCAATTTAGTCTAAAAATTGACTCCGGAGCAGATCATCAAATTGTCAAGAGCCGGTGGGGTCCTGAAACATAAGCAAGGACTACCCAGACAGGAGGTGGGGAGTTTCTAATGCATCCCCTGGGACCTGCTAGGATCCTGACCTCTCTCTAAGAGAGGCTTTGGAACTGACTCAGCATAAGAGCAGGGACAGAGTTACTCTCTCCAAGGCCATCTCTTTCCTTCTGCCAGTGATCTCCACCTTGCTCAGCCCACTCAACGCTGCCTTTGCTGTGGCTGTCTAGGAAACGTGGCTCCTTTTCCCTAACCTCACTTCTCCTTTCACCTGCGTGTCATGAGGTGGTCGTGAATATATTCTTTCACATTCCTGGTAAATACTCATTGTTGGAGGTAACACAAGAGTATCAAATATGTATAAACAACAATATAATTTGGTTCTCTAACATAATAATGCAATATAACAGAATGAGTCACTTATTGTTGTATATTCAACTGTACCTTAATACTTATTACTTTATGGACACTTATCTATTTATACATTAGTTCTGTGCAGTCTAGTCAATACTGGTCTGCTGGATGGATAAATGACTGAATGGTGCAAGTTTCATCTGTCTGAATGGATGGGACGACCTCTCTAGTTCATTTTCAAGCCTCTAGGCCTATGATACATTTTTCCTATTTCCAGATATTTCTTTATGTTCTCTGTTTATTTCTAGAAAACAGCAAATAGCTTCTCGCACGGTGGGGGGGATTTTTGGCAGGAAGATCGCACTCTTTACCTGTCATCTACCTTCCAGAAACGCGGGAAATGAAAGACTCAGAAAGTGGAAAACACGCCGTGCAATTGCTAACAGCTGGCAGAGCCGCAAGTGCACTCGAGTGGGTGGCATTTGTCCCTGTTTCTACGCTCGGATCTGAAGCTTGTACAACAGATGTACCAGGGGCTAGAGGATGGCAGGGCTCATTTGTGGAGGTGATCATGCTAGAAAACAGCTCAGGCCATGACTAGCATGGATAGCGCAGTGCCGCAGGCTGATGAACCCGTTGGTCCCGCTGGGCGGTTTTAGCTCAGCAGCATTTTAACCATTTGCAATGCTAGAAGCAACGGCAAACATTGCTAATGTAACATTTCTTTATAAGGCTAGAGTGCTGGAACTAGATGTTGTGGAGCTTTTAAAAATACTGAGGCTTTATGTTGAGTTCTGAATAAAATTTAACCTCCAACTTTTTTTTTTTTTTTTGAGATGGAATCTCACTCTGTTGCCCAGGTTGGACTGCAGTGGTATAATATCAGCTCACTGCAACTTCTGTCTCCTGGGCTCAAGTGATTATCCTACCTCAGCCTCCCGAGCAGCTAGGATTACAGGCGCCCACTACCACACTACCATGCCCGGCTAATGTTTGTATTTTTAGTAGAGATGGGGTTTCGCCATGTTGGCCAGGCTGGTCTTGAACTCCTCACCTCAGAAGATTGGCCTGCCTCAACCTCCCAAAGTGCTGGGATTACCACCGTGAGCCACCGTGCCTGGCAAGTTTTTATTTTTTAACTTTTAGGTTCCAGGACACACGTGCAGAATGTGCAGGTTTGTGACATAGGTATATGCGTGCCATGGTGGTTTGCTGCACCTGTCAACCTGCAGCCTAGGTATTAAGCTTTGCAAGCATGAGCTATTTGTCCTGATGCTCTCCCTTCCCCAACGTCAGGCCCCAGTGTGTTGCTTCCTCCTTGTGTCTGTGTGTTCTCGCTGTTACCTCCAACTTATGAGCGAGAACAACACGTTAACCTCCAACTTTTAAAAAATTTATCATCCCAGAAAACTGCTGTGTTGCTGCTATTAATTAGAAAAATGACATGAGAGCGTTACAGCTCTAGTGCTGTTATTTTTCTATAGTCAACCCGACGTCTTGGGCACGTGCATAGTATTTAATACTTATCTTATTCCTGTTTTTATTGCTTTCTTGGTTCTGCCCTGTCTCATATAAGCCCCATACCTTATATTCTAACTTTCATATTTCTCTAAGTAAAAAAGAAAAGAGAATCTCAGAAAGTAGTAGGAATAATAATCTATTTGACGTACTGAAAACATTCTCCCAAGGATCTTAGGGTTTATTTCCATAATAAAAATGGTAAAATACATCCCTGGCAAAGGAACAATTTACTTAGAATCATCAAATTAGACTTAGTTTTTAACCTTATATTTTTGTCACTGTGAATATTTAGTTTAAATGAATGTTAGCCCCAGGAACAGACACAGACCTTCTGGTTTTCATTTAACCAAAAAGAAGTTAGAATTACATAGATGTTTTACCTCCCCAAAATAAAAATATCTAAAGGGAATCTACAGAAGACGTAGCATTCTGATTTTTAAAGAAGTTGGCGGAGAGACAATGTCTGTTTCTAATTACACAAACTAGTTAAGAAAAAGAATTTAAGTCAGCTGATATTTTTCCTTTCATTATTTATGATTTAAGCCAGCTCATCTTTTTCCTTTCATTATTTACAGGACATCTAATAACTGCTCTGATTGAATTTAAGCATTTGCAGTGGGGTGCTTCTGGCTTTGTGTATGTAGAACTGGTGTCTAAAAGAGTCAAGTGCTTCACCACAGGACTTTTATACTTCTCATGAAATACAGCCCTTCAAAAGGCAAATTTTCTATTTCCTCCATTTAGATTATCTGCTTATGACCATAAAATAATGTAAATGTGGTCATTAGTCATCGACAACATTGTCAATTAAGAGAGTAAAGCCAGTAATGAATTCTGTATCCCTGACCTCATATTGTATATTGCATTTTAAGAGAGCTGTTTTTATCAATGACAATCCCATTATTTGTACTGAAAACCTGGACTCCATATCCAATGAAAGGATTTTGATACCGAATCTTTATTTGAAGAGAACTACACAAAAAAACGTTCACCTTCATACCTGATGTCTGCTATTGTTGAAATGGTCTCAAAGGCTTCAGCACTGTAGCCGGTGGAAACCAGGTCAACAAAGGCACTGCCCTTGTACCTGGACAAGCCTTTTCCTGGAAGGCTTGTCTCTGCCCCCATTCACACAGTGAATTCATTTACAAGAGAGGAATTCTATAGACAGAGGCATTAGAAAACCCTTCATGATTGTGACATGGAAAAGGGCTGGCGAGGATCACAAACAGCTTTCCCGGGTTTGGCCTTATAGCATGGACTTCTTCAACCTCATCTACACATAAAATTTGTTAAATTCAAGAAGAGGAGATCAGGGTTGCCTCTACCTTGCAATTTCTATGTAGCCATGAATCAATTCCCAAATGCCCGTGTGAGCCTGTTTTCCTTTTCATGCATCGTATTTGAAGAAACAGCTGGAAATATTACTCTGTGTGAGACACACCCCAACTCAGCACAATCTCTTGTTCCTAGAGTGGAGTAAATGAGTAAAGAAATTATTCATCCACCCTTTACCTAACTTAGTGTGTGAACAATCAATTGTCTCAAGATTGATTCAGGTTCCTATATTCATGGAAACATAAAAAGAAAATTGGGCAGAAAAAAATTGTCTGTATTTTTTTTTTTGAACTACACTTTTGTATTTCATCAGTGAGGAATCATAGAATGTTAAAGCTGCAGAGAAAATGTTAAGAGGTCTTGAAATAAGCACAGCAAAGAGGATGAGTCAGTCTGGGTATAAAGTAAAAACACTCAACTGGTAATCAGGGGACCTGGGGAGGTCAAGTGTTTGCTGAAGAAGGAAAGTTCCATGGTCTCTCACATGACTTCTATAGGTCATTTTCCTGAATGTTAAGATGATATTTCATAATCAGTATCCAATAGGGGCCAAGTTTGGAAAGCATAGACCAGGGATCGCCAAGTTCTTGGGTTATAAGCCCCATCGAAATCAATGTTTAGATGCCGCTCACATACACAGAGGTGCTGTTTAGCACCTTTAAAAAATCAAACTGTATTCTAATGAAATATGTGTGTGCGTGTGTGTGTGTGTGTGTGTGTGTGTGTGTGTGTGTGTGTGTATTATAAAGGGAATCTATTGGGAATGGGAAAGAATGTTAATGGAAATTTTTATTTTTTACTCTGATTATGGAATGTATGGTTTTTTACAGTAAGCATATGTTCAAGTATAATTAGTGTACTAAAAACACTATTAAAAAGAAGAAAGCAATCCCTTACATGAGAAAATATGATGACATTTATAGACCTTTACATGTCATCAGACGTTGCTTTGAGTTACTATTCAGCATGAAAAGATTAAGTAAACAATATAAAGAAAAAGAACATGATCATACATGGTTCTTCAGCTCTAACAATTAATATTGCTTTAAGAATGTTATCATATTGCTTAGCTAATTAGATCCACCCTGAGATGTTTTCAAACAAATAAAAACAAAATTTCTGCCACAGGAAGAAAACAACTAAAAAAATGCAGAGCACATCTAAATAAAGATGTCCCTGGTTGAACAGAGAAGTTCTGACTTGTCATTCCTCTTGGATAAGGAGTATTACTTATTTATGGGGACCATTTTGCTGATTATTTACTAAGATTCCTCAGGAAGAGCCAAAATACTTTCTTTCAGTTAGCTAAGGCAGAGACCAGAAGACGTCCAAGGTTGCTGTAAATACTTCGGTTCTGAACAGAGGGTAGAATTCTGGGGAAGATGCAGTCCTGTCATGGCGGCTAAGAGAAAGCTGAGAGTTTAAAGAACCGTGGAGTGTTCATAAAGATGTTGAGGTTTGGGCTTCGATACTCATAAAGATATTGGAGTACCAAGCACTTAGTAGGCTGTTTGTAAATACTTGATGAAGGAGAAGTAGAAGAGAGAGAAGGAGAAAAGGAAGAAAGGCAGGAAGGAAAGAAAAAAGGAAGGAAGAAAGGAAAAGAAGGAGGAAGAGGAAGTGAGGGAAAGAGAACATGAAGAAAAGCTGATGAGTATACCATTCACACAAATTACTCTGAAAGAAAATGACAATTTAGAAGCAGCCTTACGACCACCCCAGAGTAAGCAAGTTTCTTTAGACAGTGTTTTCTATTCTACACCTTAAAAATATGTTATGTTTCTAGTGTATAGCCAAGAAGAACATGAGAGTATATGAAGAAAGGTAAATGGTTCAATATACAGAGGTGAAAAACTAGAGCCTGTATGATGTACTCTAGGTGCTTTAAAGGAATGTTGAAGTTTAGTGTTTTTTTTTTTTGGCCCCTAACATTTGCCCCATTTTTGAAGCCTTAAAGTCATATATGTTTACCCTAGACGGAACAGTCTCATGATTTTGCAGGCAGTGAGTGAGTACAGGGAGAAAGGAAATGAAGATTTGTGAGGGAAACAGCCCTGACTGGAGGCGTGTCAGTTACCACTTAAAGTAATGGAAAATACAATACAAATAGTCTTGCAATTACAGAAAGATCAAAGAACTCTACACATCTTCGTAAATAATCAGATTTCATTTAAGAACCCTCTGGTAGGAAAGTCTGCTTCTGTCTTTGGTAGAGTAAATGGTAACAGACGAATCCTCCCTTTGTAAATAAATATAAACATGGAGAAAATCTATGAGGCAACTGTTTCAGGCATGGGAAAATAGTCAATGCAAGCTTTGCTATCCCTGAGAGAAGGTGAACTTACAATCACTCCAACTCCCACCTAATATCCTGACAGTGATACAGGGAGCTGGAACCCAAGCAAAAGTGATAAGTCTTCGTGATCTTCCTTAGTAGAGGAAGTAGACACCAAGTCCAAGGCATTTGCAGCCACTAGAGTCTGCAAGCCAGGGCGCTACAGAGCACAAGGCTGCACAGTGGAGTAGGTCCCAGAGTCTTCATGTGGTTTCCTTAAGGCTTTGGCATGCACAGGGCGAACCCTAGTTGTCTTACTAGAGAGCAGCAATGGAGTAGAAAGAGGAATTGACTGTTGTTTGGGCTGTGCTGGGAGATGCTGGAGCTTCAACTCAGCCACCGTGGAAATTCCTTGTCAGCACCCTGGCACCCAGCTAACGTACCAGATAAGCAGTTGTTTCAGAAGTAAGAACCATTCCCCAGAGGAAGGCCCACTCCAAACGTGCCCTAACAAATGTTTAAAATAAAACCAAGTCTATACAAGTTTAATTTAATTGGCTAGTAATTGAACTACTTACTACAGCAAAAAAATCACACTTTCCAGAGGAAGATAACAGAATCCTTAGGCTCTAAGATGTATTATCCATGCTGTCAAGAATACAATAAAAATTGCTAGACATGGAGAAAAAAAGAAAGATGTGACCAATTGTCAAGAAAAAAACAGATAAATGGTATCAATGTAGGGCAGATATTAGAGTTAGTATATGAAACATTAAAGCAGATATAATAAATATGTTCAAGGATTTAAAGAAAAAGGAATTGATAGGAAATCTCAGCAGAGAAAAGGAAACAAAGAAAGAAAGAAAGGGAATGAAAATTCTTGAAAAAAAGACCACATAACTGAGACTTTAAAAATTCATCAGAGGGTATTGATGGCAGAATGAAAGTGAAAGCAGAAAGTCAGAATGAAGACCAACTGTTAGACATTATCCAACCTGAAGAATGGATAGAAGAAAAGATAAAAGAAAAATGGACATCCTCAGAAATCAGTGGTACAATACATCTAATTTGCATATAACTGGAGTCCCAGAAGGAGAAGAGGCTGATAATATTTTAACAAATAATGACACAACTATTCCTAGATTTGATGGAAAATATCAACTTACACATCCCCCTGAACTATGAATGAGATAAATGCAACATAAACCACACTAGGCCCATCAGTCAAACTTCTAAAAAGCAGAGATATAGAAATAAGCTAAAAAAATACATACAAGGGATAAAAACATCATGAATGATGACATCTCATAGGAAACAATAGAGTTCAGAAACAATGCATTAAGTTTTTTAAACATGAAGAAAAAATATCCTTTAAAAATGAGTCTGAAACAAAGACATTTTCAGATAAATAGAAGCTAAAAAAATTATTCCAACAGACATAAATTTCTTTAAAAAAAGATAATAGATATCCTTAAGGCTAGAGTAAATGATACCAAACAGAAGTTTGGGTTTACAGAAAAGAATGAGGACCACTAAAAATGTTAAATAAATAGATAGATATAAAAGACTATGTTTCTTTCTCCTCTTACAGAATTTTAAATGGCAACTGATGGTTTCAAATGAAAATAATTATATTGTGAGACAGAGTTTATTCAGTATATAGAAGTAAAAGTGTGAAAATATTAGCACAAAGGTTAGGGAGTAAATGGATTTATACTGCTGCAAGAGTATTATATTTGTAAACTGTGAAATGAGAAAAATTAGATATGAAGTGTGAATCAGAAGTAGAAAGGTAAGGTATTAAGTGTGAAGTGGTATAACATTGACTCAAAATGAACTTTAATAAGTTTGGGATATGTTGCTAACCCTTATAGTAACCATTGACGCAATAAAAATCCAACTATAATTATAATTGCATTGAATATAAATGGTCTAAATGCTCAAATAAAGAGCTTGAGATTGTCAGAATGAATTTGAAAAATTCAAAACGTAACTAACCATAATAATGGAAGCAGGAGACAGCCAAATGTCACCCAGGTTGCTGTGCACAGGAGGCTTGCCTAAACATGCCCGTGGTGAAAAATTTCAACCCTAAACACAAACGCTGTAAAGGAAATAAATCAATGTGGAGTGGCTCAGACTAAGGGCTTGCCTACGCACTGAGAGAATGGGGTGGAACCACCAGGAATTTGCACCTTAGGCAGGAGAAGAGGCCTGGCCTCTTCAGCTCCTGGTGGCCTGGCACTCAATCTGTGAGGTGGGAGCCTGTTGGCAGGACCCCCTCTTTCTTTGCTGAGAGCTTTCATTTTGCCTAATAAATCTGCCTCCTTGCCTTTCAATGTATCCATGTGCCTAATTTTTCCTGGTCATGAGACAAGAACCCATAGTTTAGCTAAACTAAGAAGCAAAGAATCCTGTATGAATATGTGAGATGCGTATTAGATATAAAGATACAGATAAGGTTGAAATTAAAAGGGCGGAAAAGATATACTATGAAAAACATGTAAAATAAAACAGGCATGGCTATATCAATGTGAGGCAAAATTGACTTCAGGAAGAAGAGCATTACTCAAGATAAAGAGGAATGATTTATACTTATTTTAAAAACCAGTTCATCAGGAATACATAACATTTCTTCAGTTAAACTCTGATTTTTTGTCTTATGACCAGGAAAAATTAGGCACATGGATATTGACTGGATAATAGATCTAAAAATAGATCTTTAAAATATATTAAGTAAAACCTGAAAGAAATAGAGAAATAGTCAAATCCACAACCATAGTTGGAGAGTTTAGTACCTCCCTGTAGTAATTATTAAATCATATATTCAAAAAATTACCAAAGACACAGATAGTCTGAATACTATCAACCAATATGACTTAACTGACATTTGTAGAACACCAAAAACAACTTCAGAAAGCACATTCTTTTATACTGTGGCTGGTTCAAGATAGATTATATACTGAGCCATGAAATAGGATTAAATCTATTCCAAAACATGGAAATTTTAAGTATACAATATCCGACCACAGATTAAGCTAGATGTAAATAAGATACCTATGAAGACCCAAAGTATTTGGGAAGTTAATAAGATATTTCTTAAAAGCCATGAATTAATCTTCAAAAAAGTTACAAGTAAAATTTTCAAATTTGAGTTGATTGACAATTAAAACACAACACTTCAAAATTTGTAAGATGCAGCTAAAGAACTGCTTAGAGTGAAGTTTATCATTGTCAATGCCTTACTAGAAAGGAAAAAAGCTTAACATTGATAACCAGGTTTCCACGTTAGTTAGAAAAAAAAGAAGAGCAAGTTAAAACTGAAAGTAAATAGAATTAAAATTTAGAAACATAACTCAATGTAATCAAGCCAAACATTGTTAACAGAAGATATTAACAATGCTAAAAGCCGTTTTCTTGAAAAGGCAAAAAAATTGATACTTCTAGCAGAACTAATCAAGATATTGCCAATAATGGGATCTTAAGAAGAAAGTCTTACTACAGATCCTACAATCATTAGAAGTACAATAAATAGGATGGCACATTTTTATAAATAAACTTGCTAATTTAGAAGAAATGGACAAATTGCTTGATAAACACCACTTACCGAAACTAATTCAAAAAGATACAGACTATCTGAATTGTCCTGTATCTATTGGAGGAATTGAATTTCTATTAAAAAATTTTCCCCACAAAGATAGATCTATGCTCAGATGGCATCACTGGTGAGTTCAAACTTTGAAGTAAGGAATAATGCAAAACTTGGCCAAATACAGTGGCTTATGCCTATAATCCCAACACTTTGGGAGGCCAAGGTGGGTGGATCACCCAAGATCAGGAGTTCGAGACTAGCCTGGCCAACATGGTGAAAACTCACCTCTACTAAAAATACAAAAAATTAGCTGGACGTGGTGGTGTGTGCCTGTAATCCCAGCTACTTGGGATGCTGAGGCCGGAGAATCACTTGAACCCGGGAGGCAGAAGTTGCAGTGAGCTGAGATCACACCATTGCACTTCAGCCTGGGAGACACAGCAAGACTCTGTCACACAAAAGAAATAATAATAATAGCGCAAAATGTAACATAAACTCAGAAAGTAAAAGAGGAGGGCACACCTTCCAACTAATTTTAAAAGACTAGAATAACCATGGCACAAAAACCTGACATCAACATTATAAGAAAAGAAATTTATAAAACAATATTGCTCATGATCATAGATTTTTAAAACCTCCCTTATAAAATATCAATCACATGAATTCAACAGTGTATAAATAGAATGACTGTCATCACCAGATGGAGTTAATCTCAGGGATGCAAGTCCAGCTCAGCATTAAAATTTAATATGTGGATCTCCTGCATTAAGAGATGTAGAGAGTTGGCTAGAGCCTTATTCTCCACCTCCCAATCTTATAATAAGAAAATAAAAACTTAATCAAACAGAAAATTAATGATCTTTCTTGAATCCATTAGAGATCTGACATGGTGGGGGAAAGAACCTAATATCTGGGAAGAGACCAGACCTATAGGGTACAACAGGACCCAGGCATTTACTTACCTCGGGCAGATGCCATCGCATGCCATGTGATTTGGCAAGGAGATTCCACTTAGAAATTGTAATGAACTACTCCAGGTCACATATGGATGTGGAGCCACTGGGTCCTGGAGATAGGATTATTTGCATCCTCTTGCAGTCCTGTCTTCCATGGATATCACAAGACACTCACAGAGAAGATAGGCAAGACTCCTAAGAAAGTTTTCCTAATTGTACTGACTTCAGGAAGGGAATAGTAGCTACCCCTGAAACTCTTCCCAGACCTGTCTCCCATATCTCCCCTACAGAACAAAAATCTTACACTACACGGCAAAGAATGATTAAAACGATCAGTTTAGGCCAGACACAGTGGCTCACACCTGTAACCCCAGCACTTTGTGAGGCCGAGGTGGGTAGATAGATCATGAGTTCAGGAGATCGAGACCATCCTGGCTAACCTGATGAAACCCCATCTCTACTAAAAATACAATTAGCCAGGTGTGGTTACATGCACCTGTAGTCCCAGCTACTCAGGAAGCTGAGGCAGGAGAATCGCTTAAACCCAGGAGGTGGAGGTTGTAGTGAGCTGAGATCATGCCACTGCACTCCAGCCTGGGAGACAGAGCAAGACTCTGTCTCAAAAAAAAAAAAAAAAAAAAAAAAAGACCAGTTTAGGGCACTGGCGAAAATCCATTGAAACTGCAGAAAAGGAAGAGAAAAAATGAAACCCTACTCTGAGGGTGGCAGCCCAGGACTATAGCTGGAGCAGGCTCAGATCCACAGTGACTGCCTCATATTAAGGTTTGATGAGAGAATACACCCCTTCCTGCTAGGAAACAGTGGAGAAGGAAGACTGTAAGGCAAGAAGGGAGAAGACACTGAGAGGGAAGAAAACCCTCTGGCAAATTAGCCCACATCCTAAACACAAGGTATTGCTAGAGGAATGTGAGGCTACGGTGTGCTGAAAATAACCACAGTAGTCCTTCCTTATCCATGGCGGATATGTTCCAAGACCACCAGTGGATGCCTGAAACCTCAAATAGTGCCAAACCTGATTGCTGTCATTGGGAACATGTCTCTGTTTATGTCTTCCACCCACAAATTTAGTTTCTTTCCCGTCTTTATGAGCCTTTATCAGGGACTGTGATCGCAACTTTGCAGTCTGAGATGCAACAGCAAAACTAGCATAGATTTTTTTTTTCTTCTTTACAATTTCATGGATAGAAGACTCATTCTTATCATAGATCTTAGCAACTTCAGCATATAATTTTCTTTGTTTATTAAGTTGAGAATGGTCACCTTTTCACTTAAAGGAAACACTTTATAATTTCTCTTTGGCATATTCTAATTGCCAGCATCATTACTCTGGTACTTGGGACTGTGATCAAGTAAAATAAGGGTAACTTAACACAAGCTCTGTGATACCAAGGCAGTCACAGTCAACCTGATAACTGTGTTTGCTACTGAGTGACAAATGGTGATTGGTGTTTACAGCATGGAGATACTGGACAAAGGAATGGTTCACCTCCTGGGCAGGATGGAGCAGGATGGCACAAAATTCCATTACACTACTCAGAATGGCATGCAATTTAAAACTTATATGTTATTTCTGAAATCTTCCATTTAATATTTCTGGACCACAATTGATTACAGTTAACTAAAACCATGGAAAGTGAAACTGGATAAGGAAAAACTATATTATGCCAACAACAAACTTCACACCCAGCTCGATTCCTGACTATATTAACACAAAAGCTTCCACTAAAGGCCTGGCAGCAAGAAAGACAAGTATCTTTGTCCTTTACAACAACAACAAAAGTATGAGACATAGGAAAAGGCGAAGAAAATCCACAGTCTGAAGAGACAAAGCAATCATCTACAACCATCACAACTAAGATACGACACAGAAATGAACCTATCAGAGAATTTAAAATAACTGTGATTAATATGGTAAAGATGCTAATGGAGAAGATAAGCAACATGCGAGGTCAGCGGGATAATTTCAACAGAAAGATGGAAACTACAAAAAAGAATAGCATGAAAATACTAAAAAACAAAAACGCAGCAACAGTACCAAAGATTGTCTTTCAGGCACTCGACGGTAGACTTGACAGCCATAGAAAGAATCAGTGAAGTGGATAGAGATCGACAGAAATTCTACAACCTGAAGGATAAAAAAAAAAAAAAAAAAAAAAAAAAAAAAAAAAAAAAAAAAAAAAAAAAAGAATAGAGGAGAAAAACTGCACAACACAGTATCCAAGAGCGTTAGACCATATTAAATGTTCTAAAACATACATAATTGAAATCTCCAAAGAGTAAGAGAAAGAGAATGAGACTGAAGAAATATTCGAAGAAATAATGGCAGAAGATTTTCCAAGTTAATGACAAACACCAAAGTATAGATCCAAGAGCCAGAGAACACCAAGAAGGATAAATATAAAAACAAACACACAATAAGATTATCCAGGTACATCATATTCAGACAGCTGAAAATCAAAGACAAGAAGATCATGAAAGGAAGCACCTCTCCCTCAAAGGTACATAGCCTACAGAGGAGCAAGGGTAAGAATATATCACACTTCTCATCAGAAAACAGTGGCTTAGTATTTTATCTTTAAGGTGCTGAAGGAAATTATCAACCCAGAATTCTATATCCAGAGAAATTAGCCCTCAGAAATTAATAAAAAATAAAGGCTTTCTCCAACTAACAAAAACTAAGGGAATGAATGCATTGACAGCATATCTCCTTCATAAGAAATGTTAAAGGAACTTCTTTAGGCTGAAGGAATATTATAGGTCAAAAACTTGAATCTTCCAGCCTGGCCAACATGGCAAAACCCCGTCTCTACTAAAAACACAAAAATTAGCCAGGCATGGTGATGCATGCCTGTAATCCCAGCTACTCAGGAGGCTGAGGTTGCAGTGAGCCAAGATCACGCCACTGCACTCCAGCCTGGGTGACAGAGTGAGGCTCCATCTCAAACAACAACAACACTTGAATCTGCACAGGGAAATGAAGAGAATTAGAAATGGAATAAATTGAGGCAAAATATAATTTTTTCTTGTTATTAGTTGCTCTAAAAGATCATGTTCAAAGCAAAAGTGTTGTGTATTTATACCACATTGTCACAAGGTTCTTACCCAACACATGAAACAGTATAATTTAAGTTAGACACAAATTATTTAAAAATGTATATTGTAACTCCTAAGACAACCACTAACAGTTAAACAGGTTAAATAATAATTCAATAGAGGAGATAAAATTAAATTATAATGCTTAATTAAACTTAGAGAAGGCAGAAAAAGAAGAAAAAAATAACAACAAATGGGACAAAAAGAAATCGCATCTCAACATAGTTTAATCCAATCATTAAAAAAGTCACTAAATACAGCAGATCTAAACACAGCAGTTGTTCCTAGTATTCTTGTATTATCGTTTTAATATCTGCAGGGTCAATAGTTATGTACTCTTCATTTTTACACTGGTAACTTACGTCTTCATTTTTTTTTTTCGATTAGTCTGACACAGAAGATTAAATAGCCCATTTCATTTATATAAAAAGGTCATGGAAAAGGGTCAGTCATTTCCTGCATTTGCTGAGACAGGAGGTTCTATAGGGGTGATGAAGTGATGACTGTGGAAGGGTCCCATGGAACTATTTTGGGGGTCATGGACATATTGACTTGTCTGGTCATGGAAATATTGACATATATATATGTGTATATGTATATATGTACATACACACATGTATACCACGTATATATGTGCCCAATTTATTGAGCACACACGATGTGTGCATTGTATTGTACACAATTTATATCTCAATAACATTGATTGAAAAAAGAACTCACTAGCAGAACAAAAGCCACAATATCCATCTTTAATTTTCTACTTCCTTGAGAACAGCAAATCTATAAATCTGTTCACATCCTAATCTGAAATGCCATTACAGTGCTCCTTGACCACATTGGTCTTTGCAAATCATGTGTCCTTAGGACCCTTAGGACACATAGATCCACCCTTCTATAAAATGTAAAAATAGATAATAACAATGGGCAAATGTAAAGTTTTGTGTTAATGTGATATATAGTAAGCTTGGCTGGCAAAAAATGTTATTTGCAATCCAGAGATAACATTTTTAAAGTTTCTAATGACAATGGTTTATACTAGAATTTTATGACCCTTCAGCATCTAGAATCCAGTCCTCTAACAACTTTACCTTAATGATTATAAAGTTGTGTCTCTTTAATAATCTACAAAAACTTCCCAAGAATTGGTGTTTTATCAATTTACTATGTATTTGTTGCCATTTTATATTCTACATGTCTCAGAAAATTTTGGAGCAGATAAAGATGAACCGTTGAGTGCTTTCATAACTTAAGGCAAAAAAGGAAGCAGTAGGCATTGTACCTTCTAGACCCAACTGATGACACAAAACCAACACGTGTGATCACAGGAACTGATCTGAAATTTCTCTTCCTTACTTAAATGAGAAGCAGAGCTCTGTTCTGCTTAGTCCAGGGATAAACTTTTGTGGAAGGAGCCAAAGCATTAAACTTCTGCCTTTAGAGCATTTCTTTTCATTTCTTTGGCACCATGGTGAGTCAAGGTAGATCCTGAGAAAGCAGCAGCAAGAACCGGGACTTGGACATTTAGTCCTGATGCTGGCTTTAGCGTCAGGCAGAAGGTTCTGAGATTCCGCATTTTATTCCCCTAAGCTCATCTCTCTAGAAAAACAGGATCTTAGTGTGAAGCTGGCATCCCCTGGATATTATCTTTTGGCAAGTACCAGAGTACAGTGGAAGTTGCCCAGAGTTGAGTTCAAGGTTTGGGAATTCTGGCTGCTCAGTAGGACTATCAATGACCAATGCTAACTCCCACAGTGCAGACTATACAAAGACCTCTAGATTCAGGGAAGAGGGAGTTTACCTGGAGGACAGAGGAGTGGGAGAAGCCTTTGCAGAGGGATAGCACTTGAGCTGCATCCAAAATTTGCATGGTTGCCAGCAGGTTGGATTGAAGGGGAGCTTGTAGGATACTAGAATAGGGCCCAGGGGTATTTGACTTTGGCTAAACCTCCTAAACAATAATTTCAATTATACTCAATAGCACTACTGACCCCACTTTGCCCAGCTGGAATATATTTGTCAATATTGCAGAGTTTTCTCTCTTTGCTATTGCTGCTGCAAAGGTAGAATCTGAACATAGTTATTAAAAAGTCTTCTGTGGCTATTTTGATCTCTTGTCTAAAGCTTTTGAATTTGTTTGAAATCAATTTCATTCATGGAGATATTGGAGGGAGGTAGGGCCTCTGAGTTACTGTAATTTCTAACTGCAGGCACAGCCTAACCTTTTGTAAAATGTATTTTGCTGATATTTGTGGAACAATTTGTGCTGTCTAATCAAACCAATTAAAACACTTATTTTTGCTTTCCTCAATTCTGTCAATTGTTAATAATCATGTTGCCATTTTTTTTCCAGAGTTGGCACCAAAACTTTATTCATTCTCCTTAGAAATTCTGCCACCAACCTACTATAAAAACTGTCATTCTCTTCTAAAGTCACAGTCCTGACATCTGTTAAGTAAAGGTTTATTTTACACTTCAAAGTCAATCTGCACAGCTGACTGAACTCCTTCAGAATTTTACAGCTTGCTCTTGTCAAATATTTGGGAAAATAAAATTTGCTTTTAGAAAAATATTTGGTTTTTAAAGAAAAGAAAATACTCTTTATTTGTCAAAAAATTATTTGCTTTCCCTGAAAAATACATGCACTCAACTTTCTTATCAATTGCTTTTAAAACCAATATACAAGTAAACAAAAGTGAAATAATTTGTGTGCTTCATTTCAGATGACAATTTCTTTCTTCTAACAGCCCTAAAGGTTGAATAAGTCACCTAAGCTCCAGATACATTATTAGAAAGAAAATCACAGCAACATGGTTGGTCTTGAGAATAAGGACAGAGACTGCTGCTGCCTTCTCCCTGTTCCACTGGGAAGCTTCTAGTCTCTCTGTAGCCTCTGCCTGACTGGCTGAGATTTGAACAATGGCCCCCTGTGTAAGATCCTATTGGACCCATCTCATAAATCTAGAGGACAAATCCTCACTTTCTCTCTAACGTTGATGGAAACAAAGTAAGGAAATGAACACCTTTTAGAGCAACCATCCACAATGTTTTTGGTAGCAGAGAGTGAGTGGTTTCACGGAAGGTGGGGTCAGGGGTTGTTTCGGGATGATTCAAGATCATTACATCTATTCCATACTTTATTTCTATTATCATCAGATTTCAATATATAATGAGATAATTATACAACTCACCATAATGCAGAATCAGTGGAAGCCTTGACCTTGTTTTTCTGAAACTAGACAGTCCCATCTGGGGGTGATGGGAGACAATGACAGATCATCAGGCATTAGATTCTCATAAGGAGAGCAAAACCTGGATGCCTCGCATGTGCAGTTCACAATAGAGTTCACGCTCCTATGAGAATTGAGAGCAACCACTGATCTGATGGGAGACAGAGCACAGGTGGTACTGTGAGCAATGCGGAGTGACTGTAAACACACAGGAAACTCCCTTCTCTCACCCACCACTCACCTCCTGCTGTGTGACCTGGTTCCTAACAGGCCAGGGACTGACAGCAGTCTGTGGCCCAGGAGTTACAGACCCCAGTTTTAGAGCATCTGTCTGATATTGGCCCTGTGCTAAGAACTTTCCATGGATTATCTTATGAAAGCCTTACAACAGTACTACAAGGTAAGTATTGCCTTATCTGGAGTCTGAAGTTAAAGCTTATGATTTGACTCTAAATCTTTGCTGCTTTACAGCAAGCTACAAAATACTAGGCTTGCCCCTTTCACTGACGTAGTCTTTTCTTGTTGCTGGGCATCTGACGATTCCAAACTTCAGATGTGCTTCAATGACAGCACACATTTCTGCAGCCACATGCATTTGTGAACATGTAAATTCTTAACTGCAGATGACAACTACTTCCAGACATACTGTGTTCTGGGTAGGCTAACTCTTTTTTTCTAATGTTTCTACTGTGAAATATGAATAGTGATGGATCTAAGCATAGAGTTGAATGTCTATAGGTGTTTTCATGTAGAAAGCTAAACAATTTGCTACTGCTTCTGACATAGAAGTCATGAAATTTCTTCTCTAGTTTCTTACATCTCAGGTTTTCCACTCACTAAATGAGGTAATAGAAGGAGCAATATGCAAGAAATAACAAGACCTGATCTCTCATACTTTTTCTGCCATTAATTAGCTATTTCCCACTGAAAAAGAAATCATTTGGCTTATTGCAACTTCATTCTCTTTTTGACACAAAGAAGAGAGATAATAGTATCCAACTTTGGTTGCTATAAAAACCAAATAAATCATGTGGAAGTAACTTGAAACTATAAAGGACTTTTAATGATGCTAAAATTCAAATTTAGTCTTGTTACACCCTGGGTAGAACCCTTCAGAGCTTCCAGTGTTCTTGAATTAAAAGCCAACTTCCTTGTCACTGTTCACTAGTCCAGGTTCTGGGTTGCAAACAATTGGAATTAATTCTTATGATCTTTTATAGAAGCAGAGAGCTCTTTGGAAGACAATAATGGGCCGGAGAATCCCTGGGAGACTTAGGAAATGAGAAAAAAAATGGAATCTCTGGAGGTCAGATGGAGGGAACAGTCTGGAAGGACACAGCATCAGACAGTACCATAGCCACAGCTTGATAAAATGGGGATGCCACTTCCATGAAGAATTGTAAACTCTTATTTTGATTTTGCATCTCTTCTTCCAGATTGAGAGACTCAGGGAGGTGAACGATTGGCTGAACAGAGGTCCCAGGACTGTGACTTGGATGCTACAGGATGGGTAGAGGATCTCTTCTCTTTCTCTTCCATAGCAGGAGGCTACACTACAGATACTACCAATGCCAAGCACAGCTGGACATGCCCCAGATAGAAAAAGAGGTTGCGTTAGGCTAGACAGTGAAACCAAAACAATAACAGAAAGTCTCAAACTCCCACCCACGACTTCCTGCATAATCTTCCCACTTCACTCATTAGCTCCCCTGGCACCACCAAAAACTCCCCAACCGCTCACCCCTACCTGCCCTCAGCCTTGCTGCAGACTTCCAAGTCTTATTTCACTTCATTCTTTGCGCCAAGCTCCTTTCTACCTCAATGCCATTCAACTGCGATACCTGGAATTCTCCATCCTTCTCTATTTTTTTTCTTTGGCTAAGCTTTCTTCACCTTAAAGTATCACCTGCATGGAAACTTCTGTGGAAGATACTTGTCTGACTACCACCCTTCTTGTCTAAATCTAGATTAGCCCCGCTCCAGACTGTCATATAAATCTGTGCTTGAAGTGGTTTCTTCTTCATATCATTCATAATTAAATAAGCATTGGCATGATTTTGTAAATAACTGTCTTACCTGCTACAATGAGACAGGTCATGAGAATATGATCTCTATCTCTTATTCATGGATGTACCCCAATTTTCAATAGACAATAACTTTTTATCCATTGAGTGAACGGATTAATAGACAGGTATGTGAGGATGTGCCTACCAGCTCTGAGACCCTCAAGTGTTTCCATTTTTCCCATTAGTAGACATGATCTATATTCCTGCCTCCTTTAGGCTGTGAGACCCTGGAGACACGTCCCTGTACTTAGTCTTTTTTGTACCCTCCTCATTGACATAATTCTAGAAACACTGGATAATGGCTTGGCAGATGGTTGGATACATGAATAAAGCAGCTGAAGTGGTGGTGAAAAATCTCCTTCTACTACTCTTTGAGCCCTTCGGCTGTGTCTTAAATGAAATTCTTTTGCTACCATGAACTAAGAGAAAAAGAATAAATACAAGCCTCTTATCAATAGATAAATATGGACTAAGTTTTCCATTAGGTATGATAGCTGTTAAAAGTAATCTTAAAACTTCATTTTTCCCCCTCAAAGAGCTTACCTTAGAGTTTGGAAGACAGGTCGATAACACATGGGGAATTAAACAATAAAGCTGGAAACAATAATACAAGATAGAGTATTAAAGGAGATGTTATGTGATAGTGTATCATTAATTGCCAGCAGAGCATAGACAAGAAGAGCTATTCATTCTGAAGAGAGGAGGTTTTAGCTTCTAGAGTAGCCCTCTCTCTTCACTGTCTGCCATTCATAGACATGCACACTCTTCCCAAAGGAATTGCACCTTTTCAGAAAGACTTCTCCCCACCTTCCTCCTTCCAACCCCTCCCTCCCCCTCCTCCTTCCCAAGCACATTTTGTGTTGTGGGTCTGGATACAATCGCCCTTTCATGCTCTAGGTTCAGGCTGCCACTCTGTGTCTTTCTCAAGGATCTTTGTGTATGAATCACTGTCAAACCAGAGTCCCCAAAGCTGCGGTGCCCTGCAGAAGGTAAGCACAAAGGTGGGCGCAGACATAAATGGTCACTGCTCAGGAAGGCCCATTATTTGCCTTGGCTAGACAACTCATTTGCAGCAAATTGCAATCATTCCATTTTTCATCTAGATTTTGGTTTTCATTTTTTTACTTTCAAGTTCAGGGGTACAAGTGCAGGTTTGTTATATAGGTAAACTTGTGTCATGGGGGTTTGTACAGATTATTCCATCACCCAGGTATTAAGCCTAGCACCCTGTGAAAGAAAAATATCTTGAACCCCAAATGTCAGTAAGAAAAACTCAGGGCGGAAAGTCTTAGGGTAAACCCGCCTCCCATTTTATTCAAAGTCGCCCCTCTGCTCACTGAGATGGATGCATATCTGACTGCCTCCTTTGGAAAGGCTAATCAGAAAGTCAAAAGAAGGTAACCCACCTCTCTGTGACCTGGGAGCTCCCTCCCCACTTAACTTCCTGCCTTTGCTTCAAGTTGTCCCGCCTTTCCAGACCGAACCAATGTACTTCTTACATGTATTGATTGATGTCTCATGTCTCCCTAAAATGTATAAAACTAAGCCGTGCCCTGACCACTTTGGGCACCTATTATCAGGACTTCATGAGGCTGTCACAGGTGTGTCCTCAATCTTGCCATAATAAACTTTCTAATCAAACTGAGACCCTCTCAGTCTCAGATTTTCTGGGTTCACAACCCATTAGTTAATTTTCCTGATCCTCTCCCTCCTCCCACCCTCCAGCCCCTGAGAGCCCCCAATTTGTGTTGTTCCCCTCTACGTATCCACGTGCTCTCATCATGTAGCTCCCACTTCTAAGTGAGAACATGCCGTATTTGGTTTTCTGTTCCTGCATTAGCCTGAGAAGGAAAATGGCCTCCAGCTCCATCCATGTTGCCGCCAGCAATCCTCTAGTTTCACTAACCAGAAGTGGGCCACGTCACTAAGAATCTTGGATTCTCTCTGTTCTCCTTGGACACGCAGCTTGTGGAGCTCTTGGTTAGGAGTCTGGGTCAAGTGCAGAGACAGACTGACCGGCACAGATTCCAGTTCTGCTGTTTTCTGGCTCTGTTTCTTTAATTTCCTTATGCCTCAGCTTTCCCATCTGTAAAATGGATGCTACAAAAGGACCCACCTTCTGGGTTTATTGTGAACATTTACAATAATGGTACACGTGACGGCGTGGCATGGTACCTGGCACAGGGGAGTCAGTGCTCAAATTTCAGCTGTCAGCGTTACTGTTGTAGGATTTTCTCCTTTAGTTCAGTTAAAAACGGGATCCTTGTCACACGGAAGGATTAGGCTTGTGAGCACATAGAACGGTGAGAAAAATGGAATGTATTGGGCAAAAAGGAAAGACACTCAGCAAAGCAAGAGAGGTTCCTGTTAATAGACCCCCATCTCATAGACTGAATCTCAGGTTACCATCCAGAAACAGGAGGAGCCAGGCTCCCCCTCACTGCAAATGGCATGAATTCTGTGGCTCCAGCCCACGCTCCCAGTGCTCAGGCCAGTCACAGTTTCTCCAGGGACCCCCAACTTAGCCGTCTCATTACTGTCGTCAAAACGTTTTTGGCTCCCTTAGCTGTTACGTGTATGTGCATTTTCTCCAGCCTTTTTTTTTTTAATATCCCTTCACTCTTTCCCACTACATATTCCATAGAAAACATCTGTGATTAGACAGAAAAGTGAAAATGATCCCTTTGCATTGAAGCTTTCATGGGAACAAACCCACGTGAGTCCTTCACGGTCAGCTGTAGCACAACGCCTGCTGATTAAAGCTCAGCCAGGCCCGCCAGGCTTGCTGGTGGAGTGTGTGTGCCCTACCAGTAACCTCAGGGATGGGAAATGAACTCACAGGGTTAACAAGAATGAACAGAAATCAAGTTACAATTAAGCATTTATCAGCCTGCACCTTGGCCCACTTCCTTGTAAGGGAAAGTCACGTAGGACTAGATACTCTCCATTTGCATTCCCATTGTGCCTAGAGTTAGGATCTGTGAAGTCAGAATCCAGAGGCTTTTGTTAAAGATAGATAGGCTCTCCTCCGGCATTAGGTCACAAGGTTTTTGCCTAAGGTGTTTTTCACATCTTGAATCCCAGTGAAACAGCTGATGACACCTGGTTTGAAGACCCCATGAAGGAAAAGAAGCAACCTGAGAATACAGCTTCTTCATCTGCTTGTCCCATGACTTCATTCTGCACTCTTTGACCAATCAATGATCTCCACACTTCAGACCACTCCACAGCCCTTAAAAACCCTAACCCCTAACTCCTCAGGGACACAGATTTGAGGTTTCCTCCCATCTCCTCATCTGGTGGCCCTATGATTAAACCCCTTTCTCTCTGCAACTTGCTGTGTGCATTGGGCAGCTGACCTATTACCACTACACAAGCACGTAAGGAGCCGGGTAAGGGGTCAACCTTGTGAGCTCTGTATCTTGCTGCAGAAGCAGCATCGCTTCCAGAGAGCAGCTGGAGGATGAATGGGAAGCAGGCCAGGCTTACCCATTCTGCTTGGTGAAGGGACCTTTCCCTTTCCCCTGGTGCTCTTGCCAGTCTGGAGTCATGGCCATTGTCTGGAACGATTACTCCTGTTGTTTCAGCAATCAACAGCCTGAGTTGTGTTCATCTCACTGAGATTAGAAAGAAAAAAAATCCTAACTGTACAATGGACCACAGCAGTCTGTGCGAGCAGTCTAATCAGGAAAACAATTTCCACCTGGGCAAAGCGGCATTCAGGACAACAAATACTATGTCATTTTCGGGCAATTAGAGATGGTTGCTCTCCTTTCTCCATGCATGTTAAATTGTGTGTGTACAGCACAGGGCAGAAACATTGAGCAGAAAGGAAAAAAAAAAAGAGGCCTCACATCCTCCTTTTAATTAGCTTCTCCTGTGACATTAGTCACGTCTCCCTCTGTCCACCCTTCCCAGGTCCTCTAATCATTTCTTACCATGGGCAGTGAACATATGTCCCCCCCCATCCCCCTAACAGGCACCTGTCTGCACAAGGAGGAGGGCAAACCCCCCTTCCCCTCTCTCTCTGCCGATGGAGATGTTTCAGCTTCGAATTTCAATTTGGCCCCTGGGTCGGAGGCCCAATTTTGAACAAGTTGGCATGGGGTGGCTTCTGGTGGGGTACTTTTTAATTGCATTATCCTGGGTGATGAAAATCTTTTCATTCTCCGTGTGTAAAGCCGGTGCAGCACGGGGCACACACTTCCCACCGTGACTTTGAGCCAGGGCCCAGTTCCCTCCCAGGGCCACTTTGTCAGCTGTTCTAAGATCTTTTGTCATCTCAGTGCTATTAATTGCCCTTGAGCAGCACCAGGCTTTTTAATTCAGATTTCCCTAGAACAGCAGGAGGGAAAATGGAATGATTATAAAAGAGGGTTAATGTTAATTGCTAATGTAGGTAGAGGTTTTTGTCCTTGGTTAAGATAGCCCTTTACATTTTTCAATCTTGAAATAAAGAAGTAGAGATTGGCTAAAGAATCCTTGCAATCCAAGGATCTTCTTGATAAACCACAGGAGAGGGGATGAATGTACTTCCCTTTGTTTCTTTGGTTTATTTAATCGAATCATCCCATAATCAAGGTATCCAAAAGATCTTGCTTAAGTCGGAGATACAGCAGATGTCTGTGAGGCCGCACAGTAAATGTCCTGATTTCAGAGCTTCCGAGGGATACAGATGACAAAAATTCAATCTTAGAGATAGAAAGGAAATGTTACGTGGACTTCTTAGGAGACTTGCTGATGGAAGGTGAAACAGTAAAGTATCACAAAAGGGCACCTGTGTGGGATTGAGAAGAAAAAGTTGAAGGATCAAGCTCTTGTTGAAGAATTTTAAAGAGTTTGAATAGAATTTTAGCATCAACAGGTAAGGTAATCCATTATCTTGATACCAAGAGAAGGAAGTCATGTTTTCCTTTCTTCATTTTTAATAGAATTATCATTTTATCCATTTATTCAACAAAGCCTATAGATAAATATGGTGTTGCAATTATGTCCAGAGTTGTATTGTTTCATAATTTTTTTGTATAAAAGATTATTTTAGGCAACGTGAAAAAAACCCACTTCGTATTGTGGTAGATGAATATTTGTTTTTCCTTCAACAGTAATCATCAGAAATCTAAAGGAGTGTGGTTTTTATACTCACAAAACCCCCAATTTTGGATTTTCATCTGAGTCAACTCCCACATTCCCCCTTAAATGAGAAGACGGAAGACCCTCAAGCACCCGGAGGCTTTTCGCCACCATTTTGCAGGTGACGTGTTTTGTTTGAGAAACCTCTAACTGTCTCAGCTTTGAATCTGCAGCAAGCCCCGGGAGGCTGGGCTCCACCATGCAGCTCTCAGTTACGACGTGGTCTCCCATTTTCATCAAATCATGACGCCCTTCAGCATGACGTCAAACAACAAAGGAGGTTTGAAATATCTGAAATCTTGGGAGACAGATGTGGTGGCTCGTGCCTGTAATCCCAGTGTTTTGGGAAGTCAAGGTGGGAGAATTACTGCAGGCCAGGAGTTCAAGAACAGCCTGAGCAGCAGAGCAAGACCCTGTCTGATATGGTTTGGATGTTTGTCCCCTGGAAATCTCATGCTGAAAAGTGCTTTCCAGTGTTGGCGGTAGGGCCTGGTAGGAGGTGTTTGGGTCATGGGGGTGGATCCCTCAAGAATGGCTTGGTTTCATCCTCGTGAATATGCATTGATTTCTCTCTATTAATTATTGCAAGATCTAATAGTTAAAAAGAGTCTGGCCCTTCCTCCTTGCTCTCTTGCTCACTTTCTTGCCATGTGACACACCTGCTCCCCTTCCCTTCCACCATGAGTGTAAGCTTCCTGAGGCCTCACCAGAGGCTGAGCAGATGTTGATGCCGTGCTTGTATAGCCTGCAGAACTGTGAGCCAAATAAACCTCCTTACTTTATGAATCACCCAGTCTCAGGTATTCCTTTACAGCAAGACAAGGGACTAACACACCAATTCTACAAAAATATTTAAAAATCAGCCTCGCACAGTGGTGTGCACCTGTAGTCTCAGCTATTTGGAGGCTGAGACGTGAGGATGACTTGGATCCAGAAGTTTAAGGCTGAAGTGAGCTATGATCGTGCCACTGCACTCCAGACCGGATGACAAAAAAAAAAAAAGAAAAAGAAATCTTTGGGTTTACCACTGCAGTCGCCTAATGAGAGGTCAGTAATGTTAGCTAGGATTTTAATATGGGCCAATCTGTGTCGGGATATTGTAGCATCTCAGGCACAGTGTCATGCCTAAAATTAGAGTGACTCTTAAGGGTGAGAGGAAGCACCATTAATAACTGCACCGGGCAAAGGCAGAAAATAGGACAGCCCCAGACTTAGGGCCATCCTCACTCAAATCATGTCCTATTTCTTCAGCATGGGTCTTGCCTGAAGCTATTGAGAGGGTCCCCTTTTTCCAGTGAATGCTGCTTTCGGTGTGACCTTCCCCTGGCTTAGATGGGCTTGAATCCTGATCGAAATCCATCTACTTGCCATCCGTCTCCCCCAGACCCCACCTAAAAAAGCCTAACAGCTGTGGCTGGCTCACAGGCTAGCTGGCTCAAATAGTATGTGGTCCTGGAGCTGATGTAAAGGGCAAAATCATTCATGGTGTCTGGCCACTGGCTCCTTCCATCAAGATAAAGCCCTCTTCAGAGGGAGCCCTAGCCACAGAAGCACTCCTGGGCGCCCAAACACAGCCGCCCCTCTCATCAGCCTGCAGCCGCCGCAGCACTTAGAGCCACAGATGACAAAGACCCTTCACAGAGGGGATCGATGTCAGGGTGAGTGGAGGAGAGCCGGCAGGAACAAAGATCCTCTGGTGCCCAGAAACTGCTCCTTCCTCCAGGGAAAGGGAAGCGAACACAGCACTGGTGATCATTTCTGCGCCTGCCCACCTGCCCCTCCCAAACACACACTCTCATTTTGTTTTTTAAGTCAGTTGTCACTAAGAAAAAAAATCTGCTGCAGAGAAGTTCTTTTTCATTCTCTGTGATAACCATGCCAAATGAAACATTTATAAGGTGAAGAATGGAGGAAGAAAGACTTCTTTCTGTCTATGCTCCCAGAGAAATCCATGGAAAAAGTAAAATTCCATCAAACCATATTTTTAAAACTTGAAATTACTGGATTAGAAGAGAGTGCGCAAAATCTACTGCTTCGTTTTCTTTTTTTTTTCCAGGAAGATAAGCATTCACAGCTCTTTTTAGTCTATGCATTGCATTTTCCTCCCCATCTTCCCTGTTCCTGCAACTCAAAAATGAGAGTTAATGATGCCTGCCTCTCCTGCCTCCCAGGATTTTGTGAGGATTGATAATAAGAAAATAACATAAGTCTTCTGTGTTTATATGGTACTGTTTAGTTAATAAAGCACTCTCACTTCTCTTCCCAACAACCCAGCAACCCAGTGAGGTGGGAGACACGAGTTGCTGCACATCAGTGTGGGTTGAAAGCCTCACATGGCACAAAACACGAGGCATCATGCTCATTGATGAGTCACTGTTAAGACAGGGAAGGGAACATCACACACTGGGGTGTGTTGGGGGGTGGGGGCCTAGGGGAGGGGAAGCAGGGGGTGGGGAGGTTGAGGAGGGATAACACTGGGAGAAATGCCTGATGTAGGTGATGGGGGGATGGACGCAGCAAACCATCATGGCATGTGTGTACCTATGCAACAATCCTGCAAGATCTGCACATGTACCCCAGAACTTAAAGTATAATAAAAAGAAATTTTAAAAATTAAATAAAAAAGAATGATGATAAAGAGTATCCATTCTTGCAGTGGGACAGAATTGCCTGAATACGTCCTAGGCTGCTCCAGGCATCCTCTACTCCGTATTTTTGCTTCCCAAAGCAGTGAGTGAACTGAGGTATGCCGTGGTTAGTTACGGCAGGGCTGGGGAAACAGCTCCCTCTGTTACACCAGACTCCTGGTCCCAGCCTTTCCAAATCCTGTATCCCCTAGAAAGATTGTGAACGTACTCAGCTCAATTCTTTCCTACTCCAGTGAGCCCTCACTGCCTTCTCCTTGTCCAGATCGCATCCTTCCACAGTCGGGAGTGTCTGTGGTTCACAAGACAGCATGGAGGCGCACCTCCAGCATCTGTCTGGAAAGTCAGCATGGTAGGATCTGTTTCTGTGCAGCTTGGCGCTTTGACTCAGACGCAGGAGTTGTGCAGGAGGAACAAGGCCGTTCCAGTCTCTGACTGCGCTTCAGGGATTAAACTGCTGAAATTAAATGGATTTTTCAAAACGTCACTTGAGTTTTTTTTTTTTTTTTGACGGACTCTCGCAATCTCACTCTGTCACCCAGCTAGGGTACAGTGGTGTGATCTCGACTCACTGCAACCTCCGCTCTCGGATTCAAGCAATTCTGCCTCAGCCTGCCGAGGAGCTGGGGTCACAGGCACACGCCACCACGCCCAGCTCATTTTGTACTGTTAGTAGAGGCAGGGTTTTTCTATGCTGGCCAGGATGGTCTCACACTCTTGACCTCAAATGATCTGCCTGCCTCAGCCTCCCTAAGTGCTGGGATTACAGGCGTGAGCCACGGCACCCAGCAGTCACTTGAGTTTTAGATGACATTTCCCAGCTGGAATCCTACTCCTTCATTGATGACAGCCACCCACTCCTTGGTCAGTGTCACTGCTCTCTTTGGTCTGAGATGGTGTTTCCTCCAGGAGCCTTTGAGGAGTTCTCCAGGTTCTTCTGTGGGCTCCTGCAGCGCCCTGGGGTCACCCAACTGCAGTAGCGTCACCTCTGGTTTTCTCTGTCTTCACTGCCAGTCTTCAATACGGTGAGTCTCTTGAAGGCAAAGGCTTTATTTGCCTTTATTTTTCCATTTCAGGCACCTAGTTCATGGTTAGTAAGTCTTTTTTAAAGGAGTTGATGGGTTGGATGAATTGATCAAAGCGGCTTGGAGAGGCGAGAAAGTAGACCTGCCGGCCGTCCAGGCGTGCATGGAGCACTGGACTCATGGAGGACCTGTGAGACAACTGTACTTGCCAGAATCACAGTGATCAGAGTTGATCCCACACCCTCGAAGTCACCCCTGCTGTACTCCATCTTTACACTGCAAAAGCATCATCCATCAACCATCTATCCACCCACAAGCTTGAAAGACTCTTTTACAAGGCTGCGGGGAGCCTACGAGTGAATTTTTCATAAAGTTCTCATTTAAGGGAAATATCAGAAAATAATGAGCTAAGTTTTTCTAACAGTCACCACTCTGGTTTCTTGCGACCCTGAGCACAGAGCCGGGTATACTCTCCTTGCTGGTTGGAGCTACTGACTCACATGGACACCCAGGCGACACAATGCTGTGGCTGCAGGAGGGCAGAAGTGAACACCAGAAAGTCAGGACACAGCCCAGAGGCTGTGGGATGCATCTCTGCCCCTCCCTCAGTCAGTGCTACATAGAACTGAATCATCCCCGGCTTGATAACCCACGTCTGCTGCAATGCATTGGGAGCACTCATCTTCTATCGCATTTCAGTTCTTTCAGACAAGTCTCATTTTGCATGATTGATCATTACTTTTACTTTCATGAGGTTTGGGTGGGTGGGATGAAAACCACAGCAAAAGAGCACGGCAGGAAGTTTCCTTGCAAAAGATTCATGTATTACCTTTGGGTTATGGCT
Organism: Cebus imitator; assembly: GCF_001604975.1. NCBI lineage: Eukaryota > Metazoa > Chordata > Mammalia > Primates > Cebidae > Cebus > Cebus imitator. Next base: position 3,364,534 of record NW_016107407.1, on the reverse strand, counting down.
TCTGAAAACCCAAATTCTTAAGTGTTCTGAGGTTAAAAGCTTCCTATTTGCCACAAAGTTGAAGGATGAAGATTTAGCTTACGTTAGTTTACAAGTGCAGTTTTACATTTGGCCATCTTTAGATGAATGAGTCTTTCATTTTTACCAGGGAAGGTCACTATTAGAGAGGTGGATTCTGGATTTCCGACAGAGCTCATTTGGGAAATGAAACTAAGGAACTCTGCTTAAAATGTGCAGTCTACCTCTTCCCCAGAAATGTCCCTGGCTGGGAGTCGGGTGAGAAGGGAACTGGCTGAGTCGTTCAGATTTGGAAAGTGTGTTAGGTTCTCCCAAATCACTAAGGTAAATGGAGGAAAAATAAGCATGTAGTAACAACCTATAAACTTCTCCTTCTATTTCCTTTCTCCTTGTCTCTCAATAAGTAGATTAAAATAAAAGGAATCCTGAATCCAATTAATCTAATCACAATATTTAAATTTTATAATTATAGCTACCATTTATTATTCAATCATAATGACTTTTTATTTGTTAACCATACCATGCATAGCTCAGTATGCTGGCTACCTTTATTACCTATGTTTTACAGATGAGGAAACTGCCTCTCAGAGCTGCGACGTCACCTGCCTGAGGTCACACTCCTTAACACATGGCAGAGTCAGCATCGTAACTGAACCGGAGGGTCGTCTGATACTGAAGTCAACTGTACTCTCTTCTTTCACATGTTCCCTCTCGTTTAGAAGATAAGAAGGACATCCACAGGTGTTAGAGGACCTGTTCAAAGTCACACATCTAGCTAGTGACACCGCGGTGACAATCACCATAGTCTCCTGACCCAACGTTCTCCCTCCATAGCTTCAATATTCTGAGAAACTTCCAATTCCTTACAATCGTTTCCTTTTTGATAAGAATTATTTTTATTGTATACCTAAATCATGTGTTTTTTATAGACTTCTCTTTGTTCTATGAGCAAATTCACAACCTATTACCTAAAGTCCTATTGTTTAGATCATATTTCTTAATTTTCAGTTGGGAAAAAAATAGCCCCTCTGAAGAGAAGCCCCACATATAGGTTTGGAAAAAGGGTATGTGCAGCAACTAAGCTACCTTAAGTGTAATGTGAGCGGGCAGCGAATGGGAATTGAAGGGAGCTGAAAAGCCAATATATTCCACCCCATCCACACACTTCCCTAACTGAGGGTCTAAGATTCCTGACACTGAGGTCACTTCTTCGGGCTAAGGTATTGTATCACCAATCACAGCAGACGTATGAAATTGCTTATTGTCTGTTTAGCTCTTGCTTCAATGCATGGACTCCACCAGTTTTCTGGGAAGAGGTTAAAGTGAGGAGATCAAGGGAAGGCAGATTTTGGTAGAAGAAGTGGAATTCAGGAGAGATTCAAGGCAGGAAAACTGAATACCTACTAACGGTTAGTTTAGATAAAAATAAGGCCCAAGGAAACACTTGGGGTTGAGGCGAGTAAATATAGGAAGAAAAGATTTTTGCCAAGTTAAAAAAAAAGTAAGATTTTCTTGCTAGCTAAGATACTCTCAAGAAATATTTAAGAATAGTTTGGGTAGTCTGTGGGTGACACAGTGCCACATATTCAAAGTAGAGAACCAATGGAAACGGAGACGGATCCAAAAAGGTACGTAAGGGGGCCTAAAGACAAAGTCACCCTGCTAATACGTTCATGGAGTCCCGACACTGACCCCTGGTTATGGCTCCTTGAAACGACAGCCTTGCCTTGGTGACCGTCACACAGGCCCCCAGTAGAGTTCGGATCAAATCACTCCCTGTGTGAGGGTGGGGGTGGGGACATTGAAACATTGACCCTCTGAGTCTGCATAGGACAGTCAGCGCCCTGGGACCCAGCTTTCTTCCTCACGTGCAAAGCAGGGGTGTTCCCATGGTGTCCTGTAACTCTCTCTCCATCACTCGCCCTGCCATGGCACATGCTGCCCAGTGCGTTACTAGAAGGGCTGGCAGGCACTCAGATGGGGGCAGGTGAAGAAAGGTCATGGGTGCCACCATATTCCAGTGTCCACATCAGCCACAACCACCTCCACCCTTCACCTGAGATTCAACCAGCCACACGACAAATCACCCTGTATTCTCATCAGATCAGACAACGTCTTCATTCACTCTCAGGTATGGGGGAACAAGATTCAAACCAGAAATCAAGCCCCAAGAGGGCCTTGCTGCTAAATTGGCTGGATAAGTGGCAAGTGCAGCACATCAGCCCTCAGTGAGTTCAGCATTTGAGATTCATCATGATTATTGCTTGATGGGAGAAAAGGGAGAGGATGAGATAGGAAACCAAGTACCCTATCCCTGACGTCCTATTGTTGAGTAATCAGGGCCAATCATAGACCCATGGTGCAAAGAAGGAGGCTTTGTTAATCACAGCGCGCAGGAAATTATATTTTGGCTAAGGAAAGCCTCTTTAGCATGCATTTTGTCTACTGTGTCTGCTTGGGGGGAAATTATGTAACAAGGAGAGGTGTTGCTCACAGGAAGCAAAGTGGCACCTTCTGTGCCCCCCACCATTCCTGTCTCAGGCACCAGGAAACTGTTTCCATTACCTACAGCTGCCAGGAGCAGGCAGAGGCCAGCAGACCTTCCTTAGTGAGTCCAGACACCCTGGCTGGGATTTGCCGACTGGGAGACTTTAGAGGGTGATACCCCACTATGCCCACAGTTCACTTGGTGGAAGTTTATTTAGAAACATTTCCCTGAATCTTACGGGGTGAGTGCCTCCTTGAGAACCAAACAGAATGTGACTGCTTCCTTCCGCCATTCCCAGCAAAGCATGCAGCCCCTGGCTCTCAGTGGAGAATTTTCTCCCTGAAAAGAGCAGATCCTGGACTGGCTGCTTCTTAGACCTCCTATTTCGCCGCCACTGGTTCCCCATGTCCCTGCTGGCACAGCATGAGGACATCTGAAACAAGTTTAATGGCAGCCTAATTCCAATAAAGATATTTACCAAAATTTTTGTTTTTGTTTTTGCTAAAAAGAATAACAATGCAAATAAATATAAAATGTCATTTGGAGGTCGAATGTCTCATGAAAGGAAATTCTGCACGTTTCTTAACGCAGTTAATGTTATTAAGATCCCCCATTTATAAGACGGAGACTAGTTGATTCTCCATGACAGTAGGGTGGAAGTCTGGAGAAAAGAGTCCGGGTAGCTTTCTTCAAGCTGTCTTGTTCCTTAGGGTGGGAGGCTGGAGTGCAGTAAGGAGAGGAAATCAGGGAGAAGAGCTCAGGAGCAGTCCTAGCAAGGGCACAGACACCAGCACAGCCTCTCTGGCATCTCTCTTCCCCCTAGAGTTGGAAAATGATATCTAGGAACGAAGCGTGAGTGGATGGCACCCATTCCACACCCCTCGTCATTCTTTCCCTTTGGAGGGACTTGCATTAGCACAGACTCTTGGTCTCTCTCTTTACAAACCTTCACTCCTTCCTGCACAGTGACAAGGAGAGAATAACCAAGCAGAGGGCAAGAATGCTTGGATCTCAGTTTTATGGGTCGTATGACACACTGGGATAAGATTTCAAGACGTTCCTCCAAGCCACCTACCAAATGAATTTGTAAGTTTCTTCACACCAAGGGTCATGCGATACACTTTCTGAATATCTGTCAACACTCATTCTTTCATGGAACAGAGGTAATGTTTAGGAAAATGCTAGCTTCCTTTTCTCTTTTGCATTTCTATGTATTTCTCCAACATGAGGCAGCCTTGACTCAGTTACCAAGAGACGATGGTTAGGCAGAGGTGGCCTATTTGGTGCTCCAAGGCTCTCTGGGTCTACTGAGCCAAGAGCTGGTGGCGGTTAAGGTGCCTGGGAGACACACAGGCTGGGTCAGGGACGGATGGGGGATACGCCACACACTCGGCAGTGACTGCAACACCGTCTGAGAAAAGGCCAGACCTCCAGGGCCCTGACCAACTTGCACAGGAAGACGCCATAGTTCATCAGCCATAGTGACCAAGAGAACCGCCCACATGGGGGTCAGCTCTGGCAGCCGGAGCAGAGTCAAATCCAGGTGGGGGCCCCATTCCCCAGCGATGTATGTCAGCCCAGCCTTTGCGGTGCCTGGAGTAGCATCTCAGAGTCAAGCCAGGAGACAGACAATCAATCTGAAAGACTGTGCAGTTCTATCAAAAAGGCTGAGTTAAACCTCCAAAGAGCGTGTCAATTATTGTTTCCAAAGGAGATTTAAACTGATCTAAAGGTTTTCTCTCCACTACCTAGCAAATGGGCTCCCAGCTCATAAAAAGATCAGGTTAGTTAGAGATCAAATAAAGAATTCGTATCCTCTTCACACATCTCATTTGTAGTAAGAAGAATATTGGCTAGGCTTTTGCTATCATGTTTATTAAAATAGCAGTGTTGACCGGGCAGGTGGCTCACATCTGTAATCCCAGCACTTTGGGAGGCCGAGGCGGGTGAATCACTTGAGGTCAGGAGTTTGAGACCAGCCTGGCCAAAATGGTGAAACTCCATCTCTACTAAAAATACAAAAAATTAGCATGATGGTGGGTGCCTATAATCCCAGCTACTCAGGAGGCTGAGGCAAGAGAATCACTTGAACCAGGGAGGCAGAGGTTGTAGTGAGCCGAGATCATGCCATTGCACTCCAGCCTGGGCAGCTAGAATAAAACTCCGTTTAAAAAATAATAAATATAAATAAAAAGAATAATGTTATGATCACGCTATATCCACTCCTTAATTCATGTATTCAACAGCTGGTGATCACATACATAATGCGTAGTGATCTACACATTAAGAATGGTGCCGGGCACTCAGGATACTGATTGAACTTGAGGGAGATGACATATCTTTGGTCCAGCGAGAGTGCTGTTTGCTTAGACAATAACAGACGGGCCTTTGCATGTGCTGGAAAAGATAGACTTTTCACTAAGACATGTGCCTTAAGAGGCTTGAGGCTTCCAAAGCTCTAATTCTCTGGTAAAATCATTATTACTCCACGGAGAGTAACTGGCTTAAGGCTATTGCTGCTGCCTTTTTCTGCAATGGTATGAAATATGGACTATCAGGCGGCTGCAGAAGGAAAGCATACAGCCTGATCAACAGTGGCTCCAAATATTTGTTTAGTAACATTTATGAGTCAAGAATATCACTGAGGCCAGGCACAGTGGTTCACGCCTGTAATCCCAGCACTTTGGGAGGCCAAGGAGTGAGGATCACTTGAGCCTGGGAGTTTGAGACCAGCCCAGGCAACATGGTGAAACCCCATCTCTACCAAAAAAAAAAAACATTATCTGGGTGTGATGGTACGTGCCTGTAGTTAATCCCAGGTACTTGGGAGGCTGAGGCAGGAGGATCACTTGAGCTTGGGATGTGGAGGTTGCAGTGAGCCAAGATTGTGCCACTGCACTCCAGCCTGGGCAATAGAGGACGAGCTTGTCTCACGAAAGTTTTATACATATGTATAATTATATATATATATGTATATTTATAAAAAAATATATAGCATATATATATAAAAGTATTTATAAATATACTTTTTATATAATATAATTATATATACTTATATATTATACACATACATACACACATATAACTATAAAGCCATTCCTCAGGGCAGTGAAAGAATTAGGTAGTTTATGGCAAACTAATCAGCTATGCACGTTTTCTAAACCCCATGGTAAAACTGACGAATTCAAAGCACAGGAGAAATTATGAAATCTATCACACTGATAATTGGTACAAGAGGAAATACAAATAACAAACATGGAGAAATAATTTATATCTTCACAAGCATAACCAAAGAAGTGCATACTAAAGCAAACTTGAGGAGCTATTTTCACCTGAATTAGCAAAAAAAAAAAAAAAAAAANAAAAAAAAAAAAAAAAAAAAAAAATCTCAGCAATTTGCTTAAAACTACAGTGTCATGCATTCACTGCTATATTACTGTTGGCATTGGTGTTATAAACATTTTTGGGAAAAGAAATATGACAAAGAACAGCCAGAACAGCAAAGATTGTCATAAACTTTAGCCTAGTAATTTTATTCCTAAGACTTAATGCCAAGAAAACAATTCAGTGGAAGCAAAACGCCATGAAGAAAGAGGAAAAAAAAAGTCACAATTTGAACAGTCAACAAGACGATGTAGTTATATTACACAATAAATTAAGATGCAGTCACTGAGAAAAATAGCTAGGAAAAATATATGGCAATGTGAAAAATGTGAAGTGTTATTAAAATAAAAAGCAGAGCTGAAATGATACTACAATTGCCGCTATGTAAAACACAAACATCATAATACGCAAAAAATGGCAGCAGTTGTGTTGGGATGGCATGATCACCATTTTTTCAATATCTTTAACGTTGTTAAACATCTCATTTAAAAAAAAAAATGTATTCACAAATAAAATGTAAGGTCTCCCTCAAATATATAATGGTGCATTATCTGATAAATTTCAAAAATAGTCCCACGTATGATAGCTGCACTTCAGGGGCTGGGAAATGGCTTTTAACCAAGATCTATAAGGAGCGCGTTGAGTGGTTTGCGGTGCGTCAGAATAGAAGCAGCACGTAGGGAAAAGTCATCGCTCCTTCCAGGAACCACATTAACCAGCTCCCTATCACTCACCACATCAGACACGGCCTCAGGCTTCCCAGAACCCCAGCATTCTGGTGGAAATACTCTTCAGAAAGCATGGAACAGCCAAGCCAACACAGCCAGGCTGAAAGGTTTTTAATTAGATCAGAAGGGTCCAGTGTGATCTGGGTTTCACATGAAATCTATATTTTTTTCATCTATTTTCTTACACTCCAAGACTACTATTGTTAGTGTCTCTAGGAGACATTCAGCCTGATGTGATTTAACTTACTGTTTATTAATTTATTACTTTGTCTTTTATTAATGATGCAAATGTTATTTTTTTAAGATGCGTTACTTCCTGGGTGTTTGAAAAGGAACCTACCAGGGCGCTTCATCTAAGCGTACTCGAAAAAACAAGGTCATGGATCTTTTTATTCAAGTGCTGAAAGGCAAGGAACTGAAAGGGGCAAGGAGGCGGGGCCACCCCTTTGTTTGTGCTCAGCACTTTTGATCCCAAGACTTCCTGAGAGAAAAGACAGCACAAACCTCCGTGGAGAGGGGCAGAGTGCAGCCGAGTTTTCTATTGCTCCAATTTCCTCAGGAGGACCCCCTCGGAGTGACCTCTTTGCTTTCCACAAGAAACGGGGAGACCTTAACACTACTATTTTATGTTTTATTTGTTTTTATTTTTTTGAGACAGAGTCTTTCTCTGTCACCCAGGCTGGAGTGCAGTGGCACGATCTTGGTTCACCACAAACTTCCCCTCCCAGGTTCAAGTGATTCTCCTGCCTCAGCCCCCTGAGTAGCTGGGATTATAGGCGTGTGCCACCATGCCTGGCTAATTTTTGCTTTTTTAGTAGAGACAGCGTTTTACCATGTTTCCGAAGCTGGTCTCGAACTCCTGACCTCAAGTTATCCACCCACCTCAGCCTCCCAAAGTGCTGGGATTATAAGGCATGAACCACCACACCTGGCCAACCCTGCTATTTGAATAAATAGATGACATCAAAAGCCTTAGCCTGCATTTTACAAAACCTCTCCTCTGACAGAGCACGGTTCTCTCTGGCATCTCCATGCGCCTTCAGCAAACTCAGCTGACTTGTGTGTAACGGGCTTAGTCTTCTCAAGAGCAAGTGAGAACAGCTAGGAAAGTTGTTTCCTTTAAGCTCCATCTCATTAATCAAAATGAACAGTTTTCCTTCAAAGAGCTTTTCTCTGTTTCTTTGTTACTAAATAATAAGCATAAACAGCCACGAGTTATTTCATTTGAGATATTAAAGAGTACATTGAAAATAGGCTCCAAAAATTCATATCTGCTAAACTTACATCATCTTCTGTTTTGCCTTCTGATAATCATGTGAAAATCCCAAGGATATTAGAATTTTATGCATCTATTATTAGGCCTGAGCAGGATTTTCCCCATGGAATGACATACACCCTACTTTGAAGAGGGACCCCAGTAACGCAGTTTCAAAATTGCATAGCAAAGATGTTAAGGGAAAGACTGTATCAAGCCTATTTCCTACAAAATAAGCATCATATTGAGTATTTCTTGAGCTTCCAAAACCTGGTTGGACAATGTACTCTCATGCTGAAAATCCAAAGCTTGGAAAATCATTCCCCTATATCACCTTTTCAGGACAGTGTCTATTTTCTTAGCTCTAGAGAAAATTCCATTAGCACATAACCCCATTCTGATTTTTATAGATGATCCTCATCTGTTTCTTTAAGAGCCGAGGAGCCTATTTTCTAAAATGTAAATTACTTTATAAACTACCATAAAATTCCGATTTAATTCATATACATCAGAATAAAAGGGCTGAGGCCCGGCACGTTGACTCATGCCTGTAATCCCAGCACCTGAGGAGGGTGAGGCAGGCGGGCTGCTCGAGGAAAGGAGTTCCAAACCAGCCTGGCCAACATGGAGAAACCTCGTCTCTACTAAACACAAAATTTAGCCAGGCTTGGTGGTGCATGCCTGTAATCCCAGCTACCCAGGAGGCTAAGGCAGGAGAATTGACTGAACCCAGGAGGAGCCTCTTGCCTGGGCAACAGAACAAGACTCTTTTCAAAAAAAAAGAAATTTAAATAAAAGGCAAATAAAGGGAGTGGTCTTGATCCGGTTACCTTCCAGAGTCAATTGGCGAAAATCCATCTCTACTAAAAATACAACAATTAGCTGAGTGTGGTGGTGCATACCTGTAACCCCAGCTAGAGAGACTAAGGCAGGAGAATCACTTGAACCTGGGAAGCAGAGGGTGCAGCGAGTGGAGATCGCACCACTGCACCCCAGCCTGGGCAACAGAGAGAGACTCTGTCTCAAAAAATAAAATAGGACGTGCCAACAGTAGATTTTATCAATCAAAAGAAGGAATCAATGTACTCAAATACATAAATAGATAAAAGAATGAAAGGGCTGAACATTTTCAGGGCACATACTTTACGTGGGCAGGGAAAAGGCAGCTATGGTACTGATAACCAGGGAAGGGGAGTCTGCTATTCTGTCCCTTTCCCTACAGTGAGACTTGAATTGGCATGAAAGTACCTCTCATGCAATCCAGGTTACTAAGTCAGCCCTAACATGGCCATAAACCAGTGTATCCTACAAAGCTGTTCTTTATAAAACATTTTCTCAGATTCCCAGCTGCTTGGCCATAGCTACAATTCCTTGGTGACTGAGGGGAGATTTTACCACTTGAACTGTTTTAAAGCAAGACCGAATAAACTGAAGAACTACAGCGTTTGCAATCAGCTTCCCTTACAATTCTCTCATTATGACCCCGCTACATCACCAATGGCAGCTCTGTTCAGAAAGAAGTTCCTACGCAGGCCCAGAGAGGATTCTTAATCTATAAGAGAAGTGGTAATAATGATGCTTTAAGGCTGTTTTCAGTGTACTGAAATACTAAAATAACAACTGAAGTTTTCCTACTCTCTCCTATCTTCTAGAGCCAGGAGTTTCGAACAGCAGTGGTTGCTGGCAAGGGATTGAATTAGGTCTGATTCCACCATCAGAGTTCAAATACGACTTTTCATACATTCACCTCCAATCACGCCACAAGGTTTTCTCTGCATGTTTTATGGTCTTCTAAGGAATTGGTAGGCTTCTCACTTCTGGCTTCATCTCGGAGGCCTCTTTGCTAGTTTCTGTATGTCTTTAGATGTTCAACACAACAGAATCAACCAAATTCTCTAAGGAAACATGTCAGTTATTTGTGAGAGAATAGAGGACAGCTCTTCTCTTAGTGCTCGCTTATGATTACTGCATGCATGAAATGCTTCCTACTGTAACTCTGAATAAAATCAGATTTTTTTTTAAAGCCAGCTCTCTGGAGATGGAGGTGTAGAGGAGGAGAGGACAGGGAACTATCTCATCAGAATTTACAGAAGACACTGTCACTGAGAATTCAGTCTTGAAATAGGGAACAGGAAGTAGTCGTCCAATAAGATGACCAAATTTTCAACTAAAAGAGAAGTCTTCTGCTGGTTATGACATGAAGAAGGCATGTACTATCCCTTGGGAAAGGCACAACCACTATTAAAGCTACATTATGATTAATGGAATCAGGCCCAGATGTTAACTTTCAAACAGGTAAAGAAGTCCTGCTTCCCAGACCTTCCAGCATAATTACTCCAAAGGGAGGATGGTAATAATTGCACAAGCCCAAATCCTTGTGGGCGTAGTTTGAAATTACCTACTATAAACCAGAAACTGCTGCATCGTTTCTTGTTTTGACTTGAAAAGTTTTGTGAGTTGTGAGTTCTACCCCATAATATACCTATGTTTATTTTAATACAAAACTCGTGTTTGAAATTGCCATTTGTGTTTCCCTGGTGCACTACCGGCATATTAAGTGCTTTCATTTAATAAGTACCAGTGTAAGGCATAGTTTAGACTTCTACACAGTGCTTGAGAGCCTTGCTCAAATGCAGATTCTGATGGCGGGGGGAGGTGGGGACTGGGATTCTACATTGTAGCAAGCCCTCCGGGGACTCTGATTTAGACTAATTAGCCAGGACAGTAAGAATTGGGTCAGCCAAAAGTAGGGATTAAAAGTCTTTGGGTCCTTAGAAGCCTGTATTATAGGGGTGGCTTAAAGATCCATGCCAATGGCTGAAAATCAAGAAAAGGAACTTCTCAGATCTCACTCAGGAGCCAAGAATCAGAGCTGAACTCAGTGTGAGCAGGGTGGCAGCAACAGGAGTGCATTGCAAAGGGAAGAAAAGTGGGTGACCAGTTGTGTCTGCAGAAGAGATTAGGAGGCAGGCACTAAGAGGAAGGGAAAATTCACAAGAACAACTTCCACAGTTATGAGGCTTGGACTTTGAAGCCAGCATTTAAGCCACAGAATGAGTTCAGCATTTAAGCCAGAGAAGAATGTCGCGGGAAAGGCGAAATATTCCTATGAGCCAATGTGTGATCAAATTGTAACTTACTTGAGATATACAACATTTATTTCTACAAGTTAGCAGTTGCTTTTTGGGAAAGTGTTACTTTATGTCCATTAGGATCTTAATCAGTTTCCTTAGGAAAATTTTCAACTTTGTTCTTTTTTTTTTTTTTTTTTTTTT
>NW_016107407.1:3322851-3353360 GCF_001604975.1 Cebus imitator | reverse complement strand
TATGGCGCGATCTCGGCTCACCGCAACCTCCACCTCCTGGGTTCAGGCAATTCTCCTGCCTCAGCCTCCTGAGTAGCTGGGATTACAGGCACGCACCACCATGCCCAGCTAATGTTTTGTAGTTTTAGTAGAGACGGGGGTTTCACCATGTTGACCAGGATGGTCTCGATCTCTTGACGTCGTAATCCACCCGCCTCGGCCTCCCAAAGTGCTGGGATTACAAGCGTGAGCCACCGCGCCCGGCCTCAACTTTGTTCTTTATTGCGTTCTAAAGAATCTATGTGGGCCAGACACAGTGGCTCATGCCTATAATCCCAGCACTTTGGGAGCCTGAGATGGGTGGATGACCTGAGGTCAGGAGTTCGAGACCAGCCTGACCAACATGGTGAAAAGCATCTCTACTAAAAATACAAAATTAGCCAGGTGTGGTGGAGCATGTCTGTAATCCCAGCTACTCGGGAGGCTGGGGCAGGAGAATCACTTGAACTGAGAGACAGGCATTGTAGTAAGCAGAGATCACACCATTGCACTCCAGCCTGGTCAACAAGAGCAAAACTCTTTCTCAAAAAAAAAAAAAAAAAAGAATAAAAAGAATTTATGTGAACTCTTATTTATTTTTTTGTGTGTTTGCTTGTTTGAGACAGGGCCTTGCTCTGTAACCCAGGCTGGAGTGCAGTGGCACAATCTTGGCTCACCATAGCCTCAACGTCCCAGGCCCGAGTGACCCTCTCACTTCATCCCCCTGAGTCACTGGAACCACAGGCATGCATCACCATATCCGGCTAATTTTAAAATTTTTTGTAGAAGTGGGATATCACTATGTTGGCCAGGCTAGCCTCCAACTCTTTGCGCTTAAGTGATCTTCCCACCTTGGCCTCCCAAAGTGCTGGGATTACAGGTGTGAGCCACCATACTTGGCCTAAACTCTTATTTCCAAAGGAGAAAAGGATATGTCCAAATCTAGATAGAGCTAAGTGCAGAGAAGAATTCTAGAGGTCAGGTTCAGAGGGAGCTACAGCCTAAAAGCGGTGAGCAGGGACCTGTGATGGTGGGCAGTCAGGAGAGAAACAGCTACAGGAGACAGCTGGGGCCACTGCTGCCTCATACCTGCCCTTTGTCTCTAAAGCTGAGCTGTCTTGCTGTCAGAAAACCTTGGGATTTCCTTCTGCTTGAGTCGTAGTCTAAGACTAGGAGTTCCAAACTGAACCTCGAACTGGTGCTCACATACGAGGTATGTCCTGCAGAGGTACGAGGTGGCTTGGGATTCCATCATCACACCTCAGACCAAAAGCAAGCGAAATACAGAACCATGGCAGAGTCAGTGCTGCAGCAAAGGATGGCCAGCTGCTTTTTGCTCTGTTCTGTTTGGTGTTTTATGTCCCAAGTTTTTAAGACAGACTTTGATTCGTAAGTAGTGCCTAGCTAGAGCAGTAACTTTGAGAAGCATCTCATTCACCACCTTTCCTTAGATCTCCCCCAAAGGACATGCTGTGGCTCCAGCTCTCCCTCTGGCCTGTCTGTGTGTTGTCCCTACCTCTCCTCAGAAGGGCGTCAGCCTGTCCTGGCCAACCAGCCTCCCGGATGGTCTGCTGTAGTATCGGCAGCCCCAGCCTAAGGAGAGGGCTGCTTGAGGCGGACAGGCCACAGAAAGCAGGCCGTGCAACCAGGCCTGGCCCTGGAGCTACAAGGATCAAGGGCTTTCCTCTTGCCTAGCCTTCATCTCTCTTCTTCATCCTCTCTAGGGCCCTTTATCTTCCTCATCTCCACTCAACTATTTTAGAAGAGACAGAACACTGATACACTGTTGGTGGAACTGTAAATTAGTAGAGCCTCTGTGGAAAAGAGCATGGGGATCTTTCGAAGAACTGGAAGAAGACCTACCATTCCATCTAGCAATCCCATTACTGGGTATCTACCCAAAGAAAAAAAGAGTTATTATATTAAAAAAAAAACTGCATTCACAGCACAATTCACAATTGCAAAGATATGAAATCAACCTAAGTACCCATCGACCCATAAGTGGATTTTAAAAACGTGATAAACCATGGAATGTGTGTGTGCATATCTATATAGATAGATAGATAGATAGATATAGATAAATATACACCATGGAATATCACTCTGCCACCGGAAAGAATGAAATAATGTATTTTGTGGCAACATGGAGAGAACTGGAGGCCATTATCCTAAGTGAAGTAACTGAGGAATAGAAAACCAAATACTGCATGTTCTCACTGACAAGTGGGAGCTGTGCGATGGATACACAGGCATACAGAGTGGCATAGTGAACATTGGAAGCTCCGAAGTGCAGAGGGTAGGAGGAGTGTGAAGGGTTAAAAACATCACCTATTGGGTACAATGTACACTATTCAGGTGATGGGTGCAGTAAAAGCCTAGACTTCACGCTATGCAATTCATCCATGTAACCAAAAGCCACGTGTACCCCTAAAGCTATGGATTAAAAAAAAGACAGGAGAGGGTACATACAATTGCTCTGAGAGTATCTGTACAAAAAAAATAGAGATATACATACAAACGGGTTATATAATCATCCTGACCCTGAAATGCTCAATTCAAATAATTTATTAAGATTCAAGTCAAAGAAGTTAACACCTAAGACCCAATAAGATATTCAGAATGAGGAGATTCCATTATTAAAACCATATTTATCAGATTGCTAACAGGCACTAAATATCACACAGGAAGCCTAAACAGCTCATGGACATACAGGTATCCTCAAGATCAGTTTCTTAATTGCTGTTTCTAGTTATGCTAAGGTTTTCTGCGTTCTATGTGCTTGGTTACTTAGAGAGACAAGGCCCTTAGTTATAATGAAGAATATGAATTAAAGTCTAAATCAGACACCCCAAGGAGCTTGCCTGGTTTGCCAAATACAGGCATCATGTATATAAAAGTTGAGCTATAGAATGTGTTTTATTGTGAGTATTGTCAAAAAATCCTCATTAACCAGAATAGAATATATGTTTCCTAATAATCTCAACGCGATGCATAACATTTATTGAGCAATTACTGAGAGAAAGGCAGAGCTAATTGCTTTAGCTGCATAATATCATTCAATCCTCACAAGATACCTGCCAAAGAAGTGGAAACAGGACAAGTACTTGAATGTCTGTCAGTTCTACTAGAAAGATGAACTAAAACCAGTCAATTTCCAATTTTGCATAACCCCATTGTGTCACCAGAATGAGTTTCTGATTAGCCAAACCTAGGGGTATATTCCTGTTCCTCGATTATGCTCTGGTGGGGAGAAGGCTCTGGCAGGAGCCTCCAGGGACACAGTTGTCTTCCTAGCAAGAAGGCCATGCTGTTGATCTGTTTCACAAAAGCTTCTCCCAAAGTAAAGAGGAAACTCCCTTGCTGCAAATCAGAGCACCATGGAAAAGGCAAAATGTTGGGTGCTTAGGAAAAATACAAAACACACTCAGAGGGGTTAAATAAGTTGTTGTCCAAGTTCACATAACTACAAAAGGTTCACCTGTGATCCGGAAGACAGAATATGTGTTATCTCACAGTTTTTGTGGGTCAGGAACCTGAGCCTGGCTTAGTTGAGTGCCTATGGCTTAGAGACTCTCATGAGATTGTGGTTGAGCTGTCAGCTGGGGCTGTGGTTATCTCAAGGTCTCACTCGGAAAGGATCTGCTATGGGCAGGAATCAGGTGCTTTCTGACTCTTGGCTAGAGACATCAGTTTCTTGCCATGTGGCCCTCTCCATAGGCCAGCTCACTAGGCAGCTGGCTTCTCCTAGAGCAGAGGCTCCAAAATAGATAGATAGATAGATGAGAGAGAGAGAGAGAGAGAGAGAGAGAGAGAGAGAGAGAATAGATGAACACATAGATGATATAGATAGACAGATAGAGAGATAGATAGATAGATAGATAGATAGATAGATAGATAGATAGATAGATAGATGATAGATAGATAGTACATGGGCAGATGATAGATAATAGATAATAGGTAGACAGATAATAGATAGATAGTTAATAGATAGATAAATAGATGATTGATTGATAAAGATAGGCAGATAGACAGAGAACCAGCAAGACAGAAGTCACCATCTTCTTGTAACCTGATGTCAGAAGTGATGTCTTCCTCGTCTTTGCTGTATTCTACTCATCAGAAGTCAGTCATGGCTGAGCTTCGTGGCTCAGGCCTATAATCCAAACACTTTGGGAGTTCAAGGGCAGATTGCTTGAGGTCAGGAGCTCGAGACCAGCCTGGCCAACATGGTGAAACCCCATCTCTACTAAAAATACAAAAATTAGCTGGGTGGTGGGTGCCTGTAATCCCAGCTACTCAGGAGGCTGAGGCACAAGAATCACTTAAACGGGAGGTTGGTTGGGGCACAGAGGTTGCAGTGAGCTGAGCTCACACCACTGCTCTCCAGCCTGGGCAACAGAGCAAGACTCCAACTCAAAAAAAAAAAAAAAAAAAAGGAGTCAATAGGTTTGGTCCACACTCAAGGGAGAGGTACCCAAGGGTGTAAACACAGCAGGGGAGGGTCCCTGGAGGCTGTTTTAGAGGATTCCTACCACATTCTCACAAATCAATGAGAAGAGAAAAACAGCACAATAGGAATATGGACACATAATTCAGCCAGCCCTTTACAAAAGAAAATGTCTCAATTGTCAATAAGCAGAGGAAATAGTACTCATTAGTCATGAAGGAAATAAAAGTGAAAACCAAGATGAAATACTTCTACATAACCAACAGAATAGCTAACCATAAAAAGGCAGGATATATACCAAGTGTGGGAAAGGATGCCGGACAACTGGAATTCTCATATACAGCTGCTGGGAGGATAAATTTATATAATCACCTTATAAAACAATATGGCAGTGTTTATTAAAGCTAAAGCTAAACACATATATTCTGTGACCCAGCACTTCCATAGCTAGAAAAATGCCTAACAAAATTGCCCGTATGTGTACATTCAAAAGGTGTGTGTAAGAAGATTCATAGCAGCTTAACTTAACCAAAAACCTGAAAACCACCCAAATGTCGATCAACAATAGAATAGATAATAAATTGCAAATAATCATGCAATCAATTACAATAAAGCAACAAAAAGTGATAAACTACTGCTATATGTTAATAATATGAATGAATCTTCTGAAATAACATTAAGTGAAGAAAGGAGACAGAAAAATATACATCCTATACCATCGTATTTATGTAAAACTCAGAAACTGGCCAAACTAATCCATGGTGACCCATGGTGAGGGGAGTGAGGACAGCAGTCTCTTTTTCTTTTCTTTTTTTTTTTAAGGCGGGGTTTCACCATGTTGGTCAGGCTGTTCTTGAGCTCCTGACCTCAGGTGATCCTCCCACCTTGGCCTCCAAAGTGCTTGGGTTACAGGCGTGAGCCACCACGCCCGGCCCTGGGAAGGATCAAGGTGGAGGAGACTAGGGGCCTGGTGATGTCCTGTTTTCCTGATACAGTGATACAGTTTAACTTTGTGAAAATTCAGCGTGTGATGTACACTTATGCATGCACTCTTCTGTGTGCGCATATTTCAGTAAAATTTTTCCTAATAAAAACACTGTGACAAACTTTCTTCCACTACGTTATTCAGAATGGCACCTGTGAATAAACTTACTAATAAATAAATCTATTTAAAATTGAAAATCTGTATCCATTGGTGCTATGTCCTAAGTTCTAGTTCCTAAGACCCTAAATATCAAGTTTATCTTTCAACTGAATTCCTGAAAAGAAATATTTCACCAACTTTTCTTTTTTTAACCTTTTGATTTCTCTTCTCCCCCAAAGAAGAATTAGAAATGTTCTCCACTTTGAGCCGGGCATGGTGCTTCACGCCTGTAATCCCAGCACTTTGGGAAGCTGAGGCAGGCGGATCAGCAATTTTGTTAAGCATTTTTCTAGGTGTGGAAGTGCTGGGTCACTCTGCTTCAGAATGAAAGCTTTCTACATGCATCCTGCATAGAAATCTGAACAACAAACAAGCAAACAAACAAAAACCCTACTTTTTCTTCGTGCATCACTTAAAGATCTATGTAAATGCCTTCTAGTAAGGAATATCTACTTTTGTTTAAGATTTGAAACCATTAGTTTTAAATTAGAACTAATGTTTGACATCCAGCAGTAGGCATTGATGACAGAAAATTGATCTGTCTCAGGAAACAACTAAATGGTGGAATAAATACATACGTGCTACAGAGGATGCCCTGGGTACTGTCTAGTACATTATATGTATGTTTCGTAGGCATTGCACATAGTTAAAAGCAATGATTTTCTCATAAACTCTCCTATACCAAGGACTTGCTTTCTTCAAAGGCGAAAAAAATACGTGCATGAGTACCATATTTGAATGCAAACCTTATAGACTAGTAGATTTTGTGAAGTCACAGTGTCACATCCAGTTGGATGGACCTTTTCTAATAGTTTCCATTTTTGTCAAAAGCAAAATGAAAGCTATTTTCAACGCACAAGCAAATTCTAAACAACACCCACCAGAATTAGCGAAGCAACATTTCATCAGAAAATCACCTGCAGAATTTAGAATGCAATTTAGAATCACTAATTAGTGTGTTAAATGGATATATTCAGAAAGTGTGGAGGGGATGAGTCAACACTTCTGAAAGAAACTTAATTTCAGAATTTCCTGAGTGAGTGCCCCAAATTATAAGCCTACCCACACATTAGTACATGGGTTAGAGAAGTCGGCTCACCCAGGCATTTGTTGTGTGCATAATTTTAAAAAGAATAAATACTACTTTGGAAACTGCTCTGGTTCATTTTGCCAAAAGTAACACCCTTTCTGGGCACATCGCCACTAGATACTTGCCCTGCTTTCTTTGCGACTGCGGAACCCTGAAACATTGTTTGCAATTTTATCAAAGGATTCATTGGATCAGAGGAAAATCAGAGAGAACACATTGTCCGTTAAAATGTAGAAAGGTGGGCCTGAGACGCTTAGAAGAAAGCAAGCTTTTATCGTAACATACTGTTTATCTTTTGTCACTTATTTAAACTGGAATCCTGTTATTGCACCATCTCTACTGTCACCCAGCCATCATTTCTTATCAACTCTTAACTGGACTATTGCAGTAGCCCCCTCTGTGGCCTCCTGGTCTTCAACCTGGCTCAATACAGCCCAGCGTCCATTTAACAGCCAGCATGAGCTTGCTAGAGCTGCCTGGAGAGCTGAGGCTCTGCACGCAGGTGATCTCACACCCACAGGAGGGGCCCGTCCCCGTGAGGACAAACCTCCAGCCCCTCCAAGACAGGAAGAGTCAATAGAGTCAACTCACAGCTACAGCATCTGTTGGTCCCCTTGGGGAACGGAGCCATGTCAAGGGCTCAGTGCTTGGGCCTGTTACCTGCAAGCTGGGCATTCCCTCTGAAACAGCAGTAGTGAAACAGGCCTTGGTGAGTGGAGCACACGCTGCCGGGCTCATTGGTGGCCTCTGTCTTTGCCACCAACGCCACAGCTCACAGGGCTATCACGGCAGCTTGGGGTGGCTGGTGACAAAGCTGTCATATGCCAGCCAGCCAAGCCATTTTATCTACTTGGTTACTCAGTGCCCTTTTCGTGGTGGGCGGATGCTTTCTGGGCATTCATACATGATACTGACATCTCCGCACTTCGAGCTCACTCCCATTTTCTCATGAACATGTCCCTCCTCCAGATCCCCTTGTCCCAATCGTCCAGGTCACTTCCTTCCAGGCCACTGTCCAGAGATCTGCATGTGTTCTCACCTCTGGCAACTTCAGGTGCACTCCTCAAAGCTCTGTCCATTGGGAAAACATTTTTTTACCACCATTCAGTCACCTATGGATTGGCTATAATGAAACTTCTGTTTATTTTGGGCTTGCCCCCACATACTGAGTCAAATCATCAATAGACCAATTTCGAAATTTTCTCTTTTCTTAAGAGACAGAGTCTCTCTGGGTCACACTGCCTGGAGTGCAGAAACACAATCACAGCTCACTGCAGCCTCCAGCTCCTGGGCTCAGGCCATCTTCCCTCCTCAACCTCCTGAGTGGCTGGGACTGTAGGTAGGCACCACCATGCCCAGTTAATTAAAAAAACTATTTTTTGTAGAGATGAGTCTTGCTATGTTGCTCAGGCTGGTCAGCAACCTTGAACATTGAAATATTTTCCCCCTCCTTGGGCTGGTCATAGGGAGTTAGCGCGCTGGTGCAACTGCGGTGACATCAGCGTTTGGGCTACCTGCCTGCACAGCTGACGTGTGCCTGCTTGCCCTGCTGTAATTGGATGTCAGGTGCCCCATTTTCATCTTAGGGCTGATTTTCTGAGCTCATTGGCTTTAGGACTTGGAAGGTTCAAAAGAACACAGTTCATAAATGGAAGTTCTGAACACATGGTCACCCGCTGTCCCGTAGCAACTCTGTCTGGGCCCAGTGATGCACAGACACGGTTTCCCAAGGCGTGTCACTCTCTGCTGAGGATGGTCTGGCTTGACTCCAGAATCACAGGGGCCTGTGTTGTGATTCTCCTACTAGAGCTCGTCATAAGCTTCACACTGAATCAGGCTTTCCCCACTGTCACTTCCCAAAGCATAGGACCTGCCTGATCAGATGATCCCAACGGCAGGGCTAACTGCTTCCCAGGGTGGACCTGGAGCACTGCTCTTTCCCACGGTGGGTGCTGTTCACACTGGCAGCCTTCTTTGTTACCTGGTACATGGGCTGGTGCAGTTTTCCCAGCTGTAGAATAGGTGGCCACCAGATTCTAAAGAGGCTTACTAAGTACCGTGATTCTTCTCCTGCGTGAAGAATTCAAGATGTCGAAATGTGCATTTTTCTTTGAAAACAATATCCCAGCATGGCCCTGGCCAGAGGACCCCTTAAAAACCTCACTGAACTGTCCAGCGGTCTTCATAGTGTTTCTCTCTTACCCTCTAGAGCACGGGTGACTTTCCAAGGCCTCCAGGGCACTGCTGTTTCTCGTTCATCCAATCCATGCAGCACAATGTCGATAAGGTGGTTGGTGTGACCGGGGGATGGTCCATACCTTTGCAGACTGTGTTATGACAGAGCAAGAGGACTAATATAGCCCTCGGGGAAAATTGTAAGTGAACATTGCCCTTTTCATATGAACAGGAGGTGTTTCTCATCTTTTTTCTCTTCTTTTTTTTTTTCTTTTTTGAGACAGGATGTCACTCTGGAGTATAGTGACTCGATCATACCTTACTGCAGCCTCAACCTCCTGGGCTCAAGTGATCCTCTCACCTCAGCCTCCCAAGTAGCTGGGATTACAAGTGGGTGCTACAATTCCCCGCCTTTTTTTTTTGTACATTTTTTGTAGAGACAGGGTCCCAGTATTTTGCGCAGGCTGGTCTTGAACTCCTGGGCTCAAGCTATCCTCACACCTCAACCTGGCCACGTGTTGGGATTACAGGCGTGAACCACTGCACCCAGGCTCTGATCCTGTCTTTTAGTTGACGTGGAGAAGAACACATTTCACAAACAGATGACTCTCCCATGTACCTGAGATTAATCTGCTTTTTCAGCAACACCAGAATTGGCAACCGACTTCCGGGATGGCTGCAGCTTGGTGAAGGCTGTGGTACTCTCAAAGCATTGCCCAGGACAGATGTGGTTTCTCCAGGGACCAGCCTGGCAAGTTAAACTGAGAAAGGACAGAGCCCAACACCCCTGCATCTTTCAGGTCACTAATCTCTGTCACCTGCTCACAGTATCAGAGAATTCCACCATTTGGCCTTCTTAATTATAAAAAAGTCTTACTCCACAGAGCAGGGACACAAGGTGGGATTACTCCAACAGTCAAACACATCAATTTCACTGACATGCTCAGGAACTGAAAAATGACAACAGGCAAGTCCGTGGACCTAGGAGCCCATTGCAAGCTAAACTTTAGCAAGAACCGTGGTTATTATCCACTTATGATTCCACTTACGCACTCAGGAATTGAAAACGGACAGCAGGCAAGTCCGTGGTCCTAGGGGCCCATTGCGAGCTGAACTTTAGCCACGACCGTGGTTATTACTACCGAGTTCCTGCAAGCCCCATGCTGACCAAGAGCCACAGTGATGTCTTGGGTCTCTGAGTATCAGTGTCAACTCAAGCTCTGTAGCCAATTCATTCTTGAAATATCTGCTTTTTTTCTCCCTTTCCACAGGGTATGGTCACCTGAATAAATGGCTGTGGGTCACTTTGGGGAAGAACTAGAGAAGCGTCGCAGGATCTACTTGTCACGATGTTACAGGATCTTATAGGACTTGGCTACCTCTTAGGTCAAAGTGCTCCAGGTCTGAAAATCGGCTCCAGTTTGGGGACTGAGCACCAAATGGTAACTTGTTATGGGGCAACTGCTTTCAGACCTTGACCCCTTTTTAAGTTAGAGATATTAAGTGGTACCTTGGTTGGCTGCTGTCAAGAGCAGCATTCAGCAAACTGCAGTCAGATCCAGCCCACCATGGTTTTTTGTAAATAAAGTTTTATTGGAACATGTTTATGCTCATTAGGCTCCTCATTCTTTCCCCTGCCATCTGCAAGGGAAGCTTAGACACTTCTCCTTTGCTGAGAGCTGCCCATCATCTTTTCCTGGCTTTTAGGACCCACTCCCATCAGTGAGTTTGTCCTATCCCCTGGGGCTTTGCTAGGGTGATAAAAACCATATCCTGAGAATATGCTCACAAATCAACGAATTCTTGCTTATCTAGCTTAATGTTCTAGCCTCATCAACCAAAAGTCCTCAAGTCTCATCCCAGGAGTATTTCCATGGTTCTGCCAGTACACACCAGATAACTGTCTTCTTTCTGTTTTCTTTTTCAACAGGGTCTCCCTCTGTCGTCCAGGCTGGAGTGCAGTGATATGATCAGGACTCACTGCAGCCTCTACTTCCTGACAGAGCAGGAGTATCACCGTCTTGGACAAGCATTGTCATTTTAAAATTCACCTTAATCAAAAACCGCCTAAATCCAAAGGGCATCATCCTAAGGGCTAAGGTCAGCATGACCATAAACCACAAATGATATCTCGGACCAGAAACACTCCAAATTCCTCCCTGATCAGAAATATGGTAGCCCCAAGATGATCCCCTTCTGGCCGGGAAGATGTCAGCCCCAAGACAACCTCCCCTCTACCCAGAGACTTTCCAACTCCACTATAAATGTCTTCCCCACACAGAAACATTCCAAGCTTTTAATAAGCCCCCTTACCCTAAAACCAATACATACTCTTAGTCTGTAAGAGAAAACACACCTGACCAAAATTGGCCAGAAGCCCCTCTTGGGGTTTCTCTAAAATAAATCTATCTTTGACTGCTAAGCTGCATTTCGTGTTTGTTTCCTCTTTTTTTCCTTACACTTCCCAGACTCAAACGATCCTCCTGCTTCAACCCCCAAGTAGTTGTGCTATTGTGCCCAGCTAATTTTTTAAAATTTTGGTAGAGATGAGGTCTCTTCTTGTTGCCCAGGATGATCTCAGACTCCTGAGCTCAAAGGATCCTCCTGCCTTAGCCTCCCAAATTGCTGCAATTACAGGCATGAGCCACCACACCCCACTGCATCTTATTTCTTTCTGTGTAGTCTCTTTCTTGCCTTACAGGACATACCCTAATTATATCTGTGTTATCTTGGGATTTCACTCTGTCAGTCTGGCAGCAGGAGAGGAGATGGAGACAGGTCTCAAGGGCTGTGCCTGTGTCTTTTGGGGAGGAAGATTCTGTAGCATCTTCCAGCATGGTGAAAGTGCTAGCTCTTACTAGGGAAAGATGGGCCACCCATGCACGCCCAGAGGATGGGGAGGGAATGTCGTAGAGTCGACATCATTAACGACATCTCCCCAGATTTCCTTCTTGAAGGAGCGTTTGGTGTCTCTGGAGCTCTGAGGTCCTCATAATTAGGTCTTGAGCTTGCCTTTTGATTGTGCCTGCCCTTCAGCTATAGGTGGTAAAGAGTTCTTTACATGCGACCACCATTACCATGGGAGGCCCTATGGTTCCCACACAGCTATTAAGTGCATATTTACAGCTCTTAGTCTCTCATCCCCATAACATACAATTAGTGCACTTAGCCTTGGCCAGCCAATTGTGCTACGTTAGTAAGAAGTTTCCCTCATATTTTCAAATGCAGATATCACACCCATTGCAGCATTTGCCCCAACAGGAACATTTTCAAGGGCCTCTACCAGTAATATATTAGCAGTTGGACTGCACCTTGTTCCCAGGGCCATACATGTGCTTCTGATCTGCCAAGTAGGTGAGACAACTGTACAACTCCACCTTGCTGTCTGTTTTCTCAAAGCACTCTTGGGACCACTTGTGTTAATCCAGATCCTCTAAGCAGCCGACATTGACAGGAGTAATATGCAAGGAAGCATTTTATGAATCTCTCAAGGAAGACGCTTGAGAGAGAAAAATGATGGAGAGAGCTGGAAAAGGCTGGGAAAGATGTCAGGCTAGGAGGCAAGCATGAATCTAAGTGAAGATGAGAGGGAGAGGATGTCGGGTGGAACCGTCCTAGACTGTCACACAGTCTACGAAAGCTTCAACAAAGCCAGCAGGGATTCCTTGAGCTTACGTTGCCCAAAGAGGAGTTTCATGTCTCCCAGAAATGAGTCTGCTTTGGTAACCCTGCCAAGATCAGCTCTTGACAAGGGAACACTCTTGTTCAAGTAAGGCGTGGCCCCGGCCAAAATAAAGCAATGGATATCAAAGCACAGCATCTGGGGCCCTGGATCGATTGCACTCCTTACAGTGAAAGCTCTGTAAGCCACAATTTTATGGCTACCTAGGGTAACCTATTTAATTGGGGTCAGCAAAGTCCTATGAGAAGGGAATGAATAATTATTTCTATATCCCAAGAACATTTTTAAATGCATTACGTGTATTAACTCATTTACTTTTCATAAATATTGTGAGAATAAGATTAATACAATGAGGTAAATCCCATTAGGTGAGGAAATGAAGATAGAATAGTTAGTAACTTGCCCACGATCATGGCTGGTAAGTGGTGGAGCTGACTCCAATGTCTGTGCTCTTAACTATCATGTTGGAGGTTGGATCATGTAAAGTAGCCAATTGTCAATCATGTGTGACTGACAAAATTGGCGATTTCATATGTTTCAGCTTGACGCAGTGCTCAGATTGGCTGAAGCTATGTTTTTATGAGCATGAATATATGGGGCACATTTGTTTCTGTTACCAGTTGAGAATACATATCAACCTTTTATCTCGATTTGACAAATCCAGTATTTATATCTGAATTATTTTGCTCCAGGGCAAAGACATTTCAAAATTCATATCTCCTTTGAGAAGGAGTGGGAGGCACAGCTAGCTGATCAGAGCTTAACTAAAGGAGGGACTTTCTAATGACTAGAGCAGTCAAAGCTGGGCTGATGGTCACTATGGACGGTGGTGAGAGCTTGCGTCCTGGAAGGCACCCTCGGAGATGGGATATGCTATTACTCAGTAAATCTATACCAAGAGTTCCTGCCTCATTTCAACTCAACCACTGCAGGAGTTGGACACCCATCAAACTCCTGTGTGCCCAGAATGTGGTAAGGCTGCCCTGCTGGACTCTTTATTATGGGCATTTTGTTTTTCTTCCTAGATGTCAACATTTAGAAATCATAGTCAAGGGCACTCTATGGAAAAACAGGGAGGTTTCTTTTGTTCTGGTTGAATATTTTTGCAATTTCATGAAAGATTCAGAGCAAAATAGTGCTCTGTCTTTCTGAAGCACATTGAGGGTCCTTAAGTTGTGTAGCCTAATTTTACAAAATCCCTTTCTTGTTTTCACAGTCTACTAGAAACTATCTCAGCTCCCTGCAACCTCTGCCTCCTGGGGTTCAAGCAATTCTCCTGCCTCAGCACTCCTGAGTGGCTGAGATTACAGATGTGCACCACCTCACCTGGCTACGTTTTGTATATTTAGTAGAGATGGAGTTTCGCCATGCTGGCTAGGTTGATCTGGAACTCCTTTCCTCAAGTGATCTGCCCACCTCAGCCTCCCAAAGTGCTGGGATTACAGGAGTGACCCACCACGCCCGGCCGTTTATTTGCATTTTATTGATTTACATTGCTTATCTGTGTTCACCCTGATAACAGAGATACAACCCAGACTGCCTCTCAGCTGCCAGCCAATCTGCAGATCCCTGGCTGGGTGCGATGGCTCACGCCTGTAATCCCAGCACTTTGGGAGGCCGAGGCGCGTGGATCACCTGAGGTTGGGAGTTCGAGTCCAGCCTGACCAACATGGTGAAACCCCGTCTCTTAAAAAAAATCTGCAGATCCCTGCCTTCAGCTGGAAGCCAAGGCTACTGCCAAGATTCCATAAATCAGTTCATTTGGCTCAGCCTGACTAGCAGGACCACGAAGATGAACAATACCTCCAAAAACAGAATCAAACTGTCCTGGAGGCTGTGCAGAAAGAGATGAAGAATTGTCTCGGTCAACTCCAGGGCAGCATTTTTGCAGGGTAGGTTTTTTTTCTTTTTTCTTCCAGGATATCCCATGTCCCATTTACTGTGAAATTCGATTTTGCTGATTACTGTTTGTAATGATCATTCGGCTCAGTGGATCACATCTGATTTTTTCAAAAGCCATTTTATGTGGGCACTCATGTGTTTGTCCTACGCTTATTCTGGTCAGTGGGGCATGCAGTTATAAGGATCAGATGGAAAGTAATTTCATGGATTTCCCTTTGATGTTTCCAAAGGGAGGAAAGAGTCTCTGTATCCCTGTGGGTGCTCCCTGGCAGTGTAGAGAGCCCTGTGATGGCTGAAGGCAGGAGATCCTGTTTTCCAAGCCCAGTCACTTCACTGGTCCGCCAGGAAGCTCTGCATGCCCAGGTTTTGAGACGTGTCCAGCAGAAGTGACTGACGGCAGGACAGTGGGCCCATCCACCCTGCCCTTCTCCCGCCAGGCAGTCTACGGGCTCCTGCTGAGCAGACTTATCCCTAATGGCCAGAAGTACTCTTCTCTTTGCCCACCCACCCCAGCTCCAAGACAGACGCAAGTGTCTCCATTTCCCTTGTCTTATTTTACTCCTCTGCCTCCAGGGATCAGAATAGTTACTTCTTGTTCTCTGGATTGGCTCTGCTTTGCAATATATGACTCACTCTCTTTCCGTCAAGTTTTCCCTTAATGTGGTCCACACTCAAGGATGCTGGCTGGGTCTTTATCATGGAGAATTTTCAGGTGTTCAGCAACTGAAGAAAAAAAAAAAGTATCCTTTCCCTGCTCCCAGTCAGGTCACACAGAGTTCTTGAGAGGAGAAAAACAGCAAACGTGAAACTGATGCCAGCCATCTTCTTAGAATAAATGCCAAAAAGCAGAAGTGATTTTGTGTGTGTTGGTGCATGCATGTATTTTAGTGGAATGAAAGAAACAGCCATGCCTTCAAACACCCGACTCTTGTGTTTACGCGGCGGGCCCCCCCTGAAGAACGTGTCGGAGATTGCATTCCATGATATTACACCAACACCTTCAATAACCACATCTTCTTTTCACTTCCAGATCACGTTGGAAACGCATTTGCTTTTTTCATAAAAGTGCAACATATTCAGCCCGGAGTCTCCAGTGATTATCGGAGTTTGCACATGACCCAGTGTCGTCATGAAGCCACTGCTCTTCCCATCACACATTTCCGAGCACTTTGAACTGTGATTTTTTACTCTTTAACCTGGGGGCTCTTCAACTATCCTAAAGCGGGGAAGTCCAGATGAGAGCACCAGCTCGTATGATATCATATTAGGTAGACGGAGGAAGCAAGAATAAATACAGTAACAAAAGCCAGGTGAGAGAATTAAAACTGTCTTAATCCCTTCACACTGAGAGGCGGATGTCAGCCCATTTCTTTCCCTTTCTCTTTCTTCTTCCTTTTTTTTTTTTTNATTGCCACTGTGGTGGTGTCAAAAGGTGGGGCTTTCTGGAGGTGATTGGGACGAGGGTGGAGCCTTCATGGTGGATTAATGCCATTATTGTGGGATCTCATACTCTCTTCCTTTCTCACTCTCACCCTCTCTCACCTTTCCATGTTCTGCCCTTCTACCATGGGACAGCTTGCCAGATGACAGCACCACTTGAACTTACCAGCTTCTAAAACTGTGAGAAATAAAATTCTCTTAAAAGTAAATTACCCAGTCTTGAGTATTCTAAGACAAACACCGATGACCCCTGTTTCCTTTTCCATTAAGAAGAGCTCTTTTGGGGTATAGCAGCAATAGGCATTGCATTTCCCAAATGCTTTTCTCCCTAGGTAGGGGTAATTGAATTTGAAGTGAGGTGGTTAAGAAGTGCCTTCTTTACTCTTCTCCATCTGGCTACGCGTGGATGCCAAGGGTGACTTTGGAAGCCTCTGTCAGCCTGGGTACCTGAATGACTGTGTAGAACAGAGCCCCTTGTGGTGTGTCAGATGAACTTCAAAAGTACTATGAGAAATAAATTTGTTGTTTAACAACCACCCCAATCTATGGTACTTCGTTAAAACAGCCTGAATTGACTAAGATTATGGAGCTAGAACTGTGAGGCCAAAGGAGCTGAAACTTCTGTCTTTTTTCTCCTGAAATATTAATTATTAATGTTCCCTTTCTTTGATTCTACAGCACAGCATCATAGTTTTGATGGCCATCATGTCTGCCAACACAGATCAGACCTTGAAAGGAGAGTCGACCCCTGGGAGGACTCACTCGGTATTTCTCCTTCTGCTCATTGATGAGCATCTGCTTCAATCTTCCTTACTGGCAAAGCAGCTTTCTTTGCTTCTCAATCCACTTAGTAGGCAGCCTAGGTGGCTAACTGTAGCACCTAGGGTCACATGTTTCAGCTCCAAAACATTTAATGACTGACTGAATTCCTATTCTCAGAAAAGAATCTGCTTGGTCCACATAAGGTCAGGTGTCTACCTCTGGTCCAATCAGCTATGACCAGGGAGATGTTCCTGAAATATCATCTTGGTGGTTGGAGATCTGCTCTGTGACCTTGTGCATGGGGAGCAGTTTCAGGAGAGTTTCTGAGTGGGCAAACTATGAAGTGCCTACTCTATGCCCCAATATTTCACTGCTTTTCCCCTTCTCTAGCCCCATCTCCCATCCCTCCACTCTCTACCCCATCCACCCTAAATACTCTTACTTTCTTGAATCCTCTTGGGATGTCCTGCAACCACAGTAGTCTTCTCTGGTCAAGTTTGTATATTCTCCTATATTCAATGCCTCAGAGTCAGATCTTGGAATCCTTGGATATCTCCAGATCATAGGTCTTCTGTTCCTTGTATAAAGTCATCAGCTTCTTTGAGGGCCACATCATTTGGCTATTCCTTTCTCTCTCTCCCTGCTGTCTGACCCCTCCCAGGTACCCACTTTCATTCATCAAATATTTTGCTACCTGTCTCCCAAGCTTCCTCCTCAATTTCAGCTCCTGTTCTCTTTTGGGTGACCTTGGCTTTCACAAGGCAGGTCCATCCCTCACCTTGCATTCTCCATGTATGGAGCTCCTCTACTTTATGACCTTCTTGTCCTGTCCATTTTAGTCTACCACATCCATGACCACGCTCAAACTTTGTTCTCATCTGGAATTGTACCTTGGAAATCTTGAACATCTCAGTCGCTAATGATGGGTTTCTGATTTTGAAATTCTTGCCCTTGGTTCCTCTTGACAGAATTGTTTTAGGTTTTGCTTTGCTCCACTCTTGATTTCTTTCCTTACCCACTTTAGACTCCATGAATCATCATTTCAACCACTCCATTTTCAATATCCTCAGCTCACTTTCCCCTTCTTCTTCCATTTTACCAGCTTTGAAAATCCCCAAATCTGGATAAATTGAACAAGCTGTCTTCCCATCAACCCAAATACAATGACTTTATAGCAGATTTTTGCCTGCTTAATACCCCGCAGAGGCTCTCCGATGCCTCAGGTTAATGTTCCAATTCAACACGGCAACAAAGATCCTGAAGACCTGGCCTCCGTTTATGGCTCCAGCTTTGCCTCTCACTTTGTTTTCTCCACTCCAGCTGTCCTGAGCTCTCTCCTGTATCTTCCACACCTAAGTCTCTGCACTGGTTTTCATACCTACCTAGAAATTCTTTCTCCCCGCTAATGCTAACTCTTCCTTTAGTTCTTCACATAAACATAATTTTCTCCTTAGTCTTTTTCCTGAGGTTTCTATAACTCTCCCTCCAAAATCTGCCTTTACTCGCAGTCTCTATCTCATAGAGCTTGTCACTTTTGTGCGACGGTTTAGTTGTTTCATATACTCCGAAGACCAAAGAGGCACAGTACCTTGTCTGTTCATCATATTCACATTTCCAGCACAGATTCTGGACCAAAGTAAGTCTTTTTTTTTTTTTTTTTTTTGACAGTGTCTCACTCTATCACTCAGCCTGGAGTTCAGTGGCATGATCTCAGCTCACTGCAGACTCTGCACCCTGGGCTCAAGCAATTCTGTCACCTCAGCTTCCTGAGTAGTTGGGATTACAGGCTTGCACCGCCATACCCAGCTAATTTTTGTATCTTTAGTAGAGACAGGGTTTCACCGTTTTGGCCAGACTGGTCTCGAACTCCTGACCTCAAGTGATCTGCCCACCTCGGCCTCCCAAAGTGCTGGAATTACAGGCATGAGTCACTGCGCCTGGCCTTATCTTATTTTCTCTATCCTTTTCCTTTTTTCCTTCCTTCCTCCCTCCTTCCTTCCTTCCTTCCTTCCTTCCTTCCTTCCTTCCTTCCTTCCCTTTCTTCTCTTTCTTTCTTCCCTTCTTTCTCTTTCTTCTTCCTTTTTTTTTTTTTAATGGTGTAAGCTTTAGTTCTGATTTCATTTCAAACAGCCCTTCCCATCAGTGCATGTTCTACAGATGTGAATCAGTAGAATGAATTAAGTTTTGCTCAAGGCATTTAGTAGAGTAATAATCTGCTTCTCAGAGGAGGGGAAATAAAGATGAAAAAATTTAGCAGAGAGCATCTACCCTACAATGCCAGGCCGGTAATAAAACACAAAGATGCTGAGAGAAAATCACTCCCCAACCAAAGCGGGTCTATTAGAAGCGGGTTTTGACATTATTGCCGAGCCCTACTGGAAAGGGTTAGGGAAAAAAATCACTGTCAAAAATCATTTGAGTAGAAAAGTGAAATGAAAGTCGTCTTTTTAAAATGTTGTATTCAATGTGGACATAGAGTGGAAGAGCGCAGTACAGTCATTAAGACACACAAATAGAAGATGAGCCGAAGAGCTGCAATCCCCGTCATGTGATGGTGTGAAAGACCTACTGTGAACAAAGACCCGGCAAAGCCCAGAGGGCCAGGTGGGAAATCATTGCTTTATCTTTCCTGGACTGTGCTGTAGTGGAACAACCGACATGAGGGTCTATCGGGTTGAGCCCAGGCTCCACCCCCTCGGAGCAGTCCGTTTCCTCATTTAGAGAATGAGCGGCAATAGTGAAGCCTGCCTCAGCCGTCCCAGAGGATTGTCCCAGCAGTCCGATGCGATCAAGATGAGGAGTTGTTTCTTGCAGAGAGTGAAGAGAGCCAGGTGCGGTGGCGTCGGCCTGGAGTCCCCACCTACGGGAGGATCTATCGGGCCCAGGAGTTTGACACTGCCATGTGTGATGATCACGCCTGTGAATAGCCACTGGGCTATAGCCTGGGCAATATAGGGAGACCCCATCTCTCTCTTAAAAATAATTGCCTGGGTGCAGTGGCTCACACCTGTGATAGTAGCATTTTGGGAGGGTAAGATGGGAGGATTGCTCAAGGCAAGGACTTCAAAACCAGCCTGGGCACCATAGTGAGATCCCATCTCTACAAAAAATTTTAAAAATTAGCCAGGTATGGTGGAGTGTGCCTGTAGTCTCAGCTACTCAAGAGGCTGAGGTGGGAGGATCGTTTGAGCTCAGGAGTTTGAGGCTGCAGTGAGCTGTGATCACCCCACTGCACTCCAGCCTGGGTGACAGAAAGACACTATCTCTGAAACAAACAAAACAAAACGTAATTGAATTTTAAAAACTTTTTTAAAAGGATAAACATAGCTCGAAGGTAACCTCAAGTTGCACCCAAGCAACTGTGATTTTTCAGTATTCTCATTAATTTTGGAAAATCTTTCTGGGCACACTCTTTAAAAGTGGGAAATAAAGGAAGAAAGCAAACTTCATTTTATTGAAGAGTAGTGAGAGAGTGGGGAAAAGATATTTTGTTCTTGTTTTTGTTCCCAGCAATTTCAGCACACTTTGATCAGTTTAGTCTTATAAAAATGAAAATTTCAAAGAGAAACAGCCAGGGTCATTTTCTTCAGAGCACATCTGGTCCTGCCGCTCCTCTGCGTAAAATCCCACAGTGGCGTCCTGATACCTTCAGGGACAG
Organism: Cebus imitator; assembly: GCF_001604975.1. NCBI lineage: Eukaryota > Metazoa > Chordata > Mammalia > Primates > Cebidae > Cebus > Cebus imitator. The sequence continues at coordinate 3,333,042 of NW_016107407.1, read as the reverse complement.
ATCCAATGTCCTTAGACTGGCATTCCTGGCTCTTGATGCTGTGCCCTAGTGTGACTTCCTCATGCCACTCCCCGCGCCTGGAGCATCCTGCTCTGCCCCCCTCTCCCTGACACCTGCCCACAACCCCTCTGTGGCCTCCACCACCAGGAAACTGCCACCGGGCACACACCAGCAGGAATTAGTGGCCTCCGGCGTGTGCATGCTGGATGGCAAATGTTGACTTTTCCCCTCTTATCTGCCAGCACTTTCAGAATAGCAAATGTATCTTTCTTCTGACTGTCTTTGGTATCAGACACAATGCCTGGAAAATCAGGAGGCACAGAATAAATGTCCTTTTATCTAAAGAAGAAAAGAAAGAAATGAATGTTGATTCTATAACTTACCTACAGCTCTTCAATTTTAATCATGTAAATACCACTTTTATTGTTTTGTCGTATTTGTGAACCACCTGTTGTAACAGCATTTGCTTAATTGTTTTGCTTTAATTAACAGCTCACCTTTTAAAACTTAAATGTAATTTAAAAGAACATGTTTTATCTGTATATCATAAATTCCACGAAAGGAAGAACTGTGCTTCGTTAAACAATGATTCCCTAGTACCTTGAACTGAGCCTAGTACAAAGTAGGTATCCTGCTCTAGTTAAATGTATAAGAGGAATATTAGCAGTACCACTGGCCACTAATACATGGTAACATGAATAACAGATATGAAAAACAAAAGAAAATTAATAATATAGTAATTGACCCCAAACCCAAGACTTGCCGCTTCTTATGGTTTGGATCTTTGTCCCCGTCCAAAGCTCGTCTCAAATTGTAATCCCCAGTGTTGGGGGCGAGGCCTGGTGGGAGATGATTGGAGCATGAGGGTGGTCTTTCATGAATAGTTCAGCAACAGCCTCTTGGTGCTGTTCTCATGGCAGTGAGTGAGTTCTCGTGAGATATGGTTGCTTTGGAACGTGTAGCGCCTCCCCTCTCTCTGTCTTCTCCTTCTCCCGCCACATGAGCTACTGGTTCCCCCTTCACTTTCCACCGTGATTGTAAGTTTCCTGAGGCCTCCCCAGAAGCAGCGGCTACTGCAGTTCCCATACAGCCTGCAGAACCATGAGCCAATTAAATCTCTTTTCTTTATAAATTACTCAGTCTCAAGTATTTCTTTAGAGTAGTGCAGGAACGAACACACCTCTGTTTGTTTAAAGGGGACACTAGGATTATAGCTATGTTAGGACCCTCCAGGACTGAAGTGTAAATTTCTCCTTGATTAATTAGAAAGATGGAAACATAATTGAAATGACTAGCCACACATTGAGTAGTTCAGTCATTCCACCCACAGTCACTCCACAGCCATTGAGCACCTGTACCATGCGTCTTTCCCTCAGTTTGGGAAACATCACCCTTGCTATTACTTCACATTCCTACTCCTCTTCTACAAAAGCTGACCAATGAGGAGTTCCAACCCATCAGGAGACTAAAATTATTCTGATAAACTCATTTAAATGGAAGTACAGACCCCAGAGGACTGTAACTGTTAAAAAATCCTGGAGCTTCTTATCTGTTAGTTTTGCATCATTCCCACCTCAATTTGTTTCTCCTGTGGTTAACAACAGCACAACAACAACAAAAGCCTTGTATCTAAAAAATCTATGCTTCTATTCATAATGCATGTCACTTTTTTTTTTTTTTAAAGGCAGATAGGGTCTTATTCTGGTTTTCAGGCTGGAGTGCAGTGGTGTGACCTTGGCTCACTGCCCAGGCTCAAATGATCCTCCTGCCTCAGCCTCCCTGCTAGCTGGGATCACAGGTGTGCGCCACCATGCCTGGCTAATTTTTGTATTTTTTGTAGAGACAGAGTCTCACCATGTTGTCCAGGCTAGTCTCGAACCACTGGGCTCAAACGATCCTCCTGTCTTGGCCTCCCAAAGTGCTGGGCTTACAGGTGTGAGCCACCACGCCCTGCTATGTCACCTCTTAACATATTAAAATATAAACACTTGGAGGAAGAATCACTAGATGGGGCATGGTGGTGAGTGGCTTGTTAAGGAGCCCTGACTGTACACAGAAATGTCACCTTCCCTTCAAGGTTATATCTACCTCCTGTTATTTCTTACTCTGTAAACATAGTGCCTTGAGCACAGGCACAAAAACTTTCTTTTGGCTTTCCTTTTCATAGTTGAATAAGGCAGGACTGTGCTAAGTGAAGAAAATAATTATTTGTAATATAAGAATACCATGTATGAAGCCTAAAAACATTCCAACACATACAGCATGTAAAATAGCTACCCAGGGAGATAGAAACTTCTGGTAGAATGAATCTACCAGAATATAGCAGGGAGTGGGGAATATTATTGTTACCCCAAATGCATATGTGTGTTTTTAAAACAATAGCAACAAAAACTTTGGGAGACACTGCTCTGTCCCCAAGGGACTATCTTCACTTTCTTACATCAGGATAAGGAAAGAGCTCTTTTGCTAAAAAATAAAAGCAAAGCAACAACCACAAAAACAATTTTTAAAAAGAAACAGAAATCCATTTGCAGTGAGATCTTAAAGCTTATTCTCCAACAATAACCAGACATGGAATTGGGGTTGCCCTTCCCACATTCCCCCAAACTCCCTCTCGATCAGTGTTTGAGTTACTCTTTCTCAAGGTTTCCCTGTTTACTTTTCCCTTCCAGACAATGGAAACTGTTGCAAATGCTGTGTAGGGAGGAGCTGCAGTGTGCTCTGCACCAGACCTTCTCTAGTCAAGACTGACCTTACGGCTGGGAAGACAACATGGCTGACTAGAAAGTGTATGATTTGAAAGCGAAATGAAAGGTCTCAATCTGTATTAGTACATTTTCATACTGCTGTAAAGAACTGCCAAGACTGGGTAATTTATTTAAAAAAAAAAAGAAAAGGTGTAACTCACTCACAGTTCGGCATGGCTGGGGAGGCTCAAGAAACTTAACAATCATAGCAGAAGGTGAAGGGAAAGCAATGCAGCAGCTTCACAAGCCAGCAGGAAGGAGAAGTGCAGAGGAAGGTTTTATAAGGGACGAGCCCCTTATGAAACCATCAGATCTTGTGAGAACTCTCTCACTATCATGAGAACAGCATGGGGGAAACCACCCATGATTCAATTATCTCCACCTGGCCTCACCCTTGACATGTAGGGATTATTACAATTCAGGGTGGGATTTAGGTGGTGTCACAGCCAAATCATATCACTGCCATTCTCAGATGTGTCTCTTCTTGGTCTCCTTGGAATGGCTAAGTGATGGACTGACTGACGGCTTTGAACTGAAACTCTGGATGCCCTGTTGAAGTACAGGTGGAAGCTGAGAGACTAGGTCACTGCCAGGGGAGTGCTCTGGCCTTTGGTTGTTAAATGCCAAAGCTGCATCTCACCTTAAGCCAACTGCCTGCACTCCCTTTTTATCTTTTCCGTAGTTCCTAGGTAGTCATAATTCACTTTCGTTCATCACTCATTCATTCATTCATTCATTCATTCAGCACATTTCAATGGAGGATCATTTACTTAGCATTATGCCCCAAAGATGCATTGTTGAAAAAGACAGATGTTCTTGCCCTTATGGAGATAAAATGGACATTAAACAGCCAATTACACACAAATGCAATTACTATTGATTTACTGATTCAATAATTATATATTAAACCACTACTCTGTAGTAAGTACTATGCTTGGTGCTGGAAATATAATAGTTAACAAAAATGCCACATTCTGTGCTTTCATGAAACTTATAGTCTAATCAAATATAACATAAGAGAATATAAAATTGCATATGAGGTAAGTGCTACAAAGGAGACACAGCTCTATGAGTATATATTACAATAAATATAACTACAGTAACTTTTAATAGGCGTGTAATATAAAAAGATGTAAATTATGACACCAATGACATAAAGTGTAAGGGGGGAGTAAAATTGTAGTTTTTATATGCGATCCAAGTTAAGTGGTTATCAACTTAAAGCAAGCTGTTATATGATTGTTATTTAAGACTCATGGTAATCAGAAAGTAAAAACCTCTAGTAGAAAAACAAAAGGTAAAGAGAAAGGGGTCTGAGCATACCACTATAAAAAGTAATCAAATCACAAAGGAGAACAAGAGAGAAATAATGGAACAAGCAAACTACAAAACAAGCAGGAAGCAATCAACAAAATGACAATAATAAGGCCTTACCCATCAATAATTACTTTAAATATAAATAGATTAAATCATCCAATCAAAAACATTGAAAGGCTGAACAGATTTAAGAAGCAAAATTCAGCAATATACTGACTACAAAATATTCACTTTAGCTTTAAGAATACATATAAGCTGAAAACAAAGGAACATAAAAATATAGTCTATACAAATTTTAACTAAAAGAGAGCAGAGGTGGCTATGTATATATCAGACAAACTAGACTTTAAGTCAAAAACTATAAAAGAGATAAATAAGGTCATCCTATGACAATCAAAGGGTCAGTTCATCAAGAAGATACAATGATTGTAAATATATATGTCCCCAACTTCAGAGCATCTAAATATATTAAACAAACATTAACAGAATTGAAGAGAGAAATAGCAATGGAGTAATAGTGGGGGACTTTAATAGCACACTTTCAACAATGACTAAATCATTCAGAAAGAAAATCAATAAGGAAACAGTGGACTTGAACACATTAGACCAAATGGATCTGAAAGACATATACAGAACATTCGATCCAACAACAGCAGAGTACGCGTTCTTCTAAAGAGCACACAGACTATACTCCAAAATAGATCATGTTAGGCCACAAAATGAGTCTTAACAAATTGGAGAAGATTAACGTCATAGCAAGTATCCTTTCCAGTCACAATGGTATGAAATTAGAAATCAATAACAGAATGAAAACTGAAAAATTCACAGATATGTGGAAATGAAACAACACACTCCTGAACAACTAATTAATTGGTCAAAGAAAAAATCAAAAGGGAAATTTGAAAATATCTTGAGGTAAACAAAAATGGAAATACGGCATACCAAGATTTATGGGATACAGTAAAAAACAATTTTAAGAGGGAAGCTTATAGCAATAAATGCCTCCATTAAGAGGAAAGAAATATGGCAAATAAAAAAGTTAACTTTACAAGGAAGTAGAGAAACAGCAATAAACTATGCCCGAACTTAGCAAGAGGAAGGAAATAATAAAGATCATAGCACAAATAAATAAAATGGAGACTAGAAAAACAATAGAAAAGATCAATAAAATTAACAGTTTTTTTTTTGAAAAGAGATATGAAATTGACACTTTTAGCTAAACTAACTTAAGGAGATAGAGAAGACTCAAAAAAATAAAATTGTAAATGAAAAAGGAGGCACACCCTCAGTTCTAAGGTAAGACCTGAAAAGTGTTCCCTGATTAATGAAATAAAAGGCATAAATATGATCTGCAAAAAGTAACAGGAATTCAATCCTAATAATTAATATGTTAACTAATTCCAAAAGCAGATCAAGTGATACTAAAAAGCTTCTGCATACCAAGGGAAAATGGCAATGAAGTTAATAGGAAGCCAATAGAATGGGAAAAAATGTTTGCAAACCTCACATCTAATAAGGGGTTAATATCCAAAATACAGGTTGGATGTGGTGGCTCACACCTGTAATCCCAGCACTTTGGGAGGCTGAGGCAGGCAGATGACCTACGGTCAGGAGTTCGAGACCCACCAGGCCAACATGGTGAAACCCCATCTCTACTAAAAATATAAAAATTAGCTGGGCGTGGTGGTGTGCACCTGTAGTCTCAGCTCCTCACAGGCTGAGCCAGAAGAATCGCCTCAACCTGGGAGGCAGAGGTTGCAGTGAGCTGAGATCAAGCCACTGCATTCCAGCCTGGGCGACAGAGCAAGACTCCATCTCAAAATAAATAAACAAACAAACAAATAAATAAATAAATAAATAATCTAAAGTATACAGGGGACACCTGCCACTCAAAAGCAATAATAATCATAATGCAGTTTAAAAAGCGGGCAAAGACTGGAATAGACATTTCTCAAGAGAAGGCATGCAAATGGCCAACAGGTAACTGAAAAAGTGCTCAACATCACCCATTATTAGGGATACATAAATCAAAACCACAATGAGATATCACTTCATACCTGTTAGGTCATTAGTATTGAAAAAGCAAAATACAAAAAGTGTTTGGGAGAATATGGGGAAAGGGAATACTGGTAGGCTGTTGGTGGAAATGTGAATGGTTACAGTCATTAAGGAATACGATAAAGTTTCCTAAAAAGTTGAAAATAGAACCACCATGTGATCCAGCAATCCCACTTCTAGATATTTATCCAAAAGAATTGAAATCAGTATCTTGAAGACATCTGCACCACCATGTTCAGTGCCGCGTTATTCATAACAGCAAAGACTTGGAAACAACCTAGATGTCCGCTGACATACAAATGAGGAAAGAAAGTGCAGTGTATATATGCATGGCACACTATTTAACCTGGAAAAAGAAAGAAATCTTGTTATTTTTAAGAACACGGATGGACCTGGGGAACATTACGCTAAGTGAAATAAGCCAGACACAGAAAGACAAACTCTGTATGATCTCATTTATTCATGTATATGTGGAATCTAAAATCGTCAAACGTAGAAGCAGAGAGTGAATGCTGTTTACCAGGTGGATGGGGAAGGAGAAATGAGGAGGTTATGGCCAAAGGTTATAGTGTTTCAGACATACAGGATAAATAAGTTCTAGAGATCTACTATACAATATAGTGCCTGTAACTAACGATACTGTATTTTATACTTAATATTTATTCAGAGGGTGGATCTTATGTTAAATGTTAATATCCCCCCCCACCCCCCCCACACATAAAATAATAATAAAGGGAGTGGGTAAGAACTTCAGAAGTTAATGGATTGATAAATACATTTATGAACTTCATGGTGATGATGGTTTCAGGAGTATATACTTAGCCCCAAACTCATCAAGTTGTATACATTAAACACATATAGCTTTCAACGTGTCAATCATATTTTAATAAAGTAATTTTTTAAAAAAAGAAGATATTCTGTCATGTTCTATTCCAAAAGATTCATTATTTACTCATTTATATGTAAGTCTATAAATCCACCTCTAATTTGTATTGGTGTATGATATGGGTAGAGGTCAGGTTTCATTTTTTTCTCCGGGGCAGATATCCAATGGACCTATCACTGCTTATTGGAAGACCGTTCTTCTCATTACAGAATTTTAGCAGTATCAAATTAATCAGGTGACCATATAAAAAGTGGCAGGTTCCTGGGCCCCCTTCCACTGATGTATTTATATACCCTTGGGCCGTACCATGTGCGGTGTTTGTTTGTACAGAGTATCACTCTATCACCCAGGCTGGAATGCAGTGGCACAATCATGGCTCACTGCAGCCTCAAACGCCTGGGCTGAAGTGACCAGCCTCCTGAGTTAGCTGGGACTACAGGCATGTGCCACCACACTCAATTAATTTTTTATGTTTTTTTTACAGATGAGGTCTCACAGTGTTACCCAGGCAGGTCTTGAATTCCTGGGCTCAAGCAATCCTTCCACTTCAATCTCCTGGAGTGCTGGGGTTATAGAAATGAGCCACCATCCCCGGCTTATACCATATCTTAATTACTTTCACTTTGTAGTAATTCACAAACTTGCCGGTGTAAATCCTCCAACTTTGTTTTTCTTCAAGACTGTCATGGCTATTCTAAGTGCTTTGCAATTCCAGATAAAGTTTAGAATATCTTGCTAATTACTAAAATTAAAAATCTTCCTAGGGCTTCAATTTGGATATCATTGAATCTTTAGATCAAACTGGGCAGAAATAACATCTTAAAAACACTGAGTCTTCCAATTTGTAAAGATGGTAAACCTCTCTATTTAGGTCTTTAACATCTCTTAGCAATGTTTTGTAGTAAAAACTAAAAGGCGTAGACGCCTTGTATCTTTTTGGGGGGGATTTATTTCTGGTTATTTGATGGGGTTTGTTAGTGCTATTTTAAGTGCTAACATTTACTTCCAATTTCAAATTGTTCATTGCTAATATATAGCAATAAAACAGATTTTCACATATTGACATTATATCCAGGGATACATAAAATTCAGTCTTTAAGTGGAATAAGGATTCTTTTGGATTTTTTACACACACAAAAAATGTCATCTTTAGAGAAGATAATTTGTTTATTTCTTAATAATCTTTAAACTTTGTGTCTATTTTCTGCCTTACTGCACTCACTAGGACATCTAGAGCAATGTTGAATTGAAATGATGATAGTAGATGTCCTTACCATTAATGTAGTAAATGATGTTGTTTGTTTGATTCCTAATAGCAATTTGACTTTGCGTTCTTCAAATAAATTATACAATGTACATCATATATTGATTTATTTTATTTACTATTTTTTGTTTAAGATTTTTGCATCTATGGTTATGAGGGATATTGGCCTATAATCTCACTCCCTCCCTTCCTTCTTTCCATCATTCCTTCCCTCCTTCCCTCCTTCTTCTTTCCTTCCTTCCATTTTTCCTTGCCTCCTTCCCTCCTTCCTTCCTCCCTCCCTCCCTCCCTTCCATCCTTCCTTTTCTCATTATCTCTTTCTTTTTTGCATCTTGTTAGGTCTTAATATCACGTCTATGCTGACCTAATAAAAATGTTGGGTAGTTGTATTAGTCTGTTTCCATACTGCCATAAAGAACTACCTGAGACTGGGTAATTTCGGAAGAAAAGAGGTTTACTTGACTCACGCTCTGCAGGCTTAACAGGAAGCATGGCTAGGAGACCTGAGGAAACTTACAATCATGGTGGAAGGTGAAGGGGAAGCAAGCGCATCTTACCATGGCAGAGCAGGAGAGAGAGAGACGGAGGGGAAGTGCCACCCTTTTAAACCATGAGATCTTGTGAGAACTCACTTGCTGTCATGAGAACAGCATGGAGGAAGTTTGTTCCCATGATCATCACCTCGCACCAGGTCCCTACCCTGGCACGTGGGGATTACAATTCTACATGAGGTTTGGATGGGGACACAGACCCAAACCATATCAGTAGCATTCCGGGTTATTCTATTCTCTAGACATGTTGTTTAAATTTAGTATGGCTTCTTTTTTCAATATTTGGGAAATTTTATCAGTGAAACAACAAGTCCTGGAGTTTTCTTTGTGTGAAGGTTTTTAATTACAGACTCAATTGATATGAGACTACTCTGTTTTTTAACATTTCTTCTTCTGTCACTTTTGATGCATTTTCTTAGGAATAGTGTGTTCTATCTAATTATTTAAAGCTTTGACATAAAATTATTTATAGTATCCATATAGTATATGTCTCTAGAAAATGTATTTTTGTCTCTCTTTCCTATCTTAATATTACTAATTTTTGGATTTTTTCCAGCCATCTTCTAAATTGGCCTTACTAGCAATTTGTTAATTCTATTAATGTTTTCAAAGAACTGGTTTTAAAGCTTCCACTCTTATCTATTTTCTTTGGATATAATACACAAATCTTTTTCTAGCTTGCTGGTATAGAAATTTAGATTTTTAAGCTTTATTTCCGGTAAGTGAATTTAGAACTCAAAAATCTCTGAGTGCCTCTCTAGCAGCATCCTACAAGTTTTCACGTTTTATTAGCTCATTAACATTCAATTCAAAACACTCTCTAGTTTCCATCATGATTTCTTCATTGCCCATGAGTTATTTAGGAATGATTTACTTAATTTCTAAACACTTGGTGATCTTTAACTTATCTCTTTTATTTATTTTTAATTCATATTTTCTGCAGTCTAAGACATAATCTATATGATATCAATTCTGAGGTATTTTGAAGAGCTTTCTTTATGGCCAAGCATATGATCTCTGCTGGTTTGATCAGTTACAGAAAAAAAGAGTGTTAAAATCTTCAACATCATGATGGAGAATTGGTCTACTTAAAAAATACTTCTATCACTATTAGCTTTATATGTTTCAGAGGTTTGTTTTTTCGGGGGGGGGAAGAATTATTCTATTTTCCTCTTGAATTATTTCTTAATCAATACCTCGAATAAAATGTCATATGCTGTATGTGAAATGAATATAGGTACAAGGTTCTGATGTGAATGTAGGTATAGGTCCTGATGTGAATGTAGGTATAGGTTCTGATGTGAATGTAGGTACAAGGTTCTGACGTTAATGTAGGTACAAGGTTCTGACGTGAATGTAGGTATAGGT
>NW_016107407.1:3292083-3321977 GCF_001604975.1 Cebus imitator | reverse complement strand
GTAGGTATAGGTTCTGATGTGAATGTAGGTACAAGGTTCTTCTAGCTGCTATCAGTACAGTATATCTTTTAATCATTTCTTTTTACTTTTAACCTTTCTATGTCTTTATACATGCTCTTCAACTTACAGCGGGGTTACATCCCAAAAAATCCATCATTGGTTGAAAATGTTCCATGTTGAAAATGCATTCAATACATCTAACCAAACAAACATCAGAGCTTAACTTAGCCTGTCTTAGATGGACTCCAAATACTTACCTTCGTCTAGAGGTAGGTAAGTGTAAACGGGGGCAAAATTATGTAACACAAATCCTACTGTGGTGAATACTATACACAGATGGGCATTTTGCAGACATGAAGGTGTCAGAGGTGTGTGAACCAGAGCAACTCCATCTTGAATAGGAGCTGGGTAAAATAAGGCTGAGACCTACCGGCTGCAATTCCAGACAGTTAAGGCATTCTAAGTCAGAGGATGTGATAGATGAAACAGGAGGCCAGCACCAGATACGGATCATAAAGACCTTGCGGGTGAAACGGGTTGCAGTAAAGAAGCCGGCTAAAACCCACCAAAACCAAGATGACGATGCAAGTGACCTCTGGTCATCCTAGCTGCTACACTCCCGCCAGAGTTATAAACTCTCATGGCAATGTCAGGAAGTTATGGTCTAAAAAGTGGAGGCATAAAATATCCAACCCTTGTGGAGCATATTTTTAAGAAATAACCATAAAATGGGCAACAGCAGACCTCAGGACTGCTCTGTCTTGGAGTAGCCATTCTTTTGTTCCTTTATTTTCTTAATAAACTTGCTTTTACTTTACTCCATGGACCTGCCCTGAATTCTTTCTTGAGCAAGATCCAAGAACCCTCTCTCGCGGTCTGGATCAGGACCTCTTTCCTGTAACAAAGGGAGGCAAAAATATAAAACACAATATCCAAAAAATCCTGGAAACACAGTACACTGTAAAGTGTGCATTGTTAACCCTTCGGGATCGCATGGCTAACTGGGAGCTGTGGCTTGCTACCTGCCCAGCATCACAAGAGAGTATCTTATCGCCTACTGCTAGCCCAGAAGAAAACCCGAAATTCTAAAATGAAGTAACGTTTCTACCAAATGTGCGTCACTTTTGCACCATCCTAAAGTCAAAAAGCCATAAAGCAAACCACTGGAAGTTAAGGGACTGTCTGTAAAGTGTTGTATTACAAAGAGTACGTAGTTGCTTTTCTTATTCTGCTTAGCAATCTTTCATGTAATTACTGATGCAGTTGGACTTCAGTTTACCTTTTTAAAAAAAGTTTGTGTTGTGATATCACTCTGACTGCTTGCTGGGCGTGCTGCTCTATCCCCCTTTTAAGGTGTTAAATGTCAGTACATACCATACCAAAGAGAGCAGTCATAGTAATCTAAATGTCTGTTATTTACTTAGGTCTATGCAACGCAAAGCTGTTTCCTTGAGCAAAGAATGGAGTCCGCCAGCAACAGAGACCTGTGAACACTGACTGAGGGAAAGAGAGAGAGCATGCAATCTGGGGGACAAATACTTCCAGAACAAGGCTTCCACAGTGAGATGTTTGAAAGATGCTAGAGGAGGTCTATTTCAGGCAGTCTTGGGAGATCCAACTAAGCAGGGTAGGGTGCTGTGCACGCAGCTTATTGGGGTGCAGCTAAAGTCAGTGCTGTCCACATTTCCTGGGCCTCACCCAGTAAATTTATGAGCGCATCTATCAGTTTTTGCCCTGTGGGTACAACTGAGGAGAACACCAAGTTCATCTGACAGGTATTCAATGACTTAATCAAACGGCTTGATTTAATGGCTTAAGTGTGGATTTTCTGGGGATGAATCAATAATATTTCTCCACAATTTGTACCCTGTGTTTGTTTTAATTCTTTTATTCCTTCTTTTGTTCATTGTCTTAGATTAATCAAATACATTTTTAAAGTTTTCTTCTTTCTTTTTCATTATTTAGTGTTATATTGTTGTAAAATCTGCAGCCTTAACTACTTACAACCCACCTTATTAAAAAATTAATGCCGTATGATGTCTCAAACAATGCAAGAATTGTACAACTCATCTTCATTTACTTTATTTGTCATTAACAAACACAAGATATTCTTAATTTTCTTATAAACCACGAATATTATTTGGTATTTACTCACATATTCACAGTTTCTAGTGTTTTTCATTCCTCTTCCTGTTCTGTGCTTCGATCTTAAATTATTTTCCTTCAGCTCAAAGATCTTTTGAAAATGTTCCTATAGTTCTAGTTGTCTGGAGAAAAAGGTTCTTAACCTTTGTCTGAATATGCCTTTGTTTTTGCCTTCAACTTTGATCTTTTTCTCTGTGCTTCACTTTATTTCTTACTGATCTATCTTTGAGTTCATTAATTTTGTCTTTTGAAGTTTCTGATCTGATTTGAAGCCCATAAAATGATATGGTAATTTTGAACACTATATTTTATATTTCTAGACCATACATTTGATTTTTTATGGATCACAGTCCTCTGTTGAAATTCTTTATTTTTATCCATTTTTGTACATCTTTCCTATGTTCTTTTTTTTTTTCTTTGAGATAGAGTCTCACTCCGTCACCAGGCTGGAGTGCAGTGGCACAACCTCGGCTCACTGCAATCTCCATCTCCCAGTTCAAGTGATTCTTCTGCCTCAGCCTCTTGAGTAGCTGGGATTACAGGTGTGCACCACGACACCTGGCTAATTTTTTTTGTATTTTTAGTAGAGACGGAGTTTCACCATGTTGCCCAGGATGGTCTCGATCCCTGGACCTCGTGATCCACCTTTTTCAGCCTCCCAAAGTGCTGGGGTTACAGGCGTGAGCCACTGCGCCCAGCCCCTGTGTTCTTTTTAATATATTAACCATAATGACTTTGAAACTCTTGTCTCTATACCCATGTCTGGTTTTCTGTGGATCTGCTTCTATTGCTTTATATTTTCTCCTGAGTATAGATTGCATATTCTTGCATAATCAGTAGTCTGGTAAGTTTTGATAATACTCTAGACAGTGTCCAAAAAAATTCATAAAAGCTCCAGGTGATATTTTTCACTAGTAACTATTTTCTCTTGCTTTCTTATTAGGCATATAAGGCAATTGTCTAATCACCTCAATCCATTCATGGACTGAGCTGACACAAGACTGGTTAGGAGTCTTAGTATGACTAACTTTGTCCTTATACAATCCTTATTTTGGGGGGTAGGGTGAGTGACCCTTCTGGGCATTTTTCTCAAGTGCCCGATAGATTTCTGTCTCCTCATCCCTGGGACACTACAGGGAATTTGCTTCTGTACTTCAGAAGTTTTGGACTTAGTTATTTTGCCTCTTGCTTCCCCTTGCAATAACCCAGATCTCCAACTCTCCCCACCAGCTCTGAAATCTAGTTCATTAGTAAATTTCTTGAAGAGGAGACAAGCTGACTGTTTGAATCAGGCTAACTCCCTCTGGTAGAACTCTTTTTCCTGAACCTCCTAAGATTATGGAAGGTTTTACTGAGCCTTTGAGAAGCATTTGACGTTTTTAGGCCTTCTGTGCTTTTCAGTTATCTAGTGCTGCCTAACCACCTCGAAACTCAGTTGCTTAAAGGAATAATAGCCATTTATTTTGATCATGAATCTGCAATTTGGGAAAGGTCTGATAGGGAGGCCTCACTTCTGTGCTGTGGAGCACTGGCTGGAGTGGCTCGACTGGGTTTGTAAGAATCCGTTTCTATGATGGCTTACTCACATGTTTGGCAAAGTGGTGCTGGCTGTTGGCTGGGAGCTTAGCTGAGGCTATTGGCTAAGATTCCTCTCCACATGGGCGGGTCCATGTAGCTGTTTGGATATTCTCACAGCATGACATTTGGGTTCTAAGAGGCAGGAAATGGAAGCTGCCAATCTCTGAAAGCCTGGGCTTAGAATTAGTTTCAGCATCACTTCTGTAGTATCGTATTTATCAAAGCAGTCACTGAGCCTACTTAGATTCAAGGGTGAGGGACATAAATCCCAACTCTCAATGGAAGAAATGTGCAAGAATTTATGACCATCTTTAATTCACCATATACAAGCCATCCCAAAGTTCAATAAATGTTCTATGAAAAAAACAGGCCACATTTTTGGGTCTCCTTAAGTTTCTGACACATATAACCCTCAGTTCAGGCCCAGAGGCTGAAAATGTTCCCAGTGATGATGATTATTCACCTCTGAATGGCATTTCCTGTCTGGAATTCAAATTCATCCATGTTGTTTCTATAGCTTGAAGCCACGGTAACTATTGAGACTTCCAAGAAAGGATGTGAAAAGTAAGAAGAGAAAGATGTTGGAGAGAATTGCAAGAACCTCTGAAGTTAAAGAAACAGTTGAAGATTAGATCAAGAAACAACAGGCAAAGGGGGAGGAAGAAAACCAAGAGAGTGCAGTGCGATGGAAGCTAAATTTGTGTGTTGGCTGTCTGGGAGGTGTCAGTTGCTACAGAGAGGACATAAGATAAAGAAGAAAGCCTGCACTGGATTGAGCGACAGGAAGACAAGCTTCAAGAGGTGCTTTGGTGCAAGGATGGGTCTGGCAGCCAGCGGGCTATGGATTAAGGAGTACATGGGAGGTGATTGATTAAGTGAACAAAATGTGAATGGAAAACTCTTTCAGTGAAGATGTTACAGGAAAGGGGTCCCAATTCAGACCCCCAAGAGAGGGTTCTTGGATCTTGCACAGGAAGAATTCAGAGTGAGTCTGCAGTGCAAAGCGAAAGCAAGTTCATTAAGAAAGTAAAGTGGTGAGACCAGACACGGTGGCTCACACCTGTAATCCCAGCACTTTGGGAGACTGAGGCAGGTGGATCACCTGAGGTCAGGAGCTCAAGACCAGCCTGGTCAACATGGTGAAACCCCATCTCCACTAAAAATACAAAAATTAGCTGTGTGTGGTGGCTGGCACCTGTAATCCCAGCTACTTGGGAGGCGGAGGCAGGAGAATATCTTGAACTCCGAATGCGGAGGGTGCAGTGAGCTGAGATCTCACTATTGTACTGCAGCCTGGATGACAAGAGCGAAACTCCATCTCAGAAAAAAAAAAGGGAAAGTAAAATAGTGGGAGGAAAGCTACTCCATAGGCAGAGTAGGATGTTCCTGAAAGTAAGAGGAGGTACACCCTCGGTACAACGCTGATATGCATGGGGAGATGTGCATCGCTACAAGGGTTTATGATAAAGGGTTAATTTTCTTAATTACTATATTTTGCAATAATCAATATTATTATCTTTAAAGGAAAATTAGGAATGCCTTTGTTCTCCAGATATCACGATATCCGGACACTCGCAAGTCTGGGTCTGTTCAGTAATCATTACTAATTTGTTCTCTTAATCATAAACATCTGGAAGCTAGGAATGCCTAACTTTCTGAGAATGCAGCTCAGCAAGCCTCAGCCTCATTTTTTCAGCCCTCACACAAAATGGACTCACTGGTTTGAATGCCTCTGACAGATCTAGTTGGGAAGAGAAGGAGAAAAGAAGGGTTGAAAATTACCCACTGGGTACAATGTTCATAGGTACACTAGAAGCCCAAACCTCACCATTCCACAATATATCCATGAAAGACACCTGCACATGTACCCCTGAATCTAAAATAATAAATAAAATACAACACAATATGATTTGACCATTAAAAAAAAAAAGATACGGTGACAGGTAAAAAGAGACATGAGATTTAATGGGAGTTTAATTTCTAAATAAGTGTAAGATAAACTTGGTGTGTTTAAACACTGATGTAAAAATACCAACAGACATAAAGTAGCTGAAGCTAGCTATAAAAGACAAAAGAGAAAACTGATGAACAACAAAGTTTCTTGAGAGGCAGTGAGAGATCTGATCTGGGAAAGGAGTGGAAAAATTAGCCCAAGACTAGGATTAGCCTGGTGGAGGTGATGAGGCAGTGCATAAATTCTTCCCTTCTATTTAATCAGGAAGTAAGAATGAATGGCTGTGTAGCTAAGTTTTAGGTAGCAGACAATGGAGGTAGTTTCTATAGAATGGACTTCATTTACAAAAACAGAAACTTAGTTCCTTGCTAATCGCATGAGAAGCATGCAGGGGCGGAAGACTTGAGAAGGTATGATGTTTGAAATAAGCTCTGTGGGGAATAAAAAGACAAATACAAAAGAATTACTGAGCAACTTTGAGTCCAATCTCAGTCTCACCAGTTGGAGACGTTTGCAATACAAGAAAACACAGAAATCAAACAGTTAAGCTGTTCTGGAGTCAGGGTTTTATGGGGCATGTGTAACAGAAGGACAACAGATCAAAGGAACTGAGGATTTTGGCAAATGAGTGGATAAAGAATGGATCATAAAGTCTAGGCTGTAAGGATGTAAAGTTAAGGTACAGTGATAGGATAGAATAAATTAGAGCAATCAGAGATACTTGGATGAGGTCAAAGAACAGGGAAAATGAGAGGAAAGGGATAAACGCATGTCCGGAGAGTAAGATGTGGAAAGCGAAGCTTTCAGAGGTGGAAGAGTTCTAAGGGATGGCAAGGTGCACATAGCAGCCACGTGAGTAAGGGCTGAAGTGAAGGGCTGGTGAAAAGCCATCAATGCTGGGAAGGTCAGTCAAAGAGCAGCAAAGTTCAGTGGCTGAGCTTGCAGACCAAACGAAATCAGAAAAAACGTCAACAGCATTGGAGATGTCAATGAAGACAATGAAGCCGATTTCCAAGTGTGTGAATGAGAGACCCTAACCGGGATGTGGGTGAGTGACAGCAACAGAGAGAGCCAATGAATCTTGGCCAAGATGTGTCACAGCTTTCCAAGGAGCAAGAGCAGGGACTGGTATTGATTTGGAAGTGCCAGAAGAATGAGGACTACTCCATCTCCCAAGGCTCAGGTCTGTCGAATGTGAGCCAATGAACGCCATCTTTTTAAAAAGGCCACAGAAAACAGCAATTCTCAGAGGGGAAACATGGGGTCTTTCGCTGTAAAGAGAAGCTGCTCCTGATACTGCCATCTGCCCTCTGCTGTCACGGGGCATAGTCTAACCTCTGCTGAGACAATGGGCTGTTTTCAGATGTGTACTTGTGACCGTTCACCTGCCACCAGTCCCTCCATCCATGCAACCCCTTCTGAAGGTGGTGAAACTGTCTTTGCAAAAATTATAACTGTGGAAAAAATTATGGCAGTGAAAGACATCTGGTCTAATGAACCCCCTCCTTTCCTTTTGCCTTCAGACTGCTCTTGATCATTCCTGGGCCTGGGCCAGGCTAACTTTGTGGGACAATCAGTTTATAGTTTAAATGATAATAGCCCTTCCCCCACACTAAGCTGCCTTTGTAAAGCTAATAAGAGGCCACCAGTTTCGAAGATGAAAGGAGCCTGAATTCTTTAAGGTGTACACATAAACAGTTGTCAGCCATTATTCCAGAGGCTACAAAATGTCAATGAAAAGAGCCTAACTCTGTAAAATATTATTCTGAGCCATGTATGTGTGACCATGGCCTGTGACACAGCCCTCAGGAGGTCCTGAGAATGTGTGCCCAAGGTGGTTGGGGTGCAGCTTGGTTTTATAAATTTTAGGGAGGCATGAGGCATCAATCAAATACACTTAAGGAATGCATTGGTTTGTTTCAGAAAGGCAGGACAACTAGATGTTGCGGGGTGGGTGCTTCCAGGCTATAGGTAAATGTAAACATTTTCTGGTCGACAATTGGTTGAGTTTGTCTAAAGACCTGGGATTGATAGAAACAAAATACTCAGGTTAAGAGAAAAGACTATGGAGACCAAAGCTCCTTTGAAGTCTTATAGTGGCTGCCTTTAGAGACAATAGATGACAAATGTTTTCTATTCAGATCTATAAAGGGTGCCAGATTCTTAGGTAATCTCTGGGATTGGGAGGACTTGGAAGAAAAAGATCTAGCTATGTTAACAGAAATCCTTTTTTTTTAATTTTAGATATTTTTATTTCTCCAAATTTGTTATTTATCAGGAGTGACTGAAATAAAAAATATAATTGAGTCCCATCATCATCATGGAAATGGTTTTAAGAGAAAACTGGTCAGATGAATGTTATTGCTTCCCATTTTCAACCAGTAAATAGTGGCCACAGATAAACTGACAGCCAGGAGTCTGCCGAGAATGCTCGAGATACATTATGTAAAACAACGTGCCTGTTCACAGGGGGAAAGTTCCCAGGAAATAACTTATGTGTATTTCTTGATTTCATCATACAAGACAAGTACAAAAGCACCACCCATGCCTCCGAGAACGTTGGACCATGCACCCTTGAAGGAAGCTTTGCCTCCTTCATCATGAGCAGTCTTCCTCCAGCAGTCAAGAGGTTCTTTACAGATGCAGATTTTCCCCCAGAAAGGACGGCTTGCAGGGCAATTTCAAGATATGGCAAATAAACATGTTTTGGGGTAAAACATTTTGATTTTCTTCCTTGTCTCATAAGGTTACGCTAGAGCCCATTTGGAAAATAAGTCACCATATATAGGGTTAAATAAAACCCATCTGGTGAGAATTTATGGCTTGTAGGGCATGACTCTCCAGATCTCTTAGATAGGAATTTGGGCAAGATAAAAACATCAGAGCTCAGTCCTCGAAGATATGCACTTTTCTGCAATTACTCCTGCAGATAACATCACTATTGTAAAACCTAAGATTGACTTTTGCTATGTCTTTTCAGGTTTTTTGCATGTCTGACAATGATGGCTTCACCTGGACCCCCAACTGGTCCTGTGGCCACAGTGAGAGGTGATCTAGCACACATGAGGTCCATTTCCTACACCCTCTAATTGCACCCCAACCAATGAGCAGCAAGCACCCCTTGCCTAGCTACCTATGGGAAGTCAAAGTTCCTCCTCAAAGTTTCCTTTCTTGTTAAAGAATAAATCATAAGTGTGCTAATAACTCTTTGTAAGCCCTATCCTATGTAGCTGTTAGACATGCCATGCTTACAGGTACGCAGTATATTCTACGTTTTTGTAATTTAACTGAAATATTGTGCTGGATTTGCTCACAGGCATGTCCCAGCTTACAGCCTATGCCCTTTACCTGTTTAAAAATTTTAAGTTATTAGCCAATTGGGTTTAGTTTAGATTGTGAGGTCTGGCTCCAACCAACCGAGCTCAGACCCAGCAGTAAGGACAGCTCCAAATGCGTAAAGGATAAATATGTCTGCTTTTCCTTTGTTCACTGTACTCTTGTGGTAAGATAGCTAGTGAGGGGTACCCTTCCTGCAGTCCAGGAAGTAAAAATTGCGTTGCTGAGAGATCCTTTGTCTCAGGGCTGATTTTTCTTTGCGGCACCGAGTGCCTGTTTCCAACTCTGCCCCTCCTCTTCCCCCAAACTCTCTGTGAAAACCCTAGCCTCTGAATTTTCAGGGGGACTGATTTGAGTATAAATAAAATTGTGGTCTCCTGTTTAGCTGGCTCTATGTGTATAAAACTCTTTCTCTACTGCAATTCCCTCCCTTGATAAGCTGGCTTTATCTGGGCAGGGGGCAAGAAGAGCCCATTGGATGGTTACAATGGCATGGAGCCCCCAGACTCTGGAGCCTAGAGCTGGTTTACGTAGGCAGGGCTGCCTGGGCGTGGTCCCTTGCCTGGACGACCAACAGCTTCTCCCGCTATTCTTCTCTCTTTCCCCAGCTCCCTCTCTCCCAAAGCACCATGACATTAACTGCCACAGGTTAGCGCAAGAAAACAGAGGCAGACTTTATACCCAAATGGACATTGACGTTCTGAAAGACCAATGGCTCATTGTGCTGCAGACCTAAAAAGTCACTTTGATTCTGACACAGAAACGTGAGGCCAGAACGGAGGCACCGCAAGCTCCTCTGTTAGCTGAGACAGGCCAGACTGACCACTGACCAGAACACGCGTGGCAGCAGCTCTTACCAAGCACAGGTGAGTATCTGCAAAACAACAGCAGCCACCTCTTTAAATTAATGATACTAATTTGACGGCTTTATAGGCTTGTTTCCATGTTATTTGTGAATGCGTTTAGTTTTTTTTTTAAGCTGTAAGCGTTTTTATATTTGTATAAATTTAAGTAACATTGTCATTGAACACTATTATTTCCTGGGAGGAGGTTATATCTATACATTATTCTATTTTGAGAAACTCTGATATGAAGGAAGCCAAACAGCAGAGAAGCATCTCAACTGAAGTCGGATGACAGCAATTGCACTGGGCCGAGCCTCGCAGTTCCTCTAGGACGCCTGTGAGATTTGAGGATGAGATCATAGGTCTTTTTTTTTTTTTATGTTTTTTTTTCCTCCCCTTTATTTATTTTATTGCATTTTAGGTTTTGGGGTACATGTGAAGAACATGCAAAATTGTTACATAGGAACACACATGGCAGTGTGATCTGCTGCCCTTCTCCCCATCACCTACATCTGGCATTTCTCCCCTTGCTATCTCTCCCCAGCTTCCCACCCCCAACCCTCCCTCCCCTATTTCCCCCAACTGACCCCAGTGTGTAGTGCTCCCCTCCCTGTGTCCATGTGTTCTCATTGTTCAACACCCTCCTATGAGTGAGAACATGCGGTGTTTGATCTTCTGCTCTTCTGTCAGTTTGCTGAGAATGATGGTTTCCAGGTTCATCCATGTCCCTACAAAGGACCCTAACTCATCATTTTTGATGGCTGCATAATATTCCATGGTGTATATGTGCCACATTTTCCCTATCCAGTCTATCGTCGATGGACATTTGGGTTGGTTCCAGGTCTTTGCTATTGTATACAGTGCTGCAATGAACATTCGTGTACACGTGTCCTTATAGTAGAACGATTTGTAATCCTTTGGATATATACCCAGTAATGGTATTGCTGGGTCAAATGGAATTTCTATTTCTGTGTCCTTAAGGAATCGCCACACTGTCTTCCACAATGGTTGAACTAATTTACGCTCCCACCAACAGTGTAAAAGTGTTCCTATTTCTCCACATGAGAAGCAAGGAGAGATCAAAAATTGACACCCTATCGTCAAAACTGAAAGAGCTAGAGGAGCAAGATCAAAAAAACTCAAAGTCTAGCAGAAGACAAGAAATAGCTAAGATCAGAGCAGAACTGAAGGAGATAGAGACACAAAAAAACCCTTCAAAAAATTAATCAATCCAGGAGCTGGTTTTTTGAGATCATAGGTCTTTAGCATCTTTGCTCCAAATGCCCGGGAAGGAAGAGCTCAGCTTTGCAAACACTGTCTTGTTCAGCCTCTGCTTTAGCTCACTAAAGAAGGGGGTGGGGAGAGAAGGAAGAGATACTTTCATCTGTGTCTGGGGGTACCCTAGGGAACATGTGTATGGAATTACACTGTCTCTTACAAGCACTTTTAGTTTGCTATGCCTGCAATTCAAGGATGGCAGAATGCAAGATAGCCTATGCTATCAAGATGGCCCTGACTCAGAGCTGCTTGAAAATGCCACCTGCAATCTTAAAACAAAACCCACCTTCCCTCTTCAAAAACAGTCAGTAGTTTAATTATGCTAAGTACTTTTCAACCTAGGCAGCTTTGGGTTGCTGAATTAAGCAACAGAACAGCGTTCTTTTAAGGCTTAAGACTATACATTTAGAAAGCTGATAACATGCCTCATGCCAGAAAACCTAAAGTCTATTAGGTAATTTCCAAGGATTGCATTTCACAGACTGGCTTTCCAATCCAAATAAAGATACACTCAAACACCCTCACTCTTTACAAGTGACCCTTGGCCTCGCTAAGGCTTCGTAGATAAATGTAGATGGAGACTTTTAGAACCAGCAAAGACAAACATTTGGTTGAACATGTAAATGCAATTGTTCAAGCTGTAAATTAAATTCAATTACTTACAGAGGGTAGTATCTTAAGCCTCCTGCTAATTATACTTGAGAGTTTCAACTCATTAAACTCGGATAATGCCCAGAAAGAAGGAATCTGGTGGCAGCAAGCCATGCACCTCCCCCCGGCCTGTCCCCTCGGTGGCTTTCGTCACTGTGGTTCTGTATGTTGGCAAACCCAATTCACATCCAAAGAGTCTTTAAGAAAAAAGTGGAGAGAGACATCCAGGGTGTGACAATAGAAAATGTAGCCAAGAGCAGACGCCCAATGTACACCCTCTGAAGGTGTCTACAAAACACTGGATGGGAGTACAAGGGAGAACGTTTAAGGTTTTCCAAGAGAAATGCTAATACTTGGAGGTGATGGATCTTACCCTAAACATGCCCACGTACGCCCCCAGGGCAAGAATCCCACAGAGCGGTGGGATTCCTTTGTTCTCTCCTTGGAGTGGGCAATTCAGCCTTTAGCTGGGCTCTTGGGCAGCGTGTCCAGCCCCCTTCCCAGCCCTTACACCATTACTTCTCCTTTGGGCTGTTTCTCTTAGCCCAACTTTGATCCCTTGGAGACCAGGACATCTGATAAGACCCTCGGCAGGAAAGGGGTGACAGTGTGCTAACCAAGCCAGGAATGTATGCATTTTTAAAAAGCCCCCACGAGAAACACAACTTCAGCACAGAAAACAAATTGCTGATGTGGAAGTGTTAAGTATTAATCAAGGGAATGTGTGGAGAGAGGAAGCTTTTCCTACAATCTTCAAGTCACAGTCAGCAGGCCATTCCGGCCACAAGGCCAGCCCTGATCACGGGCTAATTAGATTGGTTCAGAAGATGGTGATTGAGAAGCTCCTGTAAATCAGGCCTTGTACTGGGTTTCTGCTCTGGAGACACTTTTAAGAGGGCATGGGGGTAAACCTTAAAGAATACGAGAGTTCAAATTCACTCTGAGTGAATGGATTTCGTTATATCATAACCATTTGTTACGAATCCAGGATAACCTCACACATTCTTCATAATGTTTTGGAGACCAGAAACTATGTTACTGTATTGGTTATCTACAGCTGTGTAACAAACAACCCCAAAACACGGTCACTAAAAGCCACAACCACTCTTTTAGCTCATTATTCTCCTGGGCAGTTCTTGCATGAGCCCTGAGGGTCTCTGCTGGGCTTGCTCCTGTGTGTGTGCTGGTCCCAATGGCCTCACTCACATGGCTGGCACTTGGCTGGCTGTTGGTGGGGGCAAGCAGATGACTAGGCTATACTCTTCTCATCATCCATCAGGCTAGTCTGGGCTCCTTGGCATGGCAGAGGCAGTGTTCCAGGAATAGTTGGAGGGTAATAGGGTTTGGCTCTGTGTCCCCACCCAAGTCTCATCTTGAATTTAATCCCCAGAACCCCCACATGTTGAGGGAGAAGCCTGGTGGGGGACAACTGGATCACAGGGACAGTTTTCCACATGCTGTTCTCATGACAGTGAGTGAGTCCTCATGAGATCTGATGGTTTTATAAGGAGATCTTCTCCCTTTGTTTCTCACTCTTCTCTCTCCTGCTGCCTTGTGAAGAGGGTGTCTGCTTCCCCTTCTGCCTTGATTGTAAGTTTCCTGGGGCCTCCCAGCCATGTGGAACTGTGAATCAATTAAGCCTCTTTCCCTTATAAATTACCTGAGTCTCGGGTGGTTTCTTCATAGCAGTGTGAAAATGGACTAATACAGAGAGCAAGCCCAACCTGCAAGCTCTTTTCAGATGTCTTCTTGTGTCATATTGGTTGTTTTGAGTCTTTGTGTATCTTTGCATGTGAGATGGGTCTGGATGTAGTATACCAGTGGGTCTTGGCTTTTTTTTTGCCTGTCTGTGTCTTTGGATTGGGGGATTTAGTCGATTTAAATTTAGTATTAATAATAATATATGTGAGTTTGATATTGCCATTTAATGTTAGCTGGCTGTTTTGCCCATTAGTTGATACAAGTTCTTAATTATGTTGATGTTTTTTATTTTTTGGTATTTTTTAAGAAAAGCTGATACTGGTTGTTCCTTTCTATTTGTAGTGGTACTTTCAGGAGCTCTTGTAAAGCAGGCCTGGTGGTGATGAAATCTCTGAGTGTTTGCTTGTTCACACAAGATTTTATTTTTCCTTCGCTTATGAAGCTTAGTTTGGCTGTATGTAAAATTCTGGGTTGAAAGTTCTTTTCTTTAAGGATGTTGAATATTGGCACCCACTCTCTTCTGGCTTGTAGGGTTTCTGCTGAGAGATCTGCTGTGTGTCTGATAGGCTTCCCTTTAGGGGTAACCTGACCTTTCTCTCTGGCTGCCCTCAGTATTTTCTCTTTCATTTCAACCCTGGTGAATCTGGCGATTATGTGCCTTGAGGTTGGTCTTCTTGAGGAATATCTTTGTGGTGTTCTCTGTATTACGTGGAGTTGAATATTGTCCTGCCTTGCTAGGATGGGAAAATTTTCCTGAATAATAACCTGAAGAGTATTTTCCAGCTTGGATTGATTCTCTTTGTCACACCTATCAGGTACACCTATCAAGCGTAGATTAGGTCTTTTCACATAGTCCCATATTTCTTGGAGACTTTGCTCATAACCTTTTATCCTTTTTTCTCTAATCTCGTCTTCACGTTTTATTTCATTAAGTTGGTCTTCGACCTCTGATATCTTTTCTTCTGCTTGATCAATTCGGCTGTTAAAACTTGTGCATACTTCGAAAAGTTCTCCTGTTGTGTTTTTCAGCTCCATTAATTCACTTATATTCCTCTGTAAATTGTGTATTATTGTTAACATTTCGTCTAACCTTTTTTCAAAGTTCTTAGTTTCTTTGCATTGGGTTAGAACAAGTTCTTTTAATTCCCAGAAATTTCTTATCATCCACTTTTTAAAGCCTGCTTCTGTTAATGGAACACAGTCTTTCTCCATCAGGCCTTGTTCCATTGCTGATGAGGAACTGTGATCCCCTGTAGAGGGAGCGGAATTCTGATTTTGGGTATTCTCAGCCATTTTAGTCTGGTTTCTTCCCTTCGTTATAGATTTATCCATCTGTGGTCTTTATAATTACCATCTTTATAGTTGGGTTTCTGAATGGATGTCCAACTTGTTGATTCCTGGCGCTAAAACCTGAGCAACCCACTGTGCCAGCCAAAACAGCGGTGTTAAGATTGATGGTGCTTTTCTGACTCTGCACCAAGAACCGCCTCACCAAGGCAGCGGCAAAACTGCCTCGCCAGCCACAAGAGTCGCGCTGGTGACCCGTGGGGCTACTCTACTGGAAATCACCTGGTGCGTTAGCAGCAAAAATTGATCTGAAAGTGTGGCGTCCTCTCGTTCTCTGCGCTTTCAGTGGGAGCTACAATCCCAAGCTGCTAGTGATCAGCCATCTTGGATCCCATATTGGTGGTTGTCCCATTGGTTCAAACAATCATGCCTAGTACAGACTCACTGTCCAGAGGGCTTCGCCCAAAAGTGTAGATGCTTATGAATTTCTTCTTGTAAAATTCAGCTAAGGTTCAGAAAGAAGAAATCAGGGAGTAGCAACGTGGACCATTACTGAAAAAATCAACCCAAGTTACCAATTATAATATATGGCTTTAAAAGCACAAACAAAAACCGAGAGTCCTGCCCTCTGAAATGGTGCTTCCTAGACTTTTAAGATCTTTGGATGTGTTAGTCTGTTCTCATGCTGCCTCAATAGCGTGAGACATACCTGAGACTGGGCAATTTATAAAGGAAAGAGGATTAATTGACTCACAGCTCCACATGGCTAGGGAGGCCCCAAAATCATGGCAGAAGGTGAATGAGGAGCAAAGCAACATCTTACATGGCGGCAGGCAAGAGGGCTTGTGCAGGGAAACTCCCATTTATAAAACCATCAATCAAGTGAGACTTATTCACTACCATGAGCACACTATGGGGGAAATTGCCCTCATGATTCGATTATTTCCACCTGGCTTCACCTTGGCATGTAAGGATTATTATAATTCAAGGTAAGATTTGGGTGGGGACATAGCCAAACCATATCGGTGGACTAATAATATTTAAGAAAAAATAACAAAGGTAGGAATGAAACACAGGCTTGCTAAAATGTTTATGTTGTCAACTAAGGATATTAAATAACAAACAGGTAATTACCATCTACTGCTGCAAGTATTTTAATTTAGAAAAAGGCCATTTCAATACTAAAGTCAAAGCAAGACTTGAGTTTAGAATAAACATTATTTCTTTAAATTGAATAAATTTGTTGTCATGAAAAGCTATCTTGATTGTCCTTATTTTTCTTGTTTCACTGAAGATCAGTGGAAAGTCTGATATGAATGGCCCTGCTCTGGTGACTGACATCTTAGAACAACTGGCCCAGAGAAAAATAACAGAATAAGGCAGGCTTGCTGATTGAGTAAATAAGTTAAGTACTCCTAAATTAGTTGTTATTTAAGCCTGTATTGCATGTGCTCGCTAGCACTGCCCTACATTATTTAAGGTGTGATAGAAGGTAAAAGAGCAATCTTCCTCAAGCCTTCTAGAGTCTAGCCTGGAAGTAAAGACTGGGCATAAATAGACATGGTCAAAAGTCTGGAAAATAGAAGTTCCAATGCAGAGCTCAGAAGGGAATTGGAAAAACAATGGAGGTGCAGCCGAAATAGGACTGTGATATCAGCTCACAAGCAAGAAAGAACAAGGTTGCTAACTAATTTTACATTTAGAACATTAATCCTGGCTTGAATAGAGGCTCCCTAGAGTCACATGGAAGACTATTTTCTTACATATCTCTGGGATTCTGTCTTGTCAGCTTAGATCATAACTCTACCAGGCAAGAACAGTGTCTACTCCTGAGCTGTGAACAACATTAGCCTAGACTACACTGGTTGCATGAGTACGACATCCCTGCAAACACGTCGCTTTTACAGATTTGAATTCACTGATCGCACTGAAAAGAGAAGTGAGAAAATGGAGTTTCCAAGTCCATTGCTTTCTAAGATTCTTGGAATCTTTTTGCAGAAGACGTGCCAGTTGAAATGACACGCACGCCAGGAACTTGCCATTCTTCCTCTTTTTGGAATGTGTAGCTACATTCTCCATAGATAGAGAGGGTAGGTGAGCCCATAGTGATTTTGCCTATGTGGGGAGGTTTTTCCTAGTTTCTTGCCTGTGTTCCTGTTACTCAGCACAGCAGAAGGGGGTGGCTTTCACTTGAATATCAGCCCGCCAGAAGCTGAAAAGGAACTGTTGCCAAATTTTGATCACTAAATTGTTATCCAGTGTCATCCCACGTTCATACGAGATGCCTTCTTTAAGAAACCACCTTTTGAGAGAGAGCTAATTTTAGAATGACTAGAATACAAAAACGCTCAACACAGAAATAAAGCCTCGGATCCCATGGTGTTGTTCCTTTTCCCAAGTATCCTCTTTCAAGGCTTGTCTCAGCCAAAATAAGACTCAGCTGCTCACCCCCTTCAATATTTCTAAACAAGAGGTTCTTCATGGATTGGGGAGTTCAGAAAGATCTAGCAAGTTTCAAAGCATGCCTCCTTCATTCTCCTTAATTATACAAAGATCTGTCTCTCTATCTGTCCGTTGGAACGGTGACAATCTAATTCAAGTTTGACATTTTTCGATTAGGACACTGAGTACCTCATATCTCATGCAAGGATTAGAACCCAGGACATCATACTGTCAGTGTATTATCCATTGAAATCTCCTCCCCATGTTAGGAGGACCAGGCTCTAGCAGAGGTTACATAATATGTTTCAGTGTGTTCTGAAAGCTTCAGAAAACCTGCCCCAAACATGGAGCCATCTTCCTCCTTAGAATGCCACTTTTTGTTTGGCTCTTTTAGTCCATTCACGGAGAAATGAGTTTTCCCCAAAATCTGTTTTCTCCACAATCAGAGGTTATCAAACACTGACTCCTAGTTGCATCATTTCCAATTCATAAACTCAAGATGCTATTAGGAAGAGAATCACGAATTTTAACCAAGACAAGGCCTCAGTAGTTTGAAAACCTAATCAAGGGGATATCCCTTTCAAAGCACCCTGCTCCAAGGTTTTCTTATTTTGCCTGATATGTATTTCACCCACCATGGGTGACGTCACCCACCCAAGTGACTGTTTTAGACCCGCCATACACCATTTTAGATATGCAGAGAATACTCACTGGTAGGGGCTTGAATTAAACTTCGAAAGATCATTTAGCCAATGTCTGCCTTTAGCAGGGACAGTGTAGACACGAAAAGATGGCCTTCAGAAGTGTCTAACTTTCCATCAGGGTCATCATGATCAGAAGGCACAAAACCAGCCTCCTTCACATGATTACGGCCCTTCTTCCTTGGCTGGACTCCTGCAGTACTGAAATCGCATTTCAGTTTTAACCTTTTGCAAACTACACATCGTGTCTTTGCATGAGTACTTTTTTGAATAAAGATGGGTCAGAATCCAAATTTCTCATTACATACAATTTTCATAAACCAAGTTTTAAAAAATTACTCTCAATTCTGGAACAATTTTCTGGTATTTCTATGTTTGCTTATCATCATTACATCAAAACGTGGGTGCATGGCAAGTCATATACAGCTCGGTGGGATCCAAGCACTGCATCGTGGGGCACTGAAAGAGAGTGATAACATGAGTTGTCTTTTTAACACTTGTAAGAAACATTAGCCACTGTTTCCTGTGAGTCTGTTACCACTCTATCTTGTGTGAGATCTGGCAATGGTTCAAGGGAACTTCAAACTCTCATGGGGGATTTGCCTATCAGTTTATAACTCAGAATAATCCGAAGACTCCTTTGAAAATGAATCCAAATTCACTACATTCTGATGTAGAACAACTCTTACTATAAAGTTGCATTTTAAACTATCTTGTTGATATTCTGGTCACATGACTCACCTGCAATGGATGCTGTGGGTCTTCTGTATGGTTAGGGAAAAATAGAAGGCCAAGAACCGTTTCCTCCTATATTAGTTCCTGCTAGATTGGCAGTTTTCTCCCCAATGTCTTGGCCGCATCTGCTCCCAAGATGATCTGCCTTAGGCAAATAACAAAGGAGACACATTTTACCTCTTAATAAAATGTCCCATTGGCCATCGTGAACAGATGTCATCAATTGTCCTGTGTCTGGAAATCCAGAGATGATTTCTTGGCATTTTAAGAGATCAGCTCAGCAACAACAAGAAAACACAGACATTGTAACTCTAGATCAGGGTGTGAACCCGCCATTTGCAATGAAGCCAACTGTTGAGAAGAGAGAAGAACGTAGATAAAACACTGAAGTGACCTTCTTCATAAGCAGATAAGAAGTGGGTAAAAGTGCAGGTGGTGTGGTACCTGGGGATGAGACTGTTAATCTGAAGATCTGAAGGAAAATATCCCAAATTGGAGAAATACAATTGGTAAAATAATATGAATGGGAAGTGTGCCTTCAAAGAGATTCAGTGTCCTTAAAGTTCCGTTTGTAGTCTCGTGCTTTGCTAGTAGAAATAGAATGTATTGAATAAGTAAAATTAGGCAAACATGTTTCTGTCAGCAAAAAATACATGTCTCAGTCAGCAAGACACTCAGAGATACGGGAATAGTAAAGAGGAAGAAACCACTGGGTTTTGATGCTTTTGTAGCCACCAGGAGAGGAACTGGGCTGAGGCTTGCTAGGGAATTTGTACACTGGACACAAAATGAATTTATGGGAGGAGAGAGTGAACAGAGGACAAAAGGGAAATACAGAGCCTTCCTCCTAGAAAGTGTCTTGGTCTATTACCTGCCAAGTGGTCCTGAAGGGTATGTTTGCCACCATCATAAACTAACCTGCAAACTTAACTCAATCTCTGAAGAACCTCATTGGCTCAACTGTCCACCTGGTGGGTCCCCTGAATGAGGGATTGGGGATCTTATTTCCAGGAAGCTTCAAGACTTGGCCTGAGCTGCTGAAGAGCCAGAAAGGGCAGCTTGCTCACCTCACTCACTGCTTTTCTTTCCCTTCTCTTTGTGTAGAGGGTTGGAGTGTGTCTTATACGAAAGGGCATCAGCAGCTTGGTGCATCCTTGGTTTTTGCCAAAGACCCAGTGTTCTCTCTACCCATATTTCACATCAAATCACATAAAGACACAAAATAACAAAACCAGCTGCATCCTGGATGAATACCTAACAAATGATTAATTCTCAGATGTATATCTGATACTCTAAGGGCCTGCTGGTGGCTCAGTCACGTTCTTGGATAGCTCCGAGTCTGTGTTTGAGGCAACAAATCAGACTGAGCCACTCCATTGTCAGCCCCCTGCAGTTGCTAAGCCTGGAAATGAAGAAGACACCTGGCAAAGGCTTCAGGAAGCTTCCACCGCTGATGGAAGGTGAAGGGGAGCAGGTGTGTAGGGATCACAGGCTGGGAAGTAAGAGAGAGAAGAGGAAGGTGTCATTCTGGGTAACAATCTCTTCTTGCAGGAACTAACAGCGCAAGAGCTCACTCATTACTGTGAGGATGGCACTAAGCCATTCATGAGGGATCCACCGCCACGACCCTAACACCTCCCACCAGGGCCCGCCTCCAACAGGGGATCCGGTTTCAACCTGAGATTTGGAGGAGTCAAACATCCAAACCCTGTTATGACTTTTCCCCTTTTTGTTTCCCTTAAGTCAAATGCCTGCCTTAAGTGCGCCAGAGTGAGTGTGCTCGCAGGTGGGGCTTTCTAGAGAGGTTAGAAAGGCCGCATGTGAGCAAGGACTTCCTCTGCAAGTCCCACATTGGTGCCTACGATGCATCCACTAGAGTCATTCACTGAGCAGGTATTTACTTTGAGAAGATGCTGCCAGGAGGCAGATATGTCACTCAAGAGGGATAACTACCGACCCACAACCATGAGCTACCTGTGCTTGCCGAGAATTCTCAAATTAGTTGGCAAGGCTGAAGGGGAACATTCATATTAATTTTTTATGTTTGGGTTTGTTTCTTAGTTTACGTACATTTTCATAAACAGTATTTTAGCCAATCTCCACAACAACCTATGAGACAAGCACATTTGATTTCTTTTTGCTGCTGAGAAATCTAATACTCAAAAAAGTTAAAAAAAAAGGCAGCTCAGGATGCTTCATCAAAATGCTGCAGCCTTTGTGGCTTAAACAACAGAAACTTATTTTCTTGCAGTTCTGAAGACTGGAAGCCCCAGATCGTGGTGCCAGCAGCGCTGGTGCCTGATGAGTGCTCTCCCTTTGGGCTGCAGAAAGCCACCTTGTTATATGTTGTCTTTGTGTACATGGAGAGAGAGACAGAGAGAGAAAGAGAGAGAGAGAGAGATTTATGGGATCTCTTCCTCTTTTTATAAATTCACCAGTTCTATAAATTAGGGTCCCACCCTTATGAAAGGTAATTTAACCACAATTGCCTTCCTAAATGCCTATACCCAAATAAAGTCACCATGGGGGTTTAGGCTTCAACATACAGATTCTGGGGTGGACACAGTTTAGTCCGTAGCAGCTAGTATGCGTCAGAGTCGGACGCAAGATCGGAACCTAGTCCCCTGACTCTATATGCCCTTCCTTATATGTAGCTTACAGCTAAGTGTGGATAGAGGTAGAATGAAGCAGAGAGGAGCAAGACGGTGTGAGGAGGACAGGAAGTCTAGGCAGGACACTGAGGAAGTGGTGGGATCAGAAGGAGGAATCCTGGGTGCTGAGTCTGCAGGTGATGGGAGGGTGGGAGGAGAGGGGGATGTTAAACCAGATGATGGGAGGAATAAACTAAAGATGAAAGAGGGAGTTGAGGTCCATGCTAGAGTCCATGAAAGACTACCATAGACTGAAATGTAAGTCACCAAGAGAATCTGGCAAAACCCGTTGTACTTGGGACTTGAAGGAATATGGTATAGGTAAGAGAGCATGGCGCTGGGAATAAGAGACCTGGCCCTGGCCTGGCTTTGGATGTGTGACTCAACATCTCTGACCTCGGTGTCTCCACTGGACTCTCTCAAGACAAAGGCCCAGACTGAGATCATCTCTACTGTCCTGGGAGGGTCTCAAAGAGCTGCGATGGTGCGTCGTGTGCATGTATGAGGTGGTGAATGAGAGGGGTGGAGGAGTAACACGGGTTCCCAAGCAAATCTTCACCAGTTGCCTATTTCATCATTTGCTTTGAGCCAAGCTGGGTAGAACTGACCTGTGAGCTGAGGGACCTGGGGACAAGATCCCAGTCATAGTACTTGAATGACATCATGATGGGAAGAGACACTTTGACCAAACGGGACGAAATTTAAACCATTTTCTCAAAGTGTAGTGTCTTTATTGGCCTCTTCCGGATGCTTTAAGGAGCAAGACAAGGATAAAGGGAATTCTGAGAACATGAATTAAGAGCAGCCTTGAAGCCCAGGGGAATTTGTCCGTCTGGGCCTGTGCTGTGGGGCACACTTCAACATTTATCCACCCTTCCATCAGCCACCTTTGACCAACACTAAAAGCCGGTTACCAAGAAGACAGAGAGAATAATGTCTCTCCTATTAGTCCTTTCTCCTTCCCAAATGTAGTGTTAGCCATTGGGAGCTGTAATTGCAGGCATCACCCAAGGACTATGGATATAAATTTCACAAAGGGCAAGACCTTCCATTATGAGTGGGAAGATGGCTTTAATTAAAAAAAAAAAATCAATATATTGTTTCCAATCATTAGAATCCCATGTCAGTGGCAAAAATCAATCCTTTTCATATTAAAATGCTTACATTCACACTAAGATGTTATATTACACATGAGTCATTGAGGGAGGTGGGGAAGGGGGCTGCCTGAGGACCGGGAGGGGCCTAGTCATGGCTGGGCCAACCTTCAGAGCTGTGGGTTTCCTGAAGGCCAGTCTTCAACAAAGCTGTGAGCTGAGAAATTCTACACGCACCAGAGAGATTTGAAATTCTGTGCACTAGAGAACGTGTCTCATCTTGACAGATTCTTTCCTCGTTCTTCCCAATCCTCAAATAAAAGTAACAAGAAAAGAAAAACTGAAATCACATTTTAAAGAATGGGAGTGGTTTTCACTCTACTGCGGTGGATTTTTTCCACAGGGTTCAACCGACAAGCACCAGGGGATTCCGATGTTAAAAAGGGGCTCAGTTTTTAAGAGATAATTTATTTATTCATGTAAGAAATGCCTTTGATTTTAATCAGTGGCTAGGGGTTGATTCTCCCCTCCAGTTTCCCGAGAAGCGTCAGAGAATAGAGTCAGTGTGGATCTTGCTGGAGAACATCACATATTACTGAAATCGACTCTTGACAGCATGAAATTCCCAGAGGTGCTATTCCATTTCCCACACAATGTAATAGTAATGATCTTATGAAGAAATTTTGCTTTTATGGAAACTGTTTATTTCTAAGAACATTCTAATGTCAGGCTAAGAGTGAAGCTTCCCTAATAAACAACTAAAAGAAAACAACTGTCCTAATTAAAAACATTGTTTAAGGAGACACTTGTGAGATAAAAGAAATCACACTTTACAAGGAAAATTTAATCATGTATATTGCTAAAAAGCACTGCAGATTATTCAAGCCAATTTCCCAGACTCCATGCCTTGTCATTACTTATGCTCTTCAAGCCCAATTCTTCTGGGGACCGTTTTCCTTAACTCCAATTCAGCAGACACTCCCTTTGAAGTTACTGTGAACTTCGTGCCCAAAGGGGAGAGAGATGCTTGAGGAATATCTGCTGATTTGTTTCTTTTTCTCATTTTACTGGGTTTTGAAAAGGATGGAACAGTCTTGCTGTCTGTCAGATGCTGCCCAGTTTGATTTCCTGCCCACGTGAACAGAGCAGTTATGTCTAGTTGATGCTCAGGCACTCAACAATTAGGACTGTGAAAATGTTTTCATTAGCATGTTGAAGAAATCATGGGGCTGGCTTTACAGGCTCACATATTTACTATGCCTTGGTGTTTTTCTGCCTTTGGGAAGCAGACTCTACCTAAGTTATTCCTTTGTGCTGATGTGAGCCTGATGTAGGCCAGGAAAGTCTTGAATGCTGGCTTTGCCCTGTTCTGTGATGTTGGGAAGGGACTTTATCTCCAAGCGCATTATCACTTCTTCTGTATAATTTGGGGAAAATAATACTATCTTTCTTTTTTTACTTTTTTTTTTTTTTTTTTTTTNTTTGAGACAGAGTCTCTCTCTGTCACCCAGGCTGGAGCACAGTGGCACAATCTTGGCTCACTGCAACCTCCGCCTCCCGGGTTCAAGCGGTTCTCCCTCCTCAGCCTCCTGAGTAGCTGGGATTACAGGCACTCACCACCACGCCTGGCTAATTTTTGTATATTTAGTAGAGATAGAGTTTCACCATGTTGGCCAGGCTGGTCTGGAACTCCTGACCTCAAGTGATGTGTCCACATCGGCCTCCCAAAGTGCTGGGATTACAGGTGTGAGCCACAGTGCCTTGCCATACTAATACCTTTCTGGCGGGGCTTTTTGTATCAAGTCACCAAATTCATAATGCCTTTGTCTGCTAGGTGCTAGTGTTATTCCCATGTTATAGGGGAGGAAACTGAGGCTCAGAGAGATACGTGTCCAACACACCGCCTATATGAGGGTTATGCATAAACTTGGCATGTGGTATAATGTCTGTTACACAGAGTAAAATACATATTAACTATTATGGTAATAGTTTCAGATCATTCCAGTGATCCTTTAAAATAGTGAGCAGGAGAGTGGCTACAGATAGAAACTTGGGGACCCTCAACAATTAGGAGAGAATCAATGATGATAAAGACAGAACCAATCAGTAAGAAAGAAAGAAGAAAGAAAAGAAGGAAGGAAGGAAGGAGGGAGGGAGGGAGGGAGGGAGGAAAGAAAGAAAGAAGGAAGAAAGAGAGAGAGAGAAAGAAAGAAAGAAAGAAAGAAAGAAAGAAAGAAAGAAAGAAAGAAAGAAGAAGAAAGAAGGAAGGAGGGAAGGAAAGAGGGAGGGAGGGAGGGAAGAGAAGGAAGGGAAGGAAAGAAGGAAGGGAAAAGAATATAGTGGAACCCTAAGAAAATGAGGGAGGGTGGGAAGGAGAGAAAGAAAGAGAAAAAGAGAGAGAGAGCTGATTAGAAAGGATGCCTTAACAGGAACTGTGACTTCTGTCAAGGGTAGCAGGCAGCCTACCCTTAGCATGTCCATTGGGAGAAAAATAACTGCCCATCCTTGATGCTTCCTTCTCTCTCCTATCATCTCTAGGACTTCCCATTGGCAAAACCCACTGGCAGCTGGAGGAGAAGGACGCTGTTGATGCAGCCGGTGGAGTTCGGCTTCCCCGCACACAGAGCATGGGGCAGAAGAGAGAAGGGAGTTAAAGGAGCACACAGGAGACATCCAGTCATGACTTAAAAACGTTCAATAAAATACAACTGGGTTTAGCAACTCAAACATGACTGATGACTTTGTTGAAAACATGTTTCAGTGCAGTCATGGGGTGCTGGAGAAGCCAGAGGACCAGTGAGCTGAATACTGAATGGTCAGTGACAGCATGGAGCCAGTAAACACAGACCGTTTTCAAGAACTGTGGTGAGGCAGGGAAGGAGAGAGAAAGCAAACGGGGGCAATGAAAAAAGTATTTATTAACTCAGAAGAGAGGAGAAGTGGTCGAAATATAGATGATGGAGTGAAATCTTCAGGAAGCTGAAGGAGCCAAGATCAAGATGCCTCTTCCAGTGAAGCATAAAGAAAGGAGGAAAAGAAGGGAAAGACTGAGAATTCACTGGGTGGGAACAGAACCTGTGGCATGGCAAGAGTGATGCCATCTTGGAGGAAAACCACCTCCATGATGACCAGTGTTTTCATGAAAACCACCTCCATGATGACTTCTGCAAACCAGTGTGTTCTCCAGGAAGGTCTTTAAACAACACCCACAGCCTAGATTACCCCTCATAAAGACACAAGGCCTGTGCATGGATACTGCCTCTCAAAAATGCTTATCTTACCTCCCCAGCGGTCATGAGTTTCGTAAGAAAGCCTGAGATATGACCAGCTTCACCTCTTTTACCCTAAAAGCTTGCTTCTGGAGGTTGGAAATGGGGATCCACCTTCTCATGGCTGCTCAAGACATCACTTTTGTTTTGGAGTTCCTATTAAGCATGTCTTTCCTAGAAACTGAATTTACCAACCTCTTTCTTCAGAATCTCAGTTCCCTCAGCTTTTGGGAGTGGTTTGCAAAGACGTGCTTACGACAGAACAGTCTGTGTAGATGCAGATGCAGATAAGTGTTCTGGGAAACAGGAAGTAGATGTTGATATCAGTTGGTTTCCCCTGTGAGACTGGAAATGAAGTCATTTCTGGGATTCACAGGGAAGGCATTATGCAAGGAGTACGAGTGGAGGCCAGTGCTGAGGAAGCCCTCGTAAGAAACGGGAGAAGGAAGTAACTGCAATAAAAAAAAAAAAAATTCCCTGGCAGCACTCAAGGGCCTGGCCCAGGTACGAGATGATGGAATTGCAGAAACGTGGATCTGCTTCTGTGCAGATCCCTCCAAGGGGCCTCATCGGTGTGGATCTAGAAGGAAAGGCAGTTGAGGGGACCTGCGGTTTGGAACTTCTCAGTCTGGGTAGCAGAAATGATGAGGACAGAAAGAATTGAGGATGTTGGTGAGACGTAGTACAATGATCGTGAATTGTCGACTGAATAGGAAAAACATCAAAATAGGAAGAGTGGCTGATTAGATTAAACCAGTAAGGGGAACCGGGAGTTTAGGGAGATGGATGTGCCCATTTGACCAGCATGAGATTGAGAAACAGAGCGAGTTGGAAGGATGGAAATTTATGATTGGGAAGCAGGATGTTAGAATTCGAGTTCGAAGTGATGAGAACTTCTTAGGTGTTTTCACGAGTTCATCATCACGTTTATTTATTTTATTTTGGGACAGAGTCTCACTCTGTTGCCCAGGCTGGAGTGCGGTGGCACAATCTTGGCTCACTGCAACCTCCACCTCCCGGGTTCCATCACGTTTATTTTAATCTAGGTTCATCAGTTGGTTCACGCTGTAGAGGAAGATTAAGTGAAGAACGTCACCACTGAAGATCAAGGTGGGGAGGAGGCAGAGGTCCCAGGGCACTACAGTCTGGAGAAGGCATTGTGCCCGTACTGCTTAGAGATCCTCACTGAGTCCGGGAAGAATTTCACAGTGGCTGAGAGCAGTGGTCACTGCTGGGAGTGAGGGAGCCAGCTGCTCAGGAGAGGAACTCAGACAAGGGGAGACAGGCAAGCAAGCCGGGGGCATAGATGCAGTGAGGTGTGCTGGGGAGGCACTGACTCTGCCGCAGTATCTTCCAGATGATGGAATTTCAGCCAGAGGCGGTGCACTATGGCAGCGCCCCAGTAACGAGCCCTCAGTGGAGGCCACGCTGCACCCTCGGCTCCCTAAGAGCGGACGCCATAGAGACCCAAGCGAGACACGAACACTTCCTGGCCACCACCTGGGCTCGCCTGTGTAGCGTGCAGACTCTGGGCATGGAACTGTCCTTGGAAGCAGGCCCCAAACATTCTTGGCAGCTGCTTAACCACTTCAATCTGGATTTTCATCTCTAAAAAAAGAAAGAAAAAGACTTTTGCATGACACCAAGGATAGGATTTGACCATCTCTCAACTCTGAACTTGCAAAGAAGAATTTATGCCCAAGTATTCAGGATATCACCACTTACTTGAAAGTTTCTTTCTCTTTTGAAGGGTTAGTGAGGGAAGTCATCAAAACATTTGTGTAGTTAGATGCAGCCGAAAATAAAGGAGGAGGATTAAGGTTTAATTGCCATATTTTTCGTTTTGCAAAATGTGTACCCAATTAAATGCAGTTGGGCAGTTCTGGGAAGAAATTAATAAACAGAGGGTGGGGGAGATGTGGCTGCAGAGAGAAGAGACTGTTCCCAAGCTGAGATTTTGTTTGCCAAGTTTCAACAAAGAGCAAAGCTTAACTCTAAAGGAGAAGCCCTTGAGAGACAAGGCTTAGAACAGTAAAGCAAAAAGAAGCCCCGAATGGGGTGGGTTGAGGAGGCATTTTTCTAATGCAGTTTATCCTCAACAGGTGCTGGCAACATCTGTAATGAGACTATCCATGATAAAAACTCCTCATACTTTAATCCACGCTATATTACATTCATAAACGCATTCCCTTCTATCCTCCTCCCCGTGAGATGCAGGAATAAATAAATGTGCTGTTAAACTCACACCTCTGCTTTCTACCTAAGAACATTGAAAGTAAAACGAAAAAAACAGTTTCCACCATTACAGTTATCCCAAGGGGATGATAATGGGAAATGCCAAGAAACATTTGGGGTGAGCCAATAGAGGAAGCTCTCATCACCATCAGCACCATCGGTTAGGAAACCCGAAGACTATACATTGAGTGGGTCCTTTGAAAGGTACAAATGAACGAGGAATCTTAATTTAATTCACGTTATCAAAATAATATGAGTGCCCAAGTGTTAAAAATGGAATCAATTATTTATTTATTCATTTATTTATTCATTTGTCCTACAACAGTATGTACTAAGCATTTACTATGTGCAAAGACCAACAGTACGGAAATTCAAAATATAGAAAAATGCCAGGAAGCACTGCACAGCACATGGTTTTACGGTCTGTGGCAAACGTGGTTAGCAGGTGGGCCTTCCCACTGTAATTGGGCTACCTTTAATAGGAGCCTACTGTGCAATCGCATCGGTCCAGTGCACAGTGTAACTGAAGGCAGAGCTTACTCTCCTGGTACACAACTGATGTTCATGAAATAACCCAGGATGATTAAATTGCATGATCTTGTTCCTTCTGGTCTGTAGGAGACATGCACGACCTTCCATACGCATACTTCACCTCGAATTCATTCATTGATGTATTCATCAAATGTAGAGCCCTCATCTCTCAAGCACAAGAAAATGCTTGGTGCTGGAGATGCAAAGATGACTCCAACTGTATTTTCTTTTCTTCTATTTTTGAGATGGGATTTTGCTCTCGTTGCCCAGGCTGGAGTGCAATGATGTGATCTCTGCTCACTGCAAACTCCACCTCCCAGGTTCAAGAGATTCTCCTGCCTCAGCCTCCCAAGTAGCTGGAATTATAGACGCCTGCCACCATGTTCAGCTAATTTTTTTATTTTTAGCAGAGGTGGGGTTTCACCACGTTCACCAGGCTGGTCTCAAACTCCTGATCTCAGGTGATCTGCCCGCCTCAGCCTCCCAAAGTGCTGGGTTGACAAGCTTGAGTCACCACGCCTGGCCCCAATCAACTTTTCTTTAAAGGGACTGTGATCTAATGGGATGCCAAGAGGAGAGAAGCGTCTCTGCACAAAGTGTCACAGGCGCCGGGACAGTCTGAGCAGAGTGAGACCCAGGGAAAAAAGAACATGGGAAGGCTTGATGATAGCTTCCTCAAGTTCACGACTAATGACAAGTCAGCATGTGAGGCAAGAAAGGACAAGGATATTTAGGTGAAGGGAGTCCTGAACCACGACTGGAAGCGTGAAGAAACACCCAGGTATGTTCGGGGAGGGCAAGTGCCTGTTCAGCCACGGACATGGGTCCAGAATTGGGGGAGGTCTGGAGAAACGTGAGAGAGGAAGGCCCAGCGTGGTGAAGGACTCCTTTCCCCACACTGGCAATGTTGTGTGCGTCATGGAAGAAAGACCCGCAAGATGAGTGTGGTGGAAGGAGACGATTCTTGTCCATGGAAATCTCCTCTCTGCTACCATACCTAGTGCTTTCTTTGCTCATGATATAACCCAAGCTTACCTCTCTTGGAGGCTTTAAAAAACATAGTGTAGATTCAGAGAAGTAAGGAGGACCTGGGAGATAATTCTAAGCTTGATACTTAAAGTGATTCTACAGTTTATTGATTGAACGCGTTGCAACATTTCAAGAAATGGCAAAAATAAGAAAACCTACAGTTTCTAACTAATCGGCCTAACAATTTTATTCTGCAAAATAGAATTTATTATAATTTACCAAGTCAGCTTGGATTTTTGAAAAAATTAGGCGTTGATTGCTGTGTAACATGTCATGTAGAAAACATTTTTGAATGCTGAAATAGAGGATTCCAATAAATGTATATGGAAGAATAAACAAAACAATATCAATTTCATATGTCTCCATGAAAGAGACTTAGATACTAGGTAATATACACATGTTGACCAGGCTATTTTTTTTTTTTTTTTTTTT
>NW_016107407.1:3152619-3292040 GCF_001604975.1 Cebus imitator | reverse complement strand
CTGCAACCTCTGCCTCCTGGGTTCAAGCAATTCTCCTGCCTCAGCCTCCCAAGTAGCTGGGACTACAGGCGCACGCCACCACACCTGGCTAATTTTTGTATTTTTAGTAGAGACGTGGTTTCACCAGGTTGGCCAGGATGGTCTCGATCTCTTGACCTTGTGATCCACCCCCCTCGACCTCCCAAAGTGCTGGGATTACAGGCGTGAACCACCGTGCCCGGCTGACCAGGCTATTTTTTTATACACACTGGTTTTCATTTAAAACTAATAATGTTACTCAAACCAATAAAATAAGCAAGCTTTGGAATCTAATCTCTGTTTACAGAAAAAAATTATATTCAAGATGAATTAAGCAAGGCTTGTTTATGATACACAGAAAGAACAGGCAAGGCCCCTATCCCCTGCCCACAAACACACATTTAATGACACAACTACACACTAGCATCACTTTGGATGTTTTCACATTCAAGTTTGCTGGAAACATTTAGTCTGGGTACGTACAATAAGCACAGTGGTTCCCTCTTATTCTAGGTTTCACGTTCCGTAATTTCAGTTTCTCATGGTCAACCACCACCCAAAA
Source organism: Cebus imitator (assembly GCF_001604975.1). NCBI lineage: Eukaryota > Metazoa > Chordata > Mammalia > Primates > Cebidae > Cebus > Cebus imitator. The sequence continues at coordinate 3,291,460 of NW_016107407.1, read as the reverse complement.
ATTGGTGAGTACAGTCCAATAATTAAAGAGAGAGAGAGGGAGGGGTACCTTCATTAACCGTTATTACAGTATATTGTTATAATTGTTTTATTTTATTACTAGTTATTATTGTTAATCTCTTACCGTGCCTAATTTAGAAATTAAACGTTGCCACAGGTATGCATGCTTAGAAAAAACACAGTCTCTGTCAGGTTTGGTACTGTCTGCGGTTTCAGACCTCCACTGGGGGTCTTGGAAGTTTCCCCTGCAGACATGGGGGGACTACTGTATGCATTTCACAGTAGTGCCAACAGGAATAACTCGGATTTGATCTGCCATTTAGTTCCATTATGGCTTTCCATGTGAGTCTCTGCTGAAGGAAAGTCAGAAAGAGCATTTCAGACCAAAATCTGTTTGTGTGTTTCATGGGACTTGCACTCTTTTGCATTTACATTTTTTTTGAAATGTCCCTTATGTCTTTTTCAAATATGCATCTTCTATGTCACCAGCCAGACTGCAGGCTCCAAGCGTAGCGTCTGGAGCTGCGACTATCCACGGCTGTCCTCAGCTAGCCAGCTGACATGTTGTCAGTTCTGAGTCTGAAACTTTCTGCTTAGTGAATTGCGGACAAAGGATGACCTAATATCGTTTCTGCTAAACCGAAATTGCTGTTTACGGCAGACTTTTTCCAAAGTGCTAAACAACTTCCATCTAGCAGATCAATTTACTTAGGCGACCTGAGGGAACATTTTGTAGTTACTTCATTCGAACAGATCTGCTGGTAGGCAGTGCTGATCAAAATCAGATGCACCACAGGATACATGGTCTAGTTCTTCATCAGACACACACAAGACGAGGCCTCTGCTTCAAAACTGTCCGTGCTACAGTCACGTTTGCCTAGTTTTAGCAACATCTCTGGGATCATTTGTATTAAATTTACCTGGAAACTGGTTTAAAAAATATGCAAATTCCTCAGCTCAAACCTAGACTGCCTCAATAGAAGTTCTGTGGGTGGAGCCCCAGAATCTAGATTTAGAGAAAATTTTCCAGAAAATTTATTTGCGTGCTAAAGTTTGAGGATGATTGTTGTATGGAATCCAGAGAATGCTGCTCTAGACATAAGGACAGACTGATTTTCTACGGGGAAAAATGGCATCCCTGCTATAGAAACCACTGTAGCTCCCTTTGCTGGAAGCGGGAGTTCTCATGTCACAGCACAGACAGGCCTGCCAATCACTCTGCTTAATCAGATGTTTTATACCATGTCAGCACTGGTCCCTGGAGAAGAATTCAGTTCTCCCACATATTTTACCATCTAGCCTTTTATATCAAAAAGCTGAACATTTCATTTCTCTGACCGTTTTGAAAATACATTGCGTTAGTGATCTCATTCAACCCAGACGAACCGTCCTCAACTTTTCAATACTTAGGAAAGACTCACTAAAGTGGGGTGGCGCCTTGACCAAGGTGCTATGGTCTGAGTGTTTGTGCCCCCCAGCCCCATTTCATACGTTGAAACCTAACTCCCCATGTGATATTGATACAGAACAGCTGGGATCCCGGCTAATCCCAATTAAGCCTGGAACTATGGCCCTAGATGAAAACGGCTGACCCTGTTTTTCTGCCCAAATGTTGCTTTTTTGACCTGCCCCGCCCCTATCCTGTGCCCATAAAAAGATCTCAGCTGGCAGAGCACTGTAAGTGGCTGAGCATTGGAGATTCAAGTGGCTAAGTGGCGAGCCGAGAAGCAACTGAGCGACAGAGACGACAGAAAAGCGTGGTTAACTTCAGATGGTTTGGCTACAGGGAAAAATCACCTTCTTCGCACACTGTCTCCATTCCAACTCCCCATCCCACTGACAGCCATGTCCACTTCCATCACCCAGCAAAATCCTCCGTGTACACTACCCTTCAATTTGTTCATGTGACCTGATTCTTCCTGGACACAGGCAAGAACCTGGGTGCCATAGCTGGGCATGGTGGCTCACACCTGTAATCCCAGCATTTTGGGAAGCTGAGGTGGGTGGATCACCTGAGGTCAGGAGTTCAAGACCAGCTTGGACAACATGGTGAAACTCCACCTCTACTAAAAATAGAAAAAATTAGCCAGGAATGCTGGTGTGCACGTGTAATCTCAGCTACTCAGGAGACTGAAGCAGGAGAATTGCTTGAACCTGAGAGGCGGAGGTTGCAGTGAGCCGAGATCACCACATTGCATGCCAGCCTGGGCAACAAGAGCAAAACTCCATCTCAAAAAAAAAAAAAAAAAAATCCTGAGTGCTGAGAGGGCAGGGGCTTGGACGCTGCCATGGGGCCTGCACAGAGCTGCGTCAGCTAGAGAGGAGCGCCGGCCGCTTCCAACGTTCATTCGTTCCAGTTCCCACACTTGCTTGTACATCCCCTCTCTCGAGGAGTGGCCAGTAGTGGGCTGAGTGAAAGGAGCCACTCCAGTTCCCACCCACGAAGGGGGTCAAGGTCAAGGGCATAATCCAGCCTCAATAGTATTAAAAGGTGGGCTCTACCTGGAGGTGATTGAATCGTGAGGGTGGACCCCTCATGGACGCAATGGGGGTCCTTATAAAACAGACCCAAGGGAGTTTGTCCCTTCCACCATGTGAGGGCACAGGTAGAAGCCATCATCTGTAAGGGACTTACCCTCACCCAACACCAAATCTGCTGGCACCTTGATCTTGGACTTCTCAGCCTTCAAACTTTCAAGAACTAAATATCTGTTGTTTCGAAGGCACCCCAGTTGATGTATTTTATTACAGTTGCCCACATGGTCTAAGACACAAAGTGACAGGGTGGTTGTGAGTCTAATTAATTAAGGCGGAGAGTGACTGAACAAGGGTTGGTGTCAGCATTTGATATTATTTATTTGTAATGCAATTTGAGAACTTTCTCCGTAATTGGGAAAAATTGCACACGGCCATTTAATTCTTCAGGGTACTTGAGAGTAAAATGCTGGCTTCAGGAGAGCAGAGCGTGACCACAGCCTTTACTTTAATAGCCGCCAGCACGAACATGAAATAAGAATCTATTCGCTCCAGGTGGAAGGTTATCTGAGGAACCTCAACGGGCCCATTGCTGACACACTCATGGCTAGCACAAGCAGAAAACCAGACGTTCAAGCCCCTCCCCGGACCCCTCACTGTCAGCAGCACTAAAGCCCAGAAGCGCAAAATGAGTCGAGATGCTGGTGGCAATAAATTTTTTTTGAGTTAACGGACTTCATGAATACATAGATTTTTTAAGTTCAGACTATTATCAAATTTCAAATCACCCCTTGCCAACATACTAATTTATTAACTCACAGAAATGACCATCCTACACGATGCCAGCCTCTGACAACAGAGCTGGGTTTTGGCAGGGATTTATTTTCAGCAACACCGGGGAGAAAAAGCATGAGATATTTTTGAAGAATAATAAAAAATGGATTAAAGGGAATAGAAATAATTTATCATGTGCAGATGTGCAGAAGGAAAAGGTGGTGGCTTTGCAGCCTGATTTTCTAAAAACAAAATTCGGGTGAAGGCGTCTTGCCTAATCACCAATTTGTGAAAACGGGGACATAGATGTCTGATGAGCTATCAGGTGTATTAACTTTCATAAAAATCACATCATCAAAGGAATAGTCAGGAAATTCCCCTTCTTTGACTAACCAAACCCAGACCCTGCAACCTCGATGTGAAGAGGCCTGGAAAATCTGGCAGGCCCTTTGTTGAAGGCCAAAGGCTGTGTGCATGTCAGCGGCTCTGTAAGGAGGTTCAAGGCTGCCAAATGACTTGAAAGTCCTCTGCAACTTCCACTCTGTAGGAAAGGATAAAAAGGTAAATCTAGGAAAGGAAGGAAATATGGATTAAGGTACGACTTGTAGCTTCTAGAATTTTCCAAGGAGGAGTGTTTTTTTTGTGTCTGAAAAGTAAATGAATTGCTCAATGAAGGCTACTCTTAAAAATATTGTACTTTATTACTTTATATTGTACTCTTATATTTTTACTTTTTTATTAAAAGAAAACAGGAAAATGTGTCGTGGGTTCTAGGAAGATTTACAATTAGCATACCTAAAGGGTTTTTTATTTTGCATCTTTGCTTTTCACACTCTTACAGGTGTTCTTTGATGAATATGTTACTAATTTTAGTGTAGTCCAGCTTGTTCATGTTTTTCTTTAAAGTTAGTTCTTTTTCTGTCCTTTTCAAAAAATAGTTTCCTACCTCATGACTACGAAAATTTCCTTCCATATTATCTTCTGCAAGCTGTACTGCTTGGGCATTTACACTTGGATCAATAATCTACTTGGACTGACTTTTTCCAATATCGACATTGATTTGTTCCAACACTGCTTACTAAGATGATGGTTTTTCCTTTAGAGTTCTACACGGTCACATTGAGTCTCCCTGTGGGTCTGTTTTGGATTTTCGGTTTTGCCCACTGAATTGTTTATCCCTGCACTGACACCACCATGCCTTATTGCTATGGTTTCCAACGAGCTGTGATATCTGGGAGAGCAAGTCCTCTGTTCTCCGTCTCCTCGTCTTCCTCCTGGTCCTCCTCCTCCTGCCTCTTCAAGAGTATCTTAGTTACTTTCTGCCTTCTACTTCTCCACATATACTTTATAATCAGTTTGCCAAATTCTGTTAAAAAGAGAACTATTGATATTTTAGTTGGGATTGTATTGCATCTATAGAACAATTTGGGAAAGAATTTATGCCTTTGTAAATTACATTTCCACCACGTGAATGCTTCGTATCTCTTTTTTAGGCCTTCTTTAATTCTTCCCAGCTCTGCCTTATGGTTTTCTAACAGGAAGCACTGCTCATTTTTGTTAGACAGATTCCTGTGTTTGGATGATTTTTGATATTATTGTGAAAGACACACATATATGCAACAAAATATGTCTTGTATATTCATAATACATATTTTTTAGCATCCAAAGTTAAAATCAAAAAGACAAAAGCCCAATAGAAAAGTAGCTAAGCTGAGCGTGGTGGCTCACACCTGTGATCCCAGCACTTTGGGAGGCTTATTGCTTGAGCCCAGCCTGGGCAACATGACGAAACCCCGTCTCTACATAAAATACAAAAATTCACCAGGAGTGGTGGCACAAGCCTGTGGTCCCAGCTGCTCCAAAGGATGACATAAGAGGATCGCTTGAGCCCCAGAGGTTGAAGCTGTAGTGAGCTGAGATCTCGCCACTACACTCCAGCCTGGGTGACAGAGTGAGATCCTGTTTCAAAAAAAAAAAAAAAAAAGAAAAAAAGTAGCCAAGACTGCCTGAAGAATACTTCATCAGAGAGGATACTCAAAATGGTGAATAAAATGTTAGACGGCACTCTAATCTCATTAGTCACCAGGAAAATGGTCACTAAAACTAAAATTACAGTCTTCCCTTGATAGCCAAAGGGGATTTGTTCCAGGACCTCCTGTGGATACCAAAATCTGCACATACTCAAGGCCCCAATATAAAATAATGTATAATAGTTGGTCAGGCACGGTGACTCACCCCTGTAATCCCACACTTTGGGAGGCCAAGGTGGACGGATCACTTGAGTCCAGGAGTTGGACACCAGCCTGGCGAACATAGTGAGACCCCCCAAAATTAGCCAGGCGTAGTGCCTGTGGTCTGAGCTACTCGGGAGACTGACGTGCAAGAATTGCTTGAACCTGGGAGGTAGAGGTTGTGGTGAGCCAAGATTGCACCACTGCAATTCGGCCTGGGTGACAGAGTGAAACTCTGTCTCAAAGATAAACAAAATAAAAGAAATAAAATAGTGTGGTGTTTGCATATAACCTACAAACATCCTCCTGTATACTTTAAATCATCTGTAGATTGCTTATAATATCTAATGCCATGTAAATGCTATGTAAATACTTGATATGCTGTATTGTTCAGGGAATAATGACAAGAAAGAATCATCTGTACTATGTTCAAAACAGAGGAAACTTTCTCTTTGAGCAGTTTTCATCTGCAGTCAGTTGAATCGAACATTGCAGAGCCCAGAGAAGCAGAGGGCTGAGTGCACAATGAAATACCACCTCTCATCCCCAAGTGGCTAAAATTAAGACTGATAATAGCAAACATTGATGAGGATATGAATCAAAGGAGAACTTTTATACACTGCCAGTAGCCGTGTAAAACTACTTTGGAAAACAGTTTGGTATTGTTTACTAAAGTTGGTGGTACATCCTGTGACTAAGCCATTTTACCCTCAAGAATATCCTAGAGAAATGTATTCGTCCTCCAGACTGCGTATATAGAAATAGTCACAGGAACGGTCTTTATTATAATTAAATACTGGAAAAAGCTCAAATGTCTTGTATTACATTTAGACAAGAGAATGAATAAATAATGGTGGTAAAAATATGGACAGGAGAACAGATAAGTACTGATGGTAAATTGATACAATGGAATATTACACAAGAATTAAAATGAATAATATACAAATATACATAAAAGCTAGATCAATCTCACAAATGTAATGTTGAGTTTGGGAGCCATGCAGAAAGGAATAAATGTTGTATAATTCCACTTACATCAAATTTTAAAACAGGTGAAAACTAAACTACGATGTTTAATGATGCATATGCTGATTGTAACAGCAAAAGGAAGGGAAGGAGATAATTACCGTAGCAGGAGAGATCTGTGATGAGGCAGGAGGACCTGGGCATCCGGGGATCCTGGCAAACATTTTTTTTTTTAACTGAGTGCTAGTTACAAGGGTGTTTACTTTATAATAATTGATTATGCTAGGAATCACCTGGCTAGGAATTATTTTACTTCTTCAGTAGCTAAAATAAGACTTCTTCCGGCCTTCAAAATAGCCAAAAAATGGTTAAGCAGAATGGGTCTAAATGATGCTGTTTGTCATTCTCAGTGTATATATAATAAAATATTAATGATAAGATTTTTCACAATTTCCATTGTAAAACGTTGGGAAATCACGCACACACATTGTACCTCATTCCATAAAGCGTGTGGATTGTGTTTGCTGTGAGGGTAAACACAACATGGTCATTGTATGTCGACGAATTATTTCAAACCTTCCATTGCTAATTTACCAATTCACTAACTTGAATAAAGAACAACCATAGCCAGGCATGGTGGCTAACGCCTGTAATCCCAGCACTGTGGGAGCCCGAGGCGGGCGGATCACGAGGTCAAGAGATAGAGACCATCCTGGCCAACACGGTGAAACCCCGTCTCTACTAAAAGTACAACAAATTAGCCAGGCGTGGTGGTGCGTGCCTGTTGTCCCAGGTACTCAGGAGGCTGAGGCAGGAGAATTGCTTGAAACTGGAAAGCAAAGTTGCAGCGAGCCAGGATTGCACCACTGCACTCCCGCCTGGTGATAGAGCGAGACTCTTTCTCAAAAAAAAAGAACAACCATAATGCTGTGTGTCTGTTGATTATAATGCTCAACTTTAAACACTGTTTTTATCATTTTATATATATATATATATATATATAAGATATTAATAAAATTGTTATGGGCATATATTTGTAATTAAACATATATTGATATGTATATGTTTATATAAAAGTATGCATAAAAATAAAATAAAAGTACACACATATATATGTGTGTGTGTATACACATAGGCTTAATAACAAATATATAGCTATAAAAATATTCAAGGAGTCACACATTTTGCAGGAAGGTTATTTAATAGATACTTTTGATAATGAGATTTTTCTCTTGGGAGGAAACATGTTCCAATTACATTTTGTTTTGCATTTTCAGTTTGGTACTGATCTGGTTTTCGGATTTATAAACATTTAAATGATATGAGTATGCACTCCCATAAAGCTGTTTAATAACTCTTACATAGCTAAGAATCACCAGAAATTATTTTATTTCTTCGATGGCTAAAATAAGACTTCTTATGGCTTTAACAAATAACAAAAATGATTAATCAGAGAGGATCTCTATTAGAAATATGTGCTGCGACCTGAGTTGGGGATATATATATGTAGTTCTCCTTTTACAGTGTGTGGGGCCCACACTGTTTTTCACCCTAGAGGATCTCTCGTAATGTATCTCTGATTCACAGAAGGGATTACTCACTAAGCAGTGTTATTTCAAGCAATGATATATTGCTGGCTGGTATTTTAGTAGATTCTTAGTAACCAGGTATTGAAGAAAGAAAAGAGAGAACTAAAAGGAGTAAAGAGGGAAAAAGAAAGAGAGGTAGAAAGATTATTTTAAATCACTATCAGACAAAATTAAAGCAGAAAGAATAAATGAATGAAACAGTGAAATGAAAGAAAATGAATGAATCAATAAAAAATTAATGGTTGGATAAAAATAAGTAGATGAAAAAAAGAATTAGGGACTGATGGAAATTCAGTGGATAAGTGATTAAATGCATGAAAAATATATAACAATAGAAATAGACAAATGGACAAATGGATGAATAGATGAATAAATAAAAATGAGTGAATTACAGAGAGTGGAGTTGATGGATAGATAAACGAAGAATGAAAATGAATGAGTGAATGAAGCAATCCATAAATGCATGCAAGAAAAATGAGTGGATAAGTGAATACGTGAAAGAATGAGAATCAAAGGGATCAGACCTTCATTTTGCGGAGGTGAGAACAAAGGATAATGTGACTCAGTGATTTGTTTTTGATGGGGAAACTAGAACCTAGTTTTGCTGAAGATGATTTCATAGCATGATTTACGTTGAGTTGCCCTGAACAGCAAGCCTGAGACAAAGACTTTGCTCAGGTACTTGATTTGGGAAGCCACTCCAAGGATTAGGAGTAAATATGCAAGAGGATTAAGACAGGAAAGGAGAAAAGGCCAACATAAAAGTTGTTGAGGTCATCTCTGTAGGCAATGGAGGTAGGGGAAAATCACCGGGAATCCCCCTTTCAGAATTGCCTGCCGAAGGATGGGAGGCAGGAGCATGCATCCACCAGTACCCCCAGGGGTGTTAACTCCAGGTTGTACACGTGCAGCAGCCAGACTGATCTCCCCCAGTATTGGAGGAGCCTGGAGACCAAACGAAGACAGAAGCCGGGGCTTGAGGCAAAGATTGATAGCAGAAAGTGAGTGAAAGCCCGTTGTGCTGGTTAATTTCATGTGCTAACTTGGCTGGACCATCAGAGAGCTGGTGACACGTTATCTCTTGGTGTGTCTGTGAGAGTGTTTCTGGACAAGGGGGTTGAATTGGTAGAATGAGGAAAGCAGAAGGCCCTCTCCAATGCTGGTGGGCATCCTCAATCCATTGAGGGTCTGGAGAGAGGACGAGGCAGACAAAGGTTGGATCTGCTCATTCTCTGCCTGACTACCTGAGCTGGAACTTCGATCTCCTGCCTTCTGCAGGACTGGTTCTCAAGCCTTCAGACGGTGCTTGGATCTATACCACCAGCCCTCTGGCCCTCAGGTCTTTAAGCTACACCTTTCTTGGGTTTCCAGCCTGCAGAGGGCAGACTGTGGGATTTCTCAGTCTCTGTAACTATAATCCTGTGAGCCAACAGCTTAGAGTAAATCTCTTTATATATACACATAAAGGGGCAGCTAAACATTGAGTACATCATGGATATTTAAAAATCTCTTTAGATATAATATATATAATATTTATCATAAATCTCTTTACACACACACACACACACACACACACACATATATGTATAGTAGTTTCCTGGTGTTCATGGGGGATTAATTCTAGGACCCCCACCCCCTACAAATACAAAAATCCACAGATGACCAAGTCTCTCATACAAAATAGTGTAGTATTAGCACATAGCCTAGGCACATCCTCCAGTATACTTTAAATCAAGCTTGTCCAACCCAGGGCCACATGTGGCCCAGGACAGCTTTGTATGCAGCCCAACACAAATTCGTAAACTTTCTGAAAACATTATGATTTTTTTCCAATTTTTTTTTTTACCTCATCAACTATTGTTACTGTTAGTATATTTTATGTGTGGCCCAAGACAATTCTTCTTCTTTGAATGTGGCCCAGGGAAGTCAAAAGATTGAACACCTCTGCTTTTTTTTTTGGGCGGGGAGATGGAGTCTTGCTCTGTCACCAGGCTGGAGTGCAGTGGCGCAATGTCGGCTCACTCCAACCTCTGCCTCCTGGGTTCAAGCGATTCTTCTGCCTCAGCCTCCTGAGTAGCTGGGACCACAGGGGCGTGCCACCACACCCGGCTAATTTTTGTATTTTTAGTAGAGACGGGGCTTCACCACGTTGGCCAGGATAGTCTCAATCTCTTGACCTTGTGATCTGCCTGCATCGGCCTCCCACAGTGCTGGGATTACAGGCATGAGCCACCGCGCCAGTCCCAAAAGATTGAACACCTCTGCTTTAAGTCATCTCTAGGTTACTTGTAATAATACCATGTACATGCTATACATGTACATAGCACAATCGTCATTATACTGCATTGTTTATGGAATAATCACAAGAAAAAAGTCTGCGCATGTTCAGAACAAATGCAATTTTTTTCAACAATATTTTTGATCCCTGGTTGATTGAATCAATGAATGCAGAACTTTGGAAGATACAGAGGATCAACTGTGTGTATGTGTGTGTGTGCGTACACACATGCTTGCACACACACGTATGTCCTACTGGTTCTGTTTCCCTGGAAGTCTAGTACACCCATACTAGACTGTCCACCCAGAGGTGGCTGCCGTCAGAGCTGGGTTACAAGGACGAGAGTTGTGACACTGGAAACAGCTGGAGCACTTTATCATGCCAATTTGTTCTAGGAAAGTTCTAGAAGTTGCTAGAAAAAGGAAGATGATGAAACAGTCATGATTTAATGTGTGGCTAATTAACAGGAACTCAGCCACAAAAATAAAATCAGGCTGAAGCTTCTGTTTCCTTCAGGCTCCAGGTACTTCACAGTCTGGCACTAAATCCTCATTCTGGTTAACAGATTATCAGAGTTTTAAAAGAGTTACTTTTATTTTTCTTTCAACTCTTAGCAATTGTTAAATTTAAGGCAGAAAAAAGAAGGCCTTTTAAACATAAGAATGTATGCAGAAACATTTAAGAAATAGGGAACCTACTCCGCCAAGAAGCCCTTTAGCTCTGAGCAAGGGTGTAGTTCCTACAGAAAAGCCCACACTCCACAGATGACCTCTGTCTTTTCTCTGATGTTACAGAGATTCAGTGGGCTGTCAATTTAAGTTTTGGGTGTGGCTTTTCCTCTAATCTCTGCACTGGTAATACTGAGCTCCGCACCCTCATCATTTTTATATGCTAAGTGTGAAAAGAACTAAGCATTGATGATTTTCCTTCAGGCTTACTCCTCTCATTTCTTCTCAGAGTTCCCCCAATCATTTCTTCATGGTATCCCCTGGAGCCTCCTAATGTATTCTTACATGCCTTCCTCAGGTAAGAGCCTATACTGACCTCAGGAAACATTATCTGCCTTCCTTCTGTTCCCAAGGGCTCCCCGTGCTGGAGGATCAAGCAGATAAACTAGTCCAAACTAAGGTATTTAATGCCTGTCATGAGGAATCAGGTCTTCTCCCAAAGTAGCAGTTAAGATTTTTCCTGTTAACATTTTAACAGGAAATTTGGTGCTGTCAGTCCAAATAATAAACAATATGGAAACTACTGGAACTGTGGCAGGGTCAAGGAAGGAGGTTCTGGAGGTCATGAAAGGTTTTGTTGTAGCACTATTCCCAGTAGCAAGGACATGGAATCAACCTAGGTGACCACCAGTGATGGGTTGGATAAAGAAAATGTGGGGCCAGGAGAAATGGTTCATGCCTGTAATCCCAGCCATTTGGGAGACTGAGGTGGGTGGATCACCTGAGGTCAGGGGTTTGAGACCAGCCTGGCCAACATGGCGAAACCCCTTCTCTACTAAAAATACAAAAATTAGCCGGGTGTGGTGGCAGGCACCTGTAATCCCAGCTGTTTGGGAGGCTGAGGCAGGAGAATCACTTGAACTGGGGAGGTGGAGATTGTAGTGTGCCATTGCACTCCAGCCTGGGTGACAAGAGCGAAACTGTGTCAAAAAAGAGAGAAAGGAAAGAAGGAAAGAAAAAAAAGAAAGAAAAGGAAAGAAAGAAAGAAAGAAAGAAAGAAAGAAAGAAAGAAAGAAAGAAAGAAAGAAAGAAAGAAAGAAAGAAAGAAAGAAGGAAAGAGAGAAAGAGAGAAAGAGAGAGAGAGAGGGAGAGAGGGAGGGAGGGAGAGAGGGAGGGAGGGAGGGAGAGAAGGAAGAAAGGAAGGAAAGAGAAAGAAAGAAGAGAGGGAGGGAGGAAGGGAAGGATGAAAAGAAGGAAGGGAGGGAGTGAAAGAAAGAACTAAAATGTGGTACAGGCCGGGTGCAATGGCTCACGCCTGTAATCCCAGCACTTTGGGAGGCTGAGGCAGGCAGATCACCTGAGGTCGGCAGTTCCAGATCAGCTTGATCAATATGGTGAAACCCCATCTCTACTAGAAAAAAAAAAATTATCGGGGCATGGTGGCATGGCCTGTAATCCCAGCTACTTGGGAGGCTGAGGCAGGAAAATCATGTGAACCCAGGAGGCAGAGGTTGCTGTGAGCCAAGATGGCACCACTGCACTTCAGCCTGGGAGACAGAGTGAAGCCCTGTCTCAAAAAAAAGAAAAGAAAATGTGGTACATATACGCCATGGAATACTAATACTACATGGCCGTAAAAAAGAATGAGATCATGTCTTTTGCAGCAATACGGATGCAGCTGGAGGCCATGATCCTAAGCAAATTAATGCAGGGACAGAAAACTACATACCTCATGTTCTCACTTATAAGTGGGAGCTAAACACTGAGAACACATGGACACTAAGAGGGGAACCACAGACACCAGCGCCCATTTGAGGGTGGAAGGTGGAAGGACGGTTAGAGTTGAAAAACTCCCTATCAGATATTATGCTGATTATTCATGACAAAATTATCTGTACACCAAACCCCTACGACATGGCACATAACACACCTGCACACATACCCCTTGAAACTAAAATAAAATTTGGAAAGAAAAACTGACATAAAAGATGATTTTGTGATTGTCAGGCTATACATTCATGCTTATACTTTGTTGCCTTCTTGTTGGTATTTACGAGAAGTATATTAAATTTTTAACATGGTGGATTTCAGCTTTGTAATTTTATTTTCAATCAATTTCCATGTTCTGCTAATTATAACCACCATTATGAAAACAGTACAAGAGGTAGTGCCCCCTTATTGTATCTATATAATGTTAAAAGAAAAACTGCAGCTGAATTAAATTTAAAGGAGTTTAATTGAGCGGTGAACAATTTGCGAATCAGGCAGCCCCGGGAAGCACAGCAAATTCAGACTCCCACGCAGCCACGTGGTGGAAGAAGATTTATAGACAAAAGAAGGGAAGTGACATACAGAGATCAGCAGTGAGGTACAGAAGCAGCTGGGTTGGTTACAGGTTGGCGTTTGCCTTACTAGAGCACAGTTGGAACACTTAGCAGTCTATGAATGGTGGAAGCACGACCGCTGGGATTGGCCAAGACTTAGCTATTGTTACAGGCACATGCTCCTAAATTAGGTTTTCAATCTCGTCTGCCTGTTAAGCTAGGTTACAGTTAATCCACAAGGACTCAAGTATAGAAGTACAGAGGCCTTCTCGGGCCATATTTAGTTTACTTTAACAACAACAAAAGATTTTGCCCCAACTGTCCATACATGAGATAGGTTTTGCCTGGGACACTAATTTTGCTTCCAAGTCCCCCTTCCAGTGGAAACCTCCCCTTCCTCCTCCATTATTCCTTATGCAAGCAATGAGCATCACTGGCCAGCCTGTCTCCGATCCAGAAAACCGGGCATCCATCTTCAGCCTTTCCTTTCTTCCATCCTTCCCCATCAAAATCCTGTCAGTTCTCCTGCCCCATCATCTTGCCCAGCCATACATTTCTCTCCTTCAACTATTGTGATGTGAGCTCCCAGAGAGAGCCTTGGGCAGCTTTACCTGATCTGGACATTGACTAAGTTCCTGCAGTACTTTCCCGTTGCCCTCAAATCTATGCTTCCTTTGACGTGACACACCTGCCCGTCCGCATGACTTTTTGCCACTCTCTTCCAATTTTGGAGATGGCACTGTGCTGTCCGTGGGCTCCAGGTTTTCACACTTCCTTACGCATTGAATATTTCTTTTTCTCCCTTCTCTCGAATATATTCCATTTATCCTGAAGTTTCAGCATGAGTACCACTTCCGACAGCCTTCCCTGACCCTCGTCTGCTGTCACGGTCCAGGGCCACAACCGCAAGCTTCCATTGTCCTGTTGCATTTATCTCCTCCAGCTGCGAAAATAAATAACCACAAACAGGGTGCTTAAAACGATGGGAACTTACTCCCTTACAGGTTTGGAAGGCAGATGTCCAAAACCAAGGTGTTCGCAGGGAGGTGCTCCCTCTGGAGACTGGAGAGGGGAACTGGCGCCTCGCCTCCTGCAGCTCTGGTGCCTGCTGGCATCCCTTGGCTTGCAGCGGCATCTCTGGGCTCTGCTGTCACAAAGCCTTGTCTTCTGTCTTCTCCTTACTTATAAAGATGCTTACTAAAAGGATACTTGTGATGGCATTTAGGGGCCCCCTAGATAATCCAGAGTTGTCTTCTTATCTCAAGAACTTTAACGTAATCACATCTGCAAAGAACCTTTTTTCCAAATGAAGTAGCTTTCACTGGTTCCAGGGATTTGCTGTGGATATACTGCAGGGAGAGGGAGGACATTTTTAACATCTGCACCAATGCCGCTCTAACAGACCAGTCATTGTGCTTTTGTTTGTTGCTTGTTTTTGTTTGTTTATTTTTGTTTTTTTGTTTTTTTTTGATACAGGCTCTTGCTCTGCCACCCAGGCTGCAGTGGCACAATCACAGCTCACTGCAGCCTCGACCTTCTGTGTTCAAGTGATCCTCCTGCCTCAGCCTGCTACCAGGTGAAGAGAAACACAGGGACCAGTCTGTATGGCGGGTCTGCAGCACAGAGAGTAAAATTGAGCCCTGCCCCTCCCCCAAATTTCATGGTACTAAACCCACACACAATGGAGACCTCTATTTCAGAAAAGGACCTCTGCTTCCAATGGAAACCGATGAACCAGAGAGAATCCAGAGAATTCCCCTCCACCGTGCCAGCAGTCATGAAAGACGTTGTCATACTCCACTGTCCCCTCTTCCCCCACCTCAACTTCCCACCCTTTGAGAGGTAAGAAAGGCAGTGTGGGTGCATTGTTGATGGCAGTCTTAGTGCTGGAATGGAAAGTGCAGACCCTTCCCCTTCTCTTCCAAGTCCCCAGATCACCCTGCCAAGCTTGGACTGAGGGAATGGGAGGAACGGAGCTTTATGTTGAGGCTGATATTGACATATTAGACTGGATAGGATTTTTTTAAAACTTGTTTTATTGTGGTAAACATACATAACATAAAATGTACCATTTTAGTCATTTTTAGATATACACTTCAGTGTCATCACATATATTAACACAGTTGTGCGACCATCACCAAAACATTTTCTTCATCCCAAACAGCAACTCTGTACCCATTAAACAGTAACTCCCTATTCCCTCCTCTCCCAAGGCCCTGGTAACTTATATTTCTGTCTGAATACATTTGCCTATAACAGGTACCTTATATAACTGGAATTATACAATATTTATTCTTTTGAACCTGGCTTATTTCATTTAGCTTATTTTCAAGGTTCATCCATGTTGGAGTATGTGCTAGAATTCAATTCTTTTTAAGGCTAAACATACTTCATTGTACGTGTACACCACATTTTGTTTATCCATTTGATTGTTGATAGACATTGAGATTGCTTCCACCTTTTGGTGAATAGTGCTGCTTTGGACACTGGTATACCAATGTGTTAGGCCATTCTTGCATTGTTATGAAAAATGCCTGAGACTGGGTAATTTATAAAGAAAAGAGGTTTAATGGGCTCACAGTTCTGCAGGCTGTACAGGAAGCATAACACTGGCAGTGTTCAGCCTCTGGGGAGGCCTCAGGGAGCTTTTATTCACGGCAGAAGGGGAAATAGGAGCTTGCAAGTCACATGGTGAGAGAGGGAACAAGAGGGAGACAGTGAAAAGGCATGCCACATACTCTAAAGCAGATCTCAGGAGAACGAACTCACTATTGCAAGGACAGTGCCAAGAGGATGGTGCTAAACTATTCATGGGAAATTCATCCCCATGATCAATCACCTCCCACCAAGCCCCACTCCCAACATTGGGAGTACACTTCAACATGGGATTTAGGAAGGAAGAAATAGCCAAACTATATTGACCTGTGCCTGAGTCCCTGCTTTCAATTATTTTGGGTATTTGCCTAGGAGCGGAATTGCTAAATCTTATGGTAATTCCATGTTTAACTTTTTGAAGAACTGTCAAATTGTTGTCCATATTGGCTGCACCACTTTACATTCCTATCAGCAATGTACAAGGGTTTCAATTTCTCCACATTCTCCTCAACACTTATTTTCCTTTTTTAAAAAAACTTTTTTAAATAATAGTCATCCTTATGGAGACAAATACTCTCTCATTGATCAGACATTAGTCAGCCTCCTCTGAGCCCTCTTTTTCACTGAGCCTTGTCCTTAGCCCTGTCTTTGGCCTGCCTAGTCCAGTGGTAGCAAGAATCTTCCTAAGTCAGTTTAGCAAGAATCTCCCCACTCTTAATATCTGAGCCAGTTCCTCAACCCCCACCATTGATGTTGAAGTCCCTAACCTACCTTCAGCAAGAATCCTAAGTTGGTTCAGCAAATCTGTCTATGCATGATGTTGCCTGTTGTAGTTTTCTACCCACTGACCCCTCACTCTGCTCATTGGCTAGAAGACTCCAGCTGTCTTTGCTAGAGAGCCTGATCTCTCCCCTGTTGTGGTAGGCTTGACATCTGTTGCAATAGTCCTAAATAAAATCTTCTTACTACTTTAACAAGCTTCTGAATCGTTTTTCTTCAACAATGTGTGTGAAGTCATATCTTGTTGTGGTTTTGAATTGCATTTCTCTAATGGCTACAATGAGTAGCTGGGTGACATTTTAATATCTGAAACTGTATAGCAAACACAGTATCTATGTCAAATTGGAGGGATGGGGAAAGAATTTTTGACAGAACATGGTTGAAGACTAAGTGTTTTAAAAAATAAAGATGGGCCAGGTGTGGTGGCTTATGCCTGTAATCCCAGCATTTTGGGAGGCTAAGGTGGGGTACTTCTTGAGGCCAGGAGTTCCACACCAGCCTGGGCAATATGGTGAGACCCCATCTATACATAAAATTTATTTTCAATTAGCTGGGTGTGCTGGCACACACCTGTAGTCCCAGCTACTCAGGAGGCTGAGGCGGGAGAATCACTTGAGCTTGGGAAGTAGAGGTTACAGTGAGTTATGATCATGTCATTGCACTCCAGCCTGGGCAACGAGCTAGACCCTGTGTCTAAAAAAATAAAATAAAGACAGATGTATTTTCCCCTCACCAAGATGAGACTTTTGGACAAACAGGTTCTATCTACGAAACCTCTCCTCTTCTGACATTTAGGTGCCCACCATAGGACCACGTCTCTCACCGTTCATTCTCAAAGCCCAAAGCCTCCATCTAACCACCCTTCCCCCTCTCCCCAGATTATAGGCAATCCCTGCTTGGAAACAAATTTATAAAAAGCCAGGCCTGTTAACTGTCTTCTGGGGGTAAGGGAGACCTAGGTCTCCAGCACTCAACCAACGTCTTAAGACATCAACAAACACAAGCAGAAATTGGATGGAAAGTGAGGTGCATAGGAGCATTATTTCTTCCTGCCTCCATCCTTAAACCCTCATTTTCAAGCATTCTTTGCTTTTCATCCAAATGAAATCAACTACCCCTGAGCAGCAGAATGACGGTGGAGAGGGCACTGGTGAGAAATCCCTAAAGAGAAAGGCAACGCGAGTCTAGTTTTATTGAAATAAAGATGAGGAAGTCCCACCAGGAAAGCAGGGCAAAGTTGGCCATTGGAATTGCAGACATAAGAACTCTCTCCAAAGCACACCACTCCACAATCCCCCATGGGGCTAATGTCTGCAAAGTGGCACTGGCCTTTTATGAATTGTATTAATTACACTCTTAAGCCCCATGCAAATTGCAAAATCATTTTTTCCAATTGAGTTAATGAAGCCAGTTTAGTTACAGGCACGCTGTCTTTCAGCAGAAAATGAGCCCGGCACATTGTTTGTAGATAGCAGAAACGTGGCGGAAGGTTTCCCTGGGTTATGACTGCAATACATCCTGGGATGCCTGCCTTGCAATTTTTCTTCTCTGTGAGTGTGTTCCATTTCTCTCTGACTGAGCCGGATGTGCAGGGGGACTGTCACACTTTCTGATGGTGTTTTATCCATCACTGGGGAGCTGAAAATTCATTCTCAAAGTTTCTATACTGAGACATGTTATTATCACTTGGAAACTTTCACTGAAAATAAGAGTCTTTGAAAGTGGTTGGCCGCTTCCTGACTGATCTGACCAGCTGACAGCCTCAGCCTCCTTTCCTCAAGAACTCCAGGCAGCAAAAGAGAAACCGTCTCCCTCTCACCTCCCAGCTCTCTGCACAGGGACCGCAGCTCTGTAAGGCTTCCTCTGCTTTCTTTAGACCTTGCAACCTGGAAAGCAGCTAGCCTGAACTATTCAATAGGGCCTGTGGCAATTTTGCTGCCCTGGCATTTTCAAACACTTGGGATGCCCTGGTGTGTCTTAGAAAAAGATGTCTTCTCTGGGCAGAGGAATTGCAATTAGCCACCCCTCTGGGAAGCACCTCTTCCTCTGAGCTGCGGCTGCCCCATCCCTAACTGCCCACTGAAGGCTTCAACAGGACCCAACTCACACACCTGCTCCTGGTGGCCTTTCCTACAAGGACAAGTCACAAAATGAGACTAGGCAAAGTTTGTCATTACTGTTTTATAAGCTCCCTATTCTCCCTTTCATTTCCTTGCAGCTCTAGTGGTGGAAGGAGATAACCCAATGAAGTACATTTATATTAAAGAAAGAATGTCAGTTCATAGTTTCATGTGCTATCTCCCCGCGATTTATCTTTTATTGGGAAACTCTCTGAATCATTCAAGTATTTCTGACCAAAGAAAATGTTCAGAATGCTGGAGTGTCCCCACGCAATGGTCAGCCCGATTGCACTTGGGTGTGGGGGTTTCCAGAAGGGCCTCTCAGCCCAGACAACCCCAGCCAGTCCTGATCAAAGCAGGAACATGTCAGCTGCCTGAGCTCAACAGGCAATAGGATCTGGATTTGGTTTGGGGCATCCTTTCTGGTTTAAGATCCCACAAATTGCAGTGTTTTCCTCTCTCCCCCGCCTCCAACCATATTGAGCTATCACTGGTCCCATTGCGTGGGCTTCAAGTCTCTGTTAGCATCCTTCACTAGCCTTTGCCCTGGATTGCTACTGATGGGAGTCCACTTGTTAGGGAACCAGCCCTTCTCCCTTCCAAACTCTGAATACTGACACCCTAGAAGGGGTCCACCTGCCTTTGCCTATGCTTACTCTGCATGAGATTAGATGGCTTTTCTCTTTTCTTTTCTTTTCTTTTTTCTTTTCTTTTCTTTTCCTTCTTCCTTCCTTCTTCTTTCTCTCTTTCTCTCTTTCTCTATCTTTCTCTCTTTCTTTTCTTTCTTTCTTTCTTTGTTTCTTTTTTTAGATGGAGTTTCGCTCTTGTTGTCCAGGCTGGAGTACAATGGCTCGATCTTGGCTCACTGCAACCTCTGCCTCCCAGGTTCAAGCAATTCTCCTTGCCTCAGCTTCCTGAGTAACTGGGATTACAGGCGCCTGCCGCTATGCCTAGCTAATTTTATTTTTTTATTTTTAGTAGAGACAGGGTTTCACCATGTTGGCCAGGCTGATCTCAAACTCCTGACCTCAAGCGATCCACCAGCCTCAGCCTCCCAAGGTGCTGGGATCATAGATGTGAGCCACCAGGCCCAGCCAAGATTGGATGGCTTTTCTAGAGGGGCGAGGCTCCATCTTGGCTGGCTTCCCTGACCTCTTTCATCATGTATCCCAAATCATTCCTCTGATATCCCCATGTGTTCCATCTCTTGAACCTGCCTTGACTTGGATCAAAGTTTCTCAATATGGCACCTCAAATCAGATTTGGTTCATACCTGTTCTCAATACTAAGGGGGTTCCAGTCATTACATTAAAAAATGGTGATTTACATCCCATTTTATTGTCTCAACAATCTGTGTGAATTAAATAGGATAAGCATTGCTACTCCAGAGGAGAAACAGTCATAGATAAGCAAACAGAAGTTCAAAGTGACCTGTCCAGAACGACACAGCTAGCCAGGGATGGAGTGGAGATGAGAACTTAGGTATCCTGGATTTTCTCTCAATGCTCTTAACTCCAGGACTTGTCACTGTGCCGGGATTCTCTCATCGTCCATCAAAGTCCATTATAATCTGGAGAGATTGTTCCCATGGGAGAAAGCATGGTGCACTGAACTCCTGGCTCTACCGGTGAAGAATACCTGTCTTCCAATTTTTCAAAGCAGAACAAGTTATTTGGGCTGCAAGCGGAAGGTGGCAGTTTCTAGAAAACAGAGAAGGTGCCATGTTGGAAGTTAATTTAGATTTTTGACTCAGAAATGGGAAGGAGCTCATGGTTTTGCCTCCATCAGAGAACCCACAGTGATCATGGTCTTGGCTCCTGCTGACATGTTCCGCGTACACTGGGCCCAGTGTGTACTGCACACTCACTTGGCTGCACAACTTCCCCCAAAGCCTCCTAAGGGAAATGAGACAGAGCTGTCAGGGCTGACCTAGGGAAGTGCAGTTCTTAAATCCATGAAGCATATGATTGAAAGAGAGTAGTCACCAAATAATTGATGGATCAATGTCTGAACGTTATGGAAACTAATTTTTTTAACTCTATTTCTATTTCAAGTCCCAAAATGATTGTGATCTGTTTATGTATCTATCTATTTAATTTGGTTAATCTTTACCTTTATTTTACTCACTACAGTTTGGATCAGGTATCAGCAAATGTCTCCCTTAATGAACCAACGGGAAATATTTTAGCCTTTGAGGGTCATACAGTTATATGAATGAAAGAGTATGGCTGTGTTCTAATAAAACTTCATTTACAAAAACAGATGGTGGGCCAAGTTTGAGGTGAGGCCATAGTTTGCCAACCCTGTTTTAGATTATTGATATTATTTTTGCATTTTTTAAGACTCACAAGCAGGGAGCATTTGTATAAACTCCATGCTCATTCAAAACCATTACTCCAAGCCTAAAGGTCTTACAGGAAATGAAAATCTACCAACAACCAGCAAGAAAACACTCCTACAAAATTCAGAAGTGAAATTTTTGTTTGCTATTCCATTTCCAAAATCAACCGATTGCTCAGGTAAGAAGGTATACAACCATTAAAGACATAATTAATTGAAAAAATTTGCATTACACAAGAATATTAGAATTCCAGAAGCCTCACCTTTTAAAGGAAAAGTTAAATGCTTTTCATTCTCTGATAAACGTAGATGCTTTATCTGAACAACTCAATAAAGACAACTGGGACAAAGAAACATACGCAATAAATAAATTTTTTATAATATAAATATTAGCTACAATTCCCTCTATACTATAAATGTTAAATCATAAAATATGAATAAATATGAATGTTAAAGGAGTACACACACACACACACAGGCACACACACACAGGCGCACACACACACGCACACACACATAGATCTCCTTAGCTATTTGTGGAAATGCTGCCTGCCAGACAATATCCACTTGAGCCGGTTTCAAATACTTCTCAGCCCTTGTATCTTCCATGGCTGTCAGGAAACTGACTCCTAACCTCTGTGTCTTACTGCCTTCTAGAAGTGAGAGGCGTTATTAATGGGAACGTGTTGCTCGGGTAAATGGTGTCAGGAATGAAAAAAAGTTTGAGAGCCTCTGCACTAAAGCAATTAGCTCCTGTGAGTCAGTGATAATGGGTTGACTTTCTGCGTGTCTGGGTTTCTTGCAGAGGCCTGGATCCACAGAGCACATTCAGAGATGGGTGGCCTCTCTTTTCAGACACCATGCACTTCCTTAATGCATATTGTGAAGAAAGAGCACATGATAACTGCAGAAACACCACGTCCAACTTCTTGAGGGCTGCTATCTTCGTTCATGTAAGACATCAGTGAAAACAGGGAAATGAGTGAATGAAAACCAGAGGTTTGTGCTGCGCAAGGTTTTATTCTGCGGCACTGAATGAGCTGCAAAGAAAATGGAACATGTGAAAAGATGCGGCATCCTGGAATGACACCTTTAATCAAGCCATTGCGCCTTTCTTAAGTTTTCCATCACAAAGGTAACAAAAAAAAAGAGTCCAGATTGGAAAAAAATGTTCATCCCCTACTATGGAGATCAGCCAGGAGAGCGTTCTTACCCCCTTCAAATTTACTAAATCTATAAATGGGGCCCGAAGTTAAGCTCTTCCTGAGACCAGATTCAATTTAAGCCCTGGTTCTATGCATTTAATTAACTATGTCTCTAAGAATTTGAAATACCATAATGGATTGCATATGCTTGGCATTTTTGCAGGCGTATAAATCGCATACTTTAAGCACTTTAAAGGTGCCTCTTTCCGAATTCACCGGTGGTGGTTTAGGCAAATTCTTCAGGTAAATGCACATCCTGGTGCATGAGGGAAAAAGACCAGTCTCCCCAATTTCTTTAAAGGTTTTCAAAGCAGTCTTCATTGAAATAAATGTACTGGAAACAGCAGAAGTAGAGAAAGCGGTACAAAGGCGATAACGTTTGCATAAAGAAGCCATTAGGAAGGTGTGCCAATGGAACAATTGTGTGATGTTGCATAACAAATGCACACTTTCGTTTAGTTATTTTAAAGATTTCGTTTATCTAGTCGTTTTTTTTGCATTTAAAGAGCATGATGCCGAATGATTCTCTATTCCTGAGATGCCAGCAGTTCTTGAAAATGCATTCACAGAATGATTAAAAGCATAATAAAAGAGTAAACCCCAGTGTGATATTTATCCAGCTGGAATTTTCAGCATAAAAAAAAAAATTCCAAACCCATTGCATCTCTCAGTTGGTGCAATCACATCTTAATAAAGGACATATTTTAAACATAGGCTGTTAAAAAAACGATGAACAAAACCAGAAACAAACCTCAAAACTCCCCCAAATGCCCCCAAAACACAGACTCCACAGACTAGAAACTTAATGAAACTTAGTCTCGGCTCTGTCCTCTCCAGGTCTCTGTTAGAAGGTCGCTGCCCCATTGATGGTAGAGCATCGGTTGTCCTCTGGGTGGGCTAAAGTCAGTCCACTGCACACAGAACACTAAATGCAAATTCCCCATGAGCACACTAGAGACGCAGCCTCACAAGTAATCAAAAACACAGATTAAAAGGTGATTGATTTTTCTTGTCTATCAAATTAGCAACAAGTAGATGCTTAACTGATTTTGCTTCTACACTTGACGCCTGCAACCTCACCGGACACAGCAGCCTGAGTGATCCTGATGAAACCCCAGACACACTGAGTCTCTCCCCTGATTTGAACCTTCCAGGGCCTCTTTCCCCACTAAGAATCAGGCCCTCTATCATCTGCCACCCCCTGGCTGCTGCTCCAAGGGTCTGCTCCTTGCTGCCTTACTCTGTTCACCCTAACCCCTCTGCCAGTCCTTGGCATTATGGAGTGAGCTGATCTCAGGCCCCTTATGTTTTTTCTTCCTGCTGCCTGGAATACTATTTCCTTGGGTCTCTGCAAGGCTCCCTGTCATTCCACTCCAGCACAGGTGTCAGTTTCCTATCTCAACTAGATAGAGAGCATCCCATCCAAATTAGCATCCCCCTGCCCTCCAGCCCCTCCCCTGATCTCTTCTCTGCACAAGACTTAACCATTGTACCCTGTAATAGTGCATATCCGTTTATTTATATGCCTGTGAAGTGCTTGAAGACAGGAAACCTTTGTTTTTGCTCATGGCTGGATCTCAAGTGCACAGAACCGTACCTAGCACACAGTAAATACGAGCTGATGATGGAAAGGATTTAAATGGCATGACCTGGTGTCACCAAGGCTATCCTCCACGTGTTCCCTTTCAAGGGCTATGGGGAGAGATGTTGGTACAATCATGATGGGAAATAATCTGGCAATGTTACCAAAAGCCTCTAATCTGTTTCTATTCTTGGACTCAGTTTACCAGTTTTAGAAATTTTAGAAATTCACATGCGAGATCAGTGATATGGGCAAAGATTTACATAGGAAGATATTTATATTGGAGTGGTATTTTTAACAGCAAAAATGGGAAATGATGGAATAAGTAATAATAGCAATAATGCTATAGAATAGCTACTAATTATGGAGAAGTTCTTAAGTGTTGGGTACAATGCAAAGTGCTTTAAATATTCTATGAACTAGTTATCTGCAATTTAAAATGAAGACACTGAGGGAAGTTGCCCAAGTCATTATCTCATAAATTTTATTAAAAAATTAGAAATCAAGTTCTTTCTTCTCAGTCTGAGCTAAGAAATAAACAAATAGCAAGGCCAACATCACTTGTTGAGAACTTTGCCCAAATCATCAAACAAGGTAAGCATTTTGTCTTACTCTAGGGGAAAGGAGAGTCAAATGTATCATTGAGTACTAAGGCTCGCAGTTCGTTCCTTCTGATCTAAACAACCCTAGCTCCCCTGTGCCAGGCACAGGAAACTTCATCCCTTCGATTCTCTGAAGCTCTGTGCATGCAGCCAGCCCAGGAACTTTTGCAAACATTTATCACAACCTTGAGGAGATCCACGCTAAGCAAACAAACTCTTTCCTCTGCCCCACCCTCTGTTCTTCCTATTGTTGCCAGCGTCTATGGTTTCCTCTTGAATCTCTGAGTTATTCTCCGTGGAGTCTCACTCATTTCCTGTCCGGGGAGCCTTGGCATCTGATCTGCAGGCGGCAGGCACAGGAGCCAGCAGCCCCAGGGGCTGTTTCTCCTTCCTTATTGTCTTCGGGGAAACCACGGGGCTGTTCTCCACCCCTCCTGTCTGAAGGCCACTGTCACAAGAACCCAGCCCTCTGGTAAGAGGCCATCTGGCCCTGCCACCAGACCTGTTGATGGGTTGGCAACAGTCCCTTTTTCCTGTCTCCACACTGCACCCCTCCACGCCTCCGCTCCGCAAGAGGAAACTCTTAGCATCCCAGATGCTTGCAGCTTCGCCTGACTCCTCCAGTCCTCGGCTCCATATGGTCTGGATTCACTTTTTGAAATGGCTGCGGCCTCTAATTCCCCATTTTCTGTTCATGTGCTCATTTTAAGACTGTGTCCCATTGCCGTGTTTGCTGCTGCTACATTTTAAATTGTTTTAATTTAAAGCTGATGCTGCTGGGCTAATTAATGCAACCACTGCCAACCACATACATACATATATACATACTCGGAGGGGTGTGTGTGTGTGTGTGTGTGTGTGTGTTGAAGGAGAATTCCTTTCACATGATTTCTTCTTGTCCCTGGAAATCTGAAAATCTCTTTGTCTTGGTACCTGTCCCAGCAACATCACTGTCTGCCCTTTTCTTTGGCCTATTCTTAGAATAGACATATTTTGGGAAAAGAATAGAGTATTTTGCAAAAAGCCCAAGGCCTCCTACCTTGCCGATTCTTACAACAGTTGCAGGAAACAAGATCATCTTAGCCCAATTAGGGATTCAGACTGACCCAACTGCGGCCTCTCCTGACTCAAGCTGACTGTGAACGTTCCCATCGGCAGCCTTCTGACGTCTTTCGCTGCTTGTTTCTGGCACCTTCCCTCCTACCTACCTTCCAGCAGCCGAAGACTCCCAACTGCAAGCAAAGGTTATACACCCTTTCTCCATTGCCGGCCTCCCTTGTCAATTCCTTCTTCCAGTCTTTCTGGGGGGGTAAAAGGAACAATATGGTTAGTTCATTCAAGCATTCATGGTTGTCGACCAACAGTAATCTCAGGCAATAGTCCTATCACTCAGTATTTTATTACGATAGCAACAATATACAGGAATTTCAAAATGGCAGGGAAATATTTTTATATAAAAATTTTATATGTCACCTCTCAGTTTGGTTTGCTTTTTGGCCTCTCTCCTATGACACCAGACTTCCAGGCAACCCCTTGGCTCTGACCTTGGCACCTGGAAACAGGATGAATGTCCTTGAAGTCAGAGCCATGAAGCTACTCAGGACTTTTCTGCTCAGAGCAGAACTTTTTTTTTTGAGATGGAGTTTTGCTCTTGTCGCCCAGGCTGGAGTGCAATGGCGTGATCTCGGCTCACTGCAACCTCTGCCTCCAGGGTTCAAGCAATTCTCCTGCCTCAGCCTCCAGAGTAGCTGAAACTACAGGCATCTGCCACCACGCCCAGCTAATTTTTGTATTTTTAGTAGAGATGGGATTTCATCATGTTGGCCAGGCTGGTCTCGAACTCCTGGCTTCAAGTGATCCGCCTGTCTTGGCCTCCCAAAATGCGGAGATTACAGGATGCACCCAGCCTGCTCCACTCACCATAGAACTTCTTCTGGTAGCACGAATGTTCAAGTGAATAGTCTGGAAGATCAGATGAGAACCCAAATATGGATGATTTTCTAGAAGTGAGAATCAAACATGAATTTCCTCCTCATTCTTTTATTTAAATGGGGATTTTCCTTTTCTCTTTGTTTCTGTCAAAGCAGAATGGAGAAGCAAAGGCAGGCTAACTGTCGTGGAGCCAGAGGATGGGGCCTCCTTTTCAATCATGTTTTTATTGATGAGCAGCCATCTCACTCCATTTCCTGGCTCCGTCCCCGGCTGCAGTACAGCCGATTATGTTTTCAGGATTGTGAACCATGGAGATTACGCTGTCTTCTTCTTTTAGAAACTGGCTGGAATTATAAACAAAAGGGAATGCATTTTTAAGGAGTTAGGACAAGGGATTCAGAATTACTGTGTACTGTGTCTCTCTGATTGCAGACAAATGACAATTTGGTGAGCTTGCAAAGACTGCCTGGGTGGAATCTTTGCTCTGGGTTTTATTTCTCCAGCATGGAAGGATGCCCTGTCTCCTTGCTAAAGCAGGCCCTGCTTTAAGGAAGGTCATTTCTGGTTACCAGATATACAGAAGGCTGCACGTGGGCCAGTGTGTAGGGGCAGACTGGCTGATGCCCAGGCCCCAACATTGGACCACACTAGAACCACCAGTTGACTCAGACAGAAAAACCAGTCAAACTAAATCAGCCAGCACCACTAAGTTAAGAGAGCTGTTTGGTTAATGTGACCTCAGAGTGGTAGAGTGAATGGAAGGGCCAATAACCAAGAGGCCTGGGTTTAATTCTAGCTCTGCTATCTGCTGCCTACAGGTCATGAAGTACTTCTTTAGTGTCCCTCCAAGGGTTAGTTTCCTGATGAAACCAGACCAGTTGTCCCATAGAAATGATATCTCTGAGTTTTTGAATAAACATAGAAATTGACCCTGCCAGTTTTAAAACTTAAAATTTACATTTGTCTCATATGAGTTTCTCTCTTAGGAAACTGACCCTCAGACAAGAGAAGGAAACTCACCAGATCACCACATGCAGACAATGAGATGACAGATCCCTCATTCCTCATGACTGCATCCTTACCCCTCTCTAATTCCTGTTTTACATTGCTTCCCTGACATGTAAACCCCCAAATTTTAGTCTTTCTGAAAGATAGACTTTAGACTAATCTCCTGTTTTCTTTGGCTGCAGCATCCAATTAGAGCCTTCTTCCCCGGCAATACTTGTTGTCCCTGTGATTGGCTTTCTGTGCAGCAAGCAAGGGGACCTAGACCAAACCCCTAGTGTTTCAGTAACACAAGTCAATGGCATAGGCTGGGAAAATGTACGTCTGGGATGATGTCAGGAGGATGAGGTAAAAGGTCACCTGTGAAACGTTCATCTTAACTGTGTTAAGAATACATAACCAAGTGATCTGTATAGTAGCTTGGTCTTGGAGGAATAGCCCCCATACCATTTCCCCAAAAAAGGCATCTTGTTGGACTTTCAAGCTTGAATTGAAAGAGAAGATCACATATAAAACTGAGTGACTTGGCCAGCCGCGGTGGTTCACGCCTGCAATCCCAGCACTTTGGGAGGCCAAGGCAGGTGGATCACTTGAGGTCAGAAGTTCAAGACCACCCTACCTAACATGGTGAAACCCTGTCTCTACTAAAAATACAAAAATTAGCTGGGCATGGTGGTGGGTGCCTGTAATCCCAGCTACTCAGAAGGCTGAGGCAGAAGAATCACTTGAACTCAGGAGGCAGAGGTTGCAGTGAGCCAAGATTATACCACTGCACTCCAGCCTGGGCAACAAGAGGGAAACGCCATCTCAAAAATAAATAAATAATTCGGTGACTTTGACAGGATGTGGCCCTTTCTAACTTTACAAGAAACCTATTTCCTGTATAGTTTTGTAAACACTCTAGAATCATTGAGGGGGTCCATCCTGAGCCAGAGATTCAGTCTCAGTATGGACTGTGTTTCTGAATGCCTTTGAAAAAGAACAATCTCTCGTATGCACACAAATTCACCCACAGGGCAGGGCTTCCAAAGACTGGTACATAAGAGTAGCCCTTTTCTGGTGAAGAGAAAGAGGTACACATGATTTCTGGTGACGTGGGCTGTGAATCACTCAATGATGTATTAACATCTGGCAAAATAATATTATTTCTAATAATGACTAGCTAAGCATTTCTCAACTCAGCTTCATAGGCGCATGAGCCAGCTGCTTCCCTGAGAGGTTAACACCACCACAAGCTTCAGTGGTCCCACCCAAAACTAGTTCCAGAGACACACCTTAGGGATGCATGGTGACAGTTTCTTAAATTTCAAAATAAAGCACCAGTTTTCTGTAGTTGAGTTCTTTTATGTTTCCTTGTTACTGAATGCTCCTTTGAAACCAAAGGTATTGATATATTCTATCCTGCAGGGAAATCAATAAAAACGTTAATCACAAAATTAAATAAAAACCAAAGCTACTGACATTACACAGTAACACTCAGTAAAGCAACAACTTGAAACGTTATGGTTCTCCTACAACTGGCCTTATTATTTGTAGAAAAATCAATATCTTTAGAGTAATTTGGGATACACCTTGTCATCATAAAAAACAAGTTCCTGGTTGACTTTACTAAAACAGTAAGAATGAGGCACTAAAATGTGTTCTTCCCTCCCCCAACCCAGAAAGTGATTTTATTCCTGGGCAGCAGAAAAAAATACAAGTAAGGTGGCCCCAAATAACATCTCCAGCTCTGTCTCAAAGCACGTCATTGTCCAAAGCACTGGGCCACCTTCTACAAAGACACTCTGCCGCGGTGGTAGATGGCTTGCAGGACTTTCCTGGAATGATTAAAAGCTTGGGACAGTACATGAGTTAAAATGTCCCCAGAAAAGCAGCACATGCTTCATGGAATATATAGTAATAGCACCCATTTATCACATGACCTTAGTGATGTCTGGTAACAGAAGACTCTATTTCACATTTGAGGGGGAAAACATAAAAACGCTTTTTCAAGTCATTTTCAAGTCGCAGGACTATAGGACTGGATATAACCTTAGGAGGCATGAAGTCCAGTAATGTCCAATTTCTTTGTAATGCAGGGAGGCTTCTAGAGGATCCCTGAAGGATCCAATTCCTCTTAACCGTCCTACGTCCTTTCTCATCTTTCAGTGGCAATGCGTGCCCAGAAATACTTGCATGGACACAAACTTTTATCTTCATGAACCATAAGCTTTCCAGTTCTAATGAATCCTTAGGCTGAAAGCTTGTTCTTCTCTCCCATAATAGCGCCTGCGTGGTAAGCCACAGCGTGGAAAGTAAAACCACTGGTAGCCTGAACCATGAAGGGATTCCTAGACAGTGATGTGGTGACACACTTTCAATGAACTTTAAGAGAACTTTTGAGTTGCTGCAAGGGTTTATTGGAGTCTAACTCAACATGCTTTGGTCCCCTCTGCTCTGGTGTTAGATCTTCAAAATGGCTTTTTTCTGAGACTTGAGAGTGCTCACTCAGCATAGAAAGCAGAACCAGAGGATAGGGCCCAATTAATGGGTGGGAGGAGCCAGCTGCTTTAGGAGTGGAGGTTTTGAAAGTCAGGAAATGAAACCTAAAGACTTTGCAAGGATGAGGCCAACAATAAACCCAACCAAGGTTAGTGCTCAAGGGCCTAAAGTTATCAACCTTGAATCAAAAGAGCAGGTCTTTGAATCCCGCTATTAGCATAAGACCTATTCCCAAAGCAAGAGTTAAAACCACTAGATGACCCCAGTCAGGAAGCAGTAGAGGTTCTCACACAAGATGACAGTCAATGAGGCATTTAAGGTCTTTACCTTCTATTATGGGAACTACAGATCAGTGAATCACCTCCAGGGACTAAGATGGGAAGTGGGAAAATAGAGAGTGTTGAATACTTCTGTCTTTGCCAGTAAAAGCAAAGGAATCGAGGGCTTGATTAGACACTCGTAGGCATCTGTTTCAGCACCTTCGGACATTGCCACTCCTGTTCTTGTGTTCTCTTTCTGAGCAAGTTCACTGATTAAACAATCAAGGTCTTCTTCCAGATAAGTTTCTAAAGGCAGCATGTTCCAGAAGATTCTTCATGCTTCATCAACAGTGGCCTTAACATCCACACACTTGCAGTCCACATCTTCATCTTTTTTTTCTTTCTTTTTTTTTTTTTTTTTTGAGAAGGATAAAGAAGAGAAGTCAGCTTGCTATGTTGCTCAGGTTAAACTTGAACTCCTGGGCTCAAGTGATCCCCCAGCCTCAGAGTAGCTGGCATTACAGACACATGCCACCACACCCAGCTTCACAGCTCCTTCAGCTTTTATGATGAGATGTCCTCCGGCAAGCCTTCCTGGCCATTTTCCTCCCCACTCCCCAATCCACACTCCTCAGCTTAAGCATACTGTTCATACAATAGATGGAAACTAACAAGCAACGGTGAAGACAAAAATTTCCATCCATATTTATATCAGTGAGCTTAACAAATTGTATTACAAAATTTGTACCACATAAAATTACCAATACTAACCATTTCTGACAATTAAAAAATGACAATTTCATATAATTCAAACAGATAATTCTGTTTCTATGTCTACATCTTCTACCATATCATGAGGAAGAACAGTGTTTTGTCTTCTGATTATACAATCAGATTTTAATGAATGTCTAGGCACATCACTGATTCTGTCAATAACCAATGAATGAATGAATGAGTTGAGAGCCTGGGCTTCAGGACTGGCCAACCTTCGTAGGGAAGCCTGTTGAGGCTGAGTGATTGACAATAAGGAAAAGGTATGACCTAGAAACAACCTCTCCATCAGACGGGATGATAAACAATACACATTTCTCTGGATAATCTATTTCCTCAATAAAAACATGGCCACGTTCATTGCAGCACTGTTCACAATAGCAAAGACTTGGAACCAACCCAAATGCCCATTGATGATAGACTGGACAGGGAAAATGTGGCACATATACATCATGGAATACTATTCAGCCATAAAAAAAGATGAGTTCGTGTCCTTTGTAGGGACATGGATGAAGCTGGAAACCAGCATTCTCAGCAAACTGACACAAGAACAGAAAATCAAACACCGCATGTTCTCACTCATAGGTGGGTGTTGAACAATGAGAACACATGGACACAGGGAGGGGAGCATCACACACTGGGGTCTGTGGGAGGGAACTAGGGGAGGGACAGCGGGGGGTGGGGAGTTGGGGAGAGTTAGCACGGGGAGAAATGCCAGATATAGGTGAAGGGGAGGAAGGCAGCAAATCACACTGCCATGTGCGTACCTATGCAACAATCTTCCATATTCTTCACATGTACCCCAAAACGTAAAATGCAATAAAATATATATTTAAAAAAAAAACATGGCCACACTGACAGATAAACACACTATTTTATGCCCTACTTGAATGATTTTTCTCTTAGGTTAGCAAATCCTCCAGCACATCACAGGATGGGGGCCAGGCCTTGAGTCTTGTTCCTTCATCTGGTATTTCCATATGTTCCTTTGACAACAAAGCATTTTGGCTGAAGATACTGGTTTAAAGATTTCTGTAAAGATCACACAAGGCAAAATCTGGTTTCTGGGTAGATGTTGACATCCGTGCAATGCTTATTTCCTCCCCTAAGTATTCACCATATTGAACTCACCACGGTGGTGTGTTTGTTGCCACAGCTGATTCAGTGAGCCATGTCTACTTTGATATTTGTGATGTGCCTTAATCACTAGCTTACAGAGTTTCTGAGGAGTCTGGCAAATATCTTTGAGCCAAGATATTTTCTTCACAATTACGTTAAGACTTTTCCAGAATCAGATGAAGAGATTCTTTTAACTAAACATACGATAATTTCTAGTGCAAAATTTCCACCTTATCATGAACAAAATGACACCAAAAAATCAAGGCCAACAATTTTTAGGGAAAAGATGGAGAGGGATAAAGAAGAGAAGCCTACTACAAAACATTCAGAGATTATTTTGGCTAAAAACGATGTTCAATCCAAAATATATCTATCCGCTGGTCATGGTAGCTCATGCCTGAAAATTCTTCCCCAAACTTTGGGAGTCCGAGGCGGGAGGATTGCTTGAGGCCAGGAGTTTGAGAACTGCCTGGGCAACATAGCAAGACCCTACTTCTATTAAAAAATTAAAAATATTAGCAGGTAGGGTGACCTGTGCCTGTAGTCTCAGCTACGGGACAGGCTGAAGTGGAAGGATGACTTGATTGAGCCCAGGAGCTCAAGGTTGTAGTGAGCTGTGATTGTATCACTGCACTCCAGCCTGGGAGACAGAGCAACACCCTATCTCTAAGAAATAAATCTATTGACCTTAACAACTCTTCAATGAGTCTAGGAGGTAAAATGGGTGCACTTGTTTTTCCTTCTGGTTGTCACCATTTTTAAATTTCTTTTCAGTCGGGTGGTGCAGATGGTTAAAAGTCCAGCAACTTTGGAAAACTAAAAGTTACCGATTTCCACGTTGAATCTCATTCCTAAACCCACGGGACAATCGTTAAATGACTGGACATCTTGACAGCATCAGCAATAGGATCGATTCAGAGTTCAAGAGTCAGGCACTGCCCACAGGAAGGGCTGGAGAGCATGGGTAAGACGTGGACAGCGTGTGCTCAAGTGTTCCTGCCGAGGCTCAGAGCCATCACCATTTCAGGTCCTCTCAGTATTCATAGTGCTTCAGCTCACGATGCCGAAGAGAAACATTGTTTTAGAGATAAAACTCCATATGTTAGTATAAGCAGATTTTACACCCAACCAGTTGATATGCACTTGACATTCTCATCTCCAGCACCTTCCCGTTGGGAATCAAATATCAGCTCAGCTGTTCGTTGGTACTTAGAGCTATAGGTGGATTAAGTCATAAACTATTAAGCCCACTTCAAAGTTCAAGTGGACAGTGAAAAGCAGAGTTCAGCTTAGGGGCAAGAGAGCTCTGTTTCTCCCTGCCTCTTTGTGCTTACATATGTTTCATAGGGGATCAAGAATAACAGGTGGTGAGATCTAATCACGTTATATTTATGTTTGGGTTTAGACAATATAGCTAACTCCTGGTTTCTCAAGCTTTATCAGCCTGGGATCACCCAGGGCTTGGGTGATGATCAGTGGTGTTTAGTGCTGAGGCCTCACCCTGCTTGGTTACTAAATTGTAAGTCCCTCCACTGAGAGGACCCAGAGTTGGGCTGCTTTTGTTCTCTTGGGGCTGTTGTTGCTTCCACTGGTGGTGGTGGTGTGTGTGTGTGTGTGTGACAAAGTGTTGCTCTCATCACCCAGGCTGGATCAATGGTGTGATCTCAGCTCACTACAACCTCCGCCTTCTGGGATGAAGCAATTCTCCTGCCTCAGCCTCCGGAGTAGCTGGGACTACATGCATGTGCCACCATGCCCAGCTAATATTTGTATTTTTAGTAGAGATGGGATTTCACCATGTTGGCCAGGCTGGTCTCGAACTCCT
Organism: Cebus imitator; assembly: GCF_001604975.1. Classification (NCBI taxonomy): domain Eukaryota; kingdom Metazoa; phylum Chordata; class Mammalia; order Primates; family Cebidae; genus Cebus; species Cebus imitator. Next base: position 3,257,539 of record NW_016107407.1, on the reverse strand, counting down.
GACCTCAAGTGATCCATCCACCTTAGCCTCCTAAAGTGCTGAGATTACAGGCGTGAGCCACCGTGCCTGGCCCCATTGGTGCTTTTGATGACCATTTTTTGAGAATGAATGACAGGCATCCCACTGGATCACGACCATAGGTTGATATCTCTAGCCATAGGCTGATATCCTGAAAAGGGATGTAGCCGTCCTTCTGCACTTGTGGGGAATTGGTTCCAGGATCCCCAGGGACACCGAAATCCACAGCTGCTCAGGTCCCTGCTATAAATGGCCCAGGATTTGCGTATAACCTACGCACATCCTCCCATCTACTTTAAATCATCTCTGATTACTTATAAAACCTAATACCATGTAAATGCCATGTAAATAGTATTAGACTGCGTAGTTTTATATTTATATTATTTATTATAGTTTTTTTTTTTCTGAATTAGTTTCGATCTGAGGTTGGTTGAACCCCTGCGGATACAGACTCTGTGGATGTGGAGATGAGAGTGCTGCTCGTGTGTGCTGCGAATTTCTCCTCGCCCATGGCCCATCGTTGTCTTTCTCGGACAATATCACTCACCCCGCCCACCCATCTAGCTGGAACGTTTTGTGCATCTCCGCTTTTTTCAAGCATTTTAGGAGTCTTGACAGTGTGTCCTGAGGGCCTGATTATCAGGCTCCACATTTTTTTCACCATTTTTCTCTGGGATGGGTCGGGGCCAAGGAAATTCATGCAAAGAAAATCAGCCCCTATATGTGGCAGTGCTCTAATAAAGGTTACCTTGCCCCACACACATATCTAACATGAGCCACCAAACAGTCACAGATCTGACAGCATCCAATAGAAATCTTCCAGGAATAGAACGTCATCAGCTCCATTTAATAGGGAAGGAAATGGAAAAGAAAACTGTAGTTCTACAGAACGTGTAAGACTCAGTCAGCCATAACAATGGTGCCGTTAGGAAAGAAGGTGAAAGAAGGCCTGTCACCTGCCTGACACACAGGAAGGGGCTGAGAGACTGAGGGCCCTTCTGAGATTGGCCAATAACATTTGCAGTGGATGCAAAACAGGCTCGCTCTTACCTTCTCTGAGGAAGACTCAGCTTTTCTTAAAAGATATTCTAGTCTTTACATATATATGTGTGTGGAAAAGATGACTGGTCAGTAGGCAATTACATTTTAAAACATCTACTTGGGGGTATTTTCACATGGCTTTTAGTAGCTATATCATCTCAGGCTAAAATAACATTTAAAAGTAAAGCTTTGAACAATGTGTAAACGCTCAGTAGGTCATATAAATGCATCGACTTTTTATATATTTGACTTCTCAGCATGTGGAATGTGATAGTTGCCAGACGGTGTTTCATGGTATCCTAGAAATGCTTTGCTAGGATTGAATTTTAATTTTGGAAACCTTCCTTTCAGAAGTCGAGAGATTTATGCAGAAGTGAGGGCCGTGCTTGATCATGGGTGATAAAGTGTCCCCCGCGAGAGCATACAGATGTCTAAAGACAAGCTCTCAGGATTTTGAAGGGTTTGTCACGAACTGGAGGAAACCACTTCGGGGGGCATTGGCATGAGATAGAACAACAGGCTTCAGCCTTGAAAGAACAAAGGATAGGGGGTTAGAAGTTATCCCTGGAGCCAACTCTCCGGTGTTGAAAACACTTGGCCTTCCACACAATTATGAAGTTGTTGGAAGTTGCTCCAATTCCCTTCTTCACCTTTTCCACCTCCCTGAAAATGTCTCCCTTTTCCCCAGCCTGGCTCCTGTAATCATGATGCTACCAATACTTACATCTGGCCAGGCACAGCCGTGCACACCTGTAATCCCAGCCCTTTGGGAGGCTAAGGAGGGAGGATCGCCTGAGACCAGGAGTTTGAGATCAGCCTGGAAAACATAGCACGAGGCTGTCTCTACAAAAACGTGGAATTTTAAAAGTTAGCCAGGTGTGAGGGTGCACACCTTCAGTCCCGGCTACTCAGGAGGCTGAGGCAGGAGGATTGCTTGAGTCCAAGAATTTGAAACTGCAGTGACAGCACCACCATACTCCAGCCTGGTGACAGAGCAAGCCTCTGTCTCTAAAAAAAGTTAAATCAAAATTAAAATTAAAAATAGAAACTTATATCTGCTCTCTCATTAGCACTGAGTGAAGGATCTCAGGTTCAGACCCTGCCTCCCTGATGCCCCCTACCTGTGCCCCTCCACCCTGAGCCTGGAGCCACCCTGGGGTCAGTGAACCCATCTCTGCTCATAGGTTGTCCTCCTCTGAGAAGATATTTTCATTTAGAAAGGGAGTCCTCAAAAAAGCTATCTGCTGTCTTTCAAACAAGTCCAAGCATAGAAATGTTAAATACTGGAGACGCCTTTAGGAAGATATTTAGGGGCAAGGTGGACCCCTTACATTACATCATGCGAATAACTTTCTTGTCCAAGGACATACAAGCATGACCAGCTCTTACACTTCGAGGTCAGCCAAGACCTCAGATGTCAATGTCAGTGTTGTTACTAAGACTTGCTCTTGCTCTAACAGCAAGTGAAAAGCTTCTCACTCAAAATCACTCAAATGGGACAACCTGGTTTGATTTTTTTTTTTTTTTTTGAGACAGAGTCTTGCTCTGTCACCCAGGATAGAGTACAGTGGTGTGACCTCAGCTCGCTGCAATCTCCATCTCCCATGTTCAAGTGATTCTCCTGCCTCAGCCTCCCAAGTAACTTGGATTACACGTGTGCACCACCACACCCAGCTAATTTTTGTATTTTTAATAGATACAGGGTTTCACCATGTTGGCCAGGCTGGTCTCAAACTCCTGACCTCAAGTGATCTGCCTGCCTCAACCTTCCAAAGTACTGGGATTACAGGCATGAGCCACCTCTCCCGGCCTAATGGGACAGTCTGAATTAGTGAAGAATGAATAGTACAACACATTCCTATTTTCAAATGTATGCAATTTATAGTTCTAGATTTAAAAAAAAAAAAATTGAATAGACATCCTTAGGGAGGCTGTTTTAATGAACAGATAAGAATAATTTGCAATTCACCCATTAGTTGCTTATATGTAAATAGCTGCTTCTGAAATGCTTCAGGGTCTGTTTGAAACAAGTGTGTTCTCTTTAAACCTTGGCCTGCGATTTAATTCGCATTCACAATTTACTCCCAAACTCCTTATTTTGTACATAACGCAAAGGTAAATTTCAGCTAACCGCTCTATATATGAGATCAAAATTTCTGTGGTTTTACCAGAGTTGCTGCTTTTGAATCCTGGGGTATCTGGAGTTTTATTATGACTAATGCTCAGTTTTAAGGCACATTTAAAATATGCAAGTTTGCTGTCCTTGCTTCATGAGGCTAATTTTAGCTAAGGCTGCAGTGATAAAAATCTACATAAATAAATACATAAATAAATAAAATCTACAAGGCTTCCTGGAATTACCACTTTCCAGAAACAATAGTTTCCAGAAATGATTCTAATTAGTGAGTGTTCCATTGGCTCCAGAGACAGTTTTATAGATGGTTTCCATTTGTAGAAACTTGTTCACAACACGCATCCACTTCCATAAACACACACATACACATACACATGTGTGCTTTTTGTTAGCTTGTTGGCTTCAGTCTTTGCCATCCACATTTCAATTTATCCCAAAAATAAATATTAAATATGGATTCAGTAGGGTCTTGCTGATGCTCTGAGCATATATCATGGCGGAAATAATACACAGCTCTCTTTAAGAGATCTGGTTGCTGATAAATCTGTAATCCTTTTTATAACATTTCTGTACATTGAAAAATAGGGATCCAAGATCCCTGAAGTACACATCATGGAAATCCCAATGGCAATGAAGGGGATATTTTGCAGGTGGCCCTTGTAGTCTTGGGAAAGAGCTGACTTTCCATGTAGCTCTTCCAAACAGCTGGAGAAATCCAATCCAATCAGACTCCAGTGAGTGGAGGTCAACAGTAACATCTGGCTAACCTGTCTCACTGCAGCATAGCCTCACACTGCTTTTTCCTGCACGTGTTCGCTTTTCAGGAAATATTTTATTTATTCCACCGTCTGCAAAACAATATGGCCTCTAGAGCATAAAGGAAAGTTGGACCTCTTCTTCAAATTTGTCTTAGGTCAGTAAACAACAGTACAGCAGAAAGTATTCTTTTCCCACTGACAGAGTGATTAACAAGGCTCACCTCTTTTTTTTTTTTTTGGAGTTATAGCTTTTATTAAGTCTCCTATGGGCAAAGATTAAGCCATGAGCCTGTAGCAATTTTCTTTTACCGGGTGAGAGAATGACAGCATCTTATCAATTAAGGTTGGCATATTATCCAGCACAAGAAAAATAAAACTCAATAGTTTTCTAGGTTGCAACCTGAGGAAAGCGCTCGTGGGCAGACTTATCCAGGAGGCTCATGACAAGCAGCAATGTCACTAAAGGGCCACATGATTGTGATTTCCCTTCACGGGCCCTCTCCTGATACAGAGCAAGGGGCTGCCCAGGGAACTGGGGCACTGGCTGGGCTCCAGACATGGGGGCTTCTAAATATGTGAATTTCTGTTTGTTTTGGAGGAATACCCTGAAAATATTGGCCGATCATGTAAGGATTTTTCTTTTGTTTTGGAACTCATTTGAATGAACCAAACTCTGCTGGAATTCACGTCAGAACAGGCTCTCTCTTATGGTTTCCAGTATTTCCTGTCTCTGGCCAGTCTGCAGCAATCCGAACAAAGCTTATCAGGGTATTTTATCCTGTTTGGACTCTGTTGCAGCACAAACCTGGGATTAACTGGAGGCAATGGAAAACAAAAAATAAAAATCATTGAGGAAAAGATTGGCCTGGCATCTCAATCCCTGCAAAAAGAGCGTGACGGTTGATTATGATTGTTTATTTTAGTGGCAGGTCAGTAGAGAGGCAGAAGCACCATTATCAAAAGCTGAGACATGAATTTCAGCCCTTATTCTGTTGCAGCTTATGGTTAGGTTTGCAAAGATACTTTGCCTTACTTGTAAAAGAGACTGAAATACGGTGTTTCTAAAATTCTTTCCAGCTTTCCAGAGTATTCTAAGGGCCTCTTCATTTCACTGTGAAATGCTTAAAGACGTGGACAGATTGTTTTTCTGACCTGGTTCTTGACCCTAAGTCAAAGCGCTTATCACACATGAACACTCTATGATTAGTCATTTCATGTTAACACTCATATTAGTATTTGAAGCAGGTACCTTGGGAACTAGTTACAAACGCCTTATCTCCAGTTAACAGTTTTGCTGATCCAGGAAAATAAAGAGCTTTTGTCTTTTTAGAAATGGGCAAATCTGATGTCATTTCCCCCTTCAAATCTTCTCCCTCATTATATAAAAAGAGAAAAATAATTATGGGTCTCTCTTCCCAGCCTGCCCCAAGGCCTCTCTGTTCAGGGTCTCAAGTGGTCCTCAAACCCTGAGGACCAGTATCGGTCTGGTACCAGTCATCTGTATTTATACCCGCTCCCTGTTCCTTGCATTAGCACGTGAGCTCTGCCTTCTGTCGGCTCAGCAGTGGCATTAAATTGTCACGGGAACTCGAACCCTATTGTGAACTGCGCATGCGAGGAATCTAGGTTGTACGCTCCTTATGAGAATCAAATGCCTGATGATCTGTCACTGTCTCCCGTCACCCCTAGATGGGACCATCTAGTTGCAAGAAACAAGCTCAGGGCTCCCACCAACTCTACGTCATGGTGAGTTGTGGAATTATTTCACTACATATTACCATGTCATAATAATAGAAATAAAGTGCACAATAAAAGTAACGTGCTTGAATCATCCCAAAGCCTCCTCCACCGCACTTTTATGGAAAAATGGTCTTCCATGAAATTGGTTGCTGGTTCCTAAATGTTGGGGGCTGCTGCCCTGGACAACTCCAGAGGGCTCCACTCGCCAAGAAGACAATGGGACGGTGCCTTTTGGAGTTCTCCACAGGGATGGCCTTGACCTCGGACCTTCCTGTTTCACTCATGTAGTTCTAATCGCCTTTCCTGAAACAAGCCTACACTTCCCTGCTTCAATATCTTTGTCCGCAAGGTTCCCGCTGCCTGAAATATCTCCAGGATGGCATTGAAGTCACTGCATTCGTCTATTTCCTCAAACAAAATAAAATCCTCAAAGGCAGGAACTCTGCATGGTGCCTACAGCACAGGTCAAGAAAAGTTTGTGCCAAGCTTGATGTCCTGCTGTATTTTGCTCAGTACCCACTGTTCAGAAATCCACCTAACGAAGACAGAGGGAGATTAAACATTGCATTCTAAGTTACATGTAATTGACAATGACTCATGGGAATCTACATAAACACACTGGAATCTGTCTTTCCCTTTTTCTAACATGCTGTCCCCAACTCGGTCTTAAATGTCCCCCTGCACTGTCTTCCGGGCTCATCACCAAAGTCCGGAACTCTCAGAAGATCCCAAAGGCGCAATAGCGAGTTTCCATGTTTCTTATTGCTTCACCTTCCTTTCGCGATTCTACATGTTCCCATTTTAAAGTGCATTACAATATACAAAAAAAGCATAAAATCAGACTGACAGAACACTAAAATTTAAGACAGTGGGGCAATATATAACACATAAACGGGTAAGCAAAGATAAAAGGTATGAGGAGATGTGTACTACCAGCAGAGCCGTAGCAGGGACACGGTACAGTGCTTGTCACCGGCACAGACACTGGGACCTAAACTGCCTGTGTATCACTCTCAGCTCCACCACTTACTTAACTTCTCTGTGCTTCAGAGTCCTCACCTTGAAAATGGGAATAATAGGCTGATTCTAGGATTAAACCCACATTACCACAGGGTTGGTTCTTATTATCTGGGGTAGTCACGTTCTATAAAATTGCTGAGTGTGGGGCACAGTGGCTCACACCTCTAATCCCAGCACTTTGTGAGACCAACACAGGAGGATTGTTTGAAGCCAGGAGTTCAAGACCCCATCTTTACAAAAAATAAAAGATTAGCTGGCTGTGGTGGTATGCACCTGTAGTTCTGGCTACTTGGGAGGCTGAGGCGGGAGGCTCACTTGAGTTTGAGGCTGCAGTGAGGTGTGATCATACCACCACAATTCAGCCTGGGTGACAAAGCAATATCCTGTCTCTAAAAATAAACAAACAAACAACAAGCAAAAGATTGCTGAGAACATTAAATTAGCAAATACTCAAACATTGCTTCTAGGGGAAATACAGAGTTATTTGCTTTGAGCCTCTGGTCACATTATTTTTGTCAATCAGCCAATGCATAACCTTGTTTTATATGTGTCTCTATTTAAAAACACCTTATTTAACATATATTGTTGGTTCATTAAAATTGAACTCACTCCCAACAGCACTATAATTCATGCCTAAACGAGGCAGATCAGTCGATAAGCTCATCCGCTGATAAGTACATGTTTTCTCTGTGACGCACGTCACAGCTTTCTTGCACTTCAGAACACTAGATATCACTTCAGCACTATGCTTAGAGGCCGTTTTAAATAGCAAAGCCACGAAGGAAAGCACACAAATGTGAGAAACAGCACTAAAATGGGAGTAGTTTGTGGATGTGATTAGTATCTGCTGTTAGTTGATTTCGTAAAGGAGATTGTCCTCAATAAAGGGAGTGGCCTCATTCAATCTATTGAAGGCCCTCAAAGCAAATACCAAGGCTTCCTAGAGAAGAAATTCTGTCTCAAGACTGTAATATCAACCCCTGTCTGAGTTTTCAGCCTGTCAGCTTTTCCTACAGATTTCAGACTTGCCAGTCCTCACAATAATGTGAGCCAGTTTCTTAAAATAAATCTTAATACACATGTACGTATATCTCCTGCTGGTTCCATTTCTCTGAAGAACTCTGATATACTCACTTTCAATTATGTTCCCTTTTTCAGTGATGCAGTTAAGTGGATGGTGTATTAGTCTATTGTCACACTGCTATAAAGCATATCTGAGACTGGGTAATTAGTGAAGGAAAGAGGTTTAATTGACTCACAGTTCTGCGTGGCTGGGGAGGCCTCAGGAAACACACAATCATGGAGGAAGGCGAAGGGAAAGCAAGGCACATTTTACATGGTGGCAGGCAAGAGAGAGAGCACAGGGGAAACCGCCACTTGTTAAACCATCAGATCTCATGAGAACTCACTCACTATCATGAGAATAGCATGGGGGACACCGTCCCCATGATCCGATCACCTCCCACCAGCTGTCTCCCTTGACACATGGGGATTACAATTGGGAGGGTAAGCAGAGCCAAACCATATCAGATGCACACCTGATTGGAAATCAGGAAGTCCAGATCTTTGTCTCATCTGTGCCCCTTCATCAGGGCTTTTATCAGCTACATGGTTGAGCTAGCCATTCTCTGTGAGCCAATCTAGCTTCAGACTCCCTGGGCAGAGGAAACCGTGTGAGCAAAGACCTCCTTGTCTCCCCTACCCTGTCTTCCAACTCTTCTGGTAGAATCAGAGTGTGAGAGTTGGATAGAACCTTAGAGATTCTGTCATCCAAGCTCTTTATTCCTTCATTCACTTGAGAACAAGTGTAAAATACCCAGATTAATGTTCCTTTTCTTCCTCCTAAAACTGGGCATAAACATTGGTAGGACTTGGTCAGTCTGTGCCAGATTCTCTGAGCCCTTGGGAAGTCCTGCCAAGTGTGGCCTCAACAACAAAAACACCATGAGAAATTAACGATCGGGGTGGGAGAGGGTGGGAAGAGAGGATTCTTTGGAAGCCCTGAAATGCTAGCAGAAAATTGATCAAAGCCGAGATGAATTTCACCCATCTCTTCTAACGAGCTGCTAATATTGGAGTAGCAGCCTTGTCAGGATAATTTGTCACACATGTCCCTGTGTGGGCTGAAGTCTCTTCAGAGTCATCTTCCCAGCCCACTGCCACAGGCGACTTGTCTGAAACAAAGCTCTAAGCCAGAATGGAAAGGAAAATGCAGGGGCAGGGAGGTGCACTGAATGGCCACTGACAAGTCATCTGGGTTCCCTCCCCCAGATCTTGCAACTTCAACTAAATCTTTCATTACGCTGGAAGAGCCTGCTGTTACTTCGATTACATTTGTGTGACTGTCAAAACTGTGATGCCCACTGTCCCTAAGATGATGTCCAGAAAAACAAATTGCCTCCTGAAAAATAACACAGTGTCAACACTAGTTACCAGACCAATAAAAAATTCTGAGAAGCAAAACTCCTTGCTGAGATGGGCTCGGCAGAGATCCTTCAGCCAGGGCAGAGTTCTCTCGGGCAGAATGACTGCTGGTGACCCCAGAGGGACCTCAGTCTGAGCATCAGCTGTAGGGTGGGAGGCTCACACAGTGAGTTCATCCATCACAGGGGACCCTCGTGCTTGCTTAAAGTGGCTCTCAGGCCAGACCTTCAATTGGCCAACACAGTCACCACCACTGAGCCTCACAAAGGTCTCTTTCTTTCTCTCTGCTTTTAACACCAAAACACCAACAAGACATCTGTTGTGAGAAGACCAGAGAACAAAAATATGTAACAGAATCCAAGGTGGAGTGGTTACTGGGAGCAGAAATCATGCCCATGTCATAGGCAGGTTATACGAGGTGTCCTAACCTAAGTCATTCGGGCTGGAGCAGAAAAGACATATTTTTCCTTATGTTCTTTAACAACATGCTAAATCATAAAGAAATTTTACTGTACCTTTTCAAGGAAGATTCCTAAATCATCTATATGTGTATATATCAATTTATATCTACCCTGCTTCAAACCAGAATAGAGCTGAAGTTGTACTGTTTCTATACAATGTTAACTGCATAACCCCATCCTATCCTTGCACGCAACAGCCGGAGGGTACCCAGAAACCATCCAGCCAGGCCAGCCTCATCATTTATCATCAAAGTGATTTGCCCAGACTGGTGAAGTGACTTTTCAAAACTCATACAGCTCATGCTTGGCAGAATCATATTTCAAACCCAGGTATCTTCAAAACCCAGCGTTTTCCCTATACTGTAATAATTTTATGAGCGTTACAGAGGAATGAAAGTACATGGGGAAGTTCTCTGTGGACAGGGTGGGGCATTTCAGGTTCAAATCCTCCATCAGGGCTCAGAAAGTCATCATCTGAGCTGCCAGGAGGACCAGGAAAGGAGGATCCTAGCTAGAGATAAAAGTGGAAATGGAGGCAATCAGGAATCGAGACCAAGTTAGACGAGAAAGGGATAGGGTCATATGAAGTAGGTTTTGAAATCCTCAGAAAAAATATTACTGAAGATACGAAATCACTAATTCTGACTTAACCATTAGGCAGGGACAATCTGAGAGTTCGTAACCAGAAGTTGCACACCTCTTCTGAGGAATATGCTCGACCCCTCAGCTGTTAGGGGTGGAGTTTCCTAGCCTCAGGCCTGAAAACGTACATATTGCTGATGCCTGGTTATGCAGTGCTTAGAGGAAATGAAGGAGAGAACATGGCACAGAGAAATCTCACACCCCCTCCAAGGCGAAGACAATGTAAGTGAATAAAGGGGGGGAAATTCTCTGATAAAGTCATACGTCATCTTTCAAGGGGAACAGCAAGTCGGCATCACAACACAGAAACAGCGAAGAAGAGCAAACCAATGTTTTCTTCCCCTTTCCCTGTGCTGTCTTTCCACTCCTGTCTCTCCTGTGCCTTTTCTCATTTGGGTTCTATACTAGAAAGGAATATAGAGCAAGTTAATTTAGAAGGCACATTTTGGGTGGGTGGTGGGGGGCATCAAGAGAGGAATATCTTTCTAATCAAATGCGGAAAGTTCATTTTATCATTTTTCTTCTATTGTACATGTTTTTCCCTTCTTCTTCTTCCCTAATCAGCCAGAATAAACAAAATCTGGATGCTAAAGATCTACGTGAGGCAGCATTTGAAAGAGACCCATTTATCATACACTACAAAAGCAAACAGGAAGAGGGAGAGTGGTGGGCTCAAAGGCACGGCCTCAGCAGCTATGAGTTTCCCTGTCTTGCAATTTCCCCAAAAAAATAATAGCTACCATGGTTTCTAATTTCTCCTTTCCCCTGTGACTGAGTTGGTGAATTCGCCTGCCATCTTCATTGACCTATAAATGACCCAAATTTTCAATTGCAGAACAGAGAGAGACTCCAAATAGGTGAATAGATAATACATGGAAAGCACTAAGCACAGGGCCTGGTATGCAGCAAGCACTCAATAAATGTTCCCTGCTGCTGCAGCCATGCTTGTCATCATCTCTGTTCTTCCCCTCATCATCCTTATCATCACCTTCAACCTGCAAATGGACTGCTGGGTCACATTTTGTGTTTCAGTCTTGTTTTAAAAAATGAATCAGTTAATGTTAAATCTGGTATGTCTTTCAAATAGCTCTAGGGCCTTTGGTGGGTAAGTAGAATCAGTTTGGGGGTAGCTCATCATTTTACACATCTAGAGTTTTCTCTGTTTATCTCTATCTCTGTCTCCTTCTCCTTCAATTTAGCTAATGTTCTAGCAAGACAGAATGTACTGAATATTTTGATCCAATATATGACTATACAAAATTACTCCCCACCCCCTTTTTTTTTTCTTGAGACAGAGTCTTGCTCTGTCGCCCAGGCTGGAATGCAATCATGCAGTCTCAGCTCACTGCAATCTTCACCTCCCCAGTTCAAGCGATTCTCCTTCCTCAGTCCCCTGAGTAGCTGGGATTGCAGGCGCACCACCACATTCAGCTAACCTTTTTTGTATTTTTAGTAGAGACAGGGTTTCACTATGTTAGTCAGGCTGGTCTCAAACTCTTGACCTCATGATCCACCTGCCTCGGCCTCCCAAAGTGCTGGGATTACAGGTATGAGCCACTGCCCCCAACCAAAATTACCCATTTTTTCAGTGGTAAATGTTCAGTCTCATTTTATATATATTGTATAGTTATATATAATTATATTATTTATATATAATGAGAAAATAAATATATAATTCTGCGTATATAAACATATATGTAAAAGCTCTGCCAATTCTCTCTATATAAATATAAATATTTGTTTTTCAATTATATATATGTAATTGAAAATTTATTGTTTTGGTGACTTATTTTGACAAATAAATATATGAATCACCTTGCATTTAATACCTTTTTATATTATTATAACATTTTTAATATTATGCAGGTAATATGTAACTGCATTCTCCTTTGATTCTCGCAATTCCTTTCTCTCTTGTTGGAGTATATTTCTTTATAATTTATTTAAAGATCTATGAAGGGTTAAACTTTCCGTATTTTTTTCTCAAGATATGTTTATTTTAATGTGCCTCTTAAATGATAGTTTAGCTAGGTATAGAAGTCTAACTTTTATAATTTAGGAATTGCATCTGGCTAAAGAATAGCAACCTGACCAAAGAGACTGGTGTGTAGGACAGGTGTGACACTTGACAAAAGAGAGTTGTTTTTCTTTTTGTTGTTGTTGATTTTTGTTTTGTCATTTAGGCTGGAGATTGAAATTCTTAAGCTGGTGCAATTGCTCAGAGAAGCTGTCAAAAACTCCTTCTATCTTTCTATAGGCAAATCGTAAGATGTGGTTTTAGTTCTCATTGGCACAAAATGGTTTATGTATCTGTAATCATTAAGTCTGTGTTCCAACAAGGAAGAAGATAGGACAAGGAGAAGGATAATATACGTAGGTCAGCTATGTCTATTCCTTTTTATCAGAAAAAGAGAATTCCACAGATCTCCACCCTATATTTTTCTGCTTCCATTTCTATGTCACACAGACAGTTCTAGTTACAAGGGGATCTGAAGAAGTATTTTTAAGTGGACATTTTACTACTTTAAGTAATATTGGAGTATTGTTAATTAGCAAGAAGCAAGAAAAAAGATACTATGAAAAAAACTAGCAGTGTTGTCACTTAGAGTCATAATTATTTCATTTATGTATTCAAAATTGCTTCAGACTTTTATCTAGCATATTCTAGATGGGAAATCTGATGTTGGTCTATTTCTTTAAATCCTGTTTTGATTGTCCTCCTAATTCTGTAGTCTTTCTGCCAGATCTTCCATTTGCTGATGTTACAACTTCTTTTTCATAGTGTTGACTCTCCACAAATAGTGGTGGCTTCTCACTTGAGTGCCTGTTTCTGTAGTTGAGATTTGATTTTTCTTTTTTTTTTGAGACAGAGTCTTGCTCTGTCACCCAGGCTGGAGTGCAGTGATGCAATCATGGCTCACTGCAGCCTCAACTTCCTGGGCTGGAAAGGGTTTTGCTGTTATTCTGTTGGCTACCTCTGCTGTGAGGCTACTTCACTTATAGTTTCCAACATAATTCAGGGAGCAGCTGAGCCTGCTATAGTGCAGGACACCAGAGCATTTAGTACTCTTGTGGTGCAATCTTTTACTTTCTGGAAGTGGCAAGCCAGTCAAAGCTCTGCCAAGTCTGTCTTTCCTGAGGTGTCATAGTCACTTTTCTTTCCTGAGTCAGAAGCATCTGCTACCATTGCTTATGAAGCAGGGGAGAAAAGTGCAAGGATAAACCCACCTGGTCCTTCCTTTTGTGGCATCACAACTAACCGGTCTCCTGTTGGTTGTTGCTCACCTTTTAGTCTGGCTTCTTCCACCTCCAGACAGGAGCTTGCTCAGGGCTCCTCCCACCTTTCTGTTTCAGCTGTCTCCTGGGCTGTGCTGGCCTCCAGCTTCTCATCCTGGCTGATGTTCCCTCTGTAGCTTTCCATTTGCATTCTTTTAAGATTTTTCATGGTTTCTGGTTCCCTGATAGTTCTCTCTCTCCTTTCCAAGTAAAATAATGCATATGCATTTATTTCCATGGATGTGATGTGAGAAGTGGGAGTCTGCAGCCTGTGATTTTCCATCAACTAAATACTTTTTCAAATGAATGATGAAGCACATGTACACAACTCTTGGTTTCTGATATTATCTCTGTTATCCTAGAAAGTTGATTGTGTAATTACTATGAGACTCAGTTCACTGATGGGGAAACTTGAGAGAGTACTGTTAATTATGATAATTCCCTACATTTAACATTTGGGTTTGCTTGTTTGTTTGTTTTGAGATGGAGTCTCACTCTGTCACCCAGTATGGAGTGCAGTGCTGCGATCTCTACTCACTGCAACCTCCTCCTCCTGGGTAAGCGATTCTCCTGCCTCAGCCTCCTGAGTAGCTGGGATTACAGGCATGTGCCACCACACCTGGCTAATTATTCGTATTTTTTGTAGAGACAAGGTTTCTCCATGTTGCTCAGGCTGGTCTCGAACTCTTGTCCTCAAGTTATCCACCTGACTTGGCCTGCCAAAGTGCTGGGATTACAGGCGTGAGCCACTGCACCTAGCCTAACATTTGGTATATATCCTTCTGATTATACTTTCACTCCTAAACTCTTTCTGTTACACCATTAAGGAAATTTGAAGGGCAGAGAATCAGTCCTCACTCTTGTGAATTACAAAGCTTAGGTGCCTACACATCATTCTAGACCATATGATATACCAGCTCTAGTCTGTCTTTGTGTGTCCTTGTTTTAGCCTGGATGTTTCTGCCTTGTTCAATGCAATGCCCTCCAAACCTTTTCAGTTCATTTCTGCTGTGTGAAACGCCAGGAAAATAAGCAGTCTTTGGACTTAGCTCTGGGAACTGGAGCTATAATAGCATGAATTCATGTCCCCAATAGTCAAGGCAGAGTCGAGAGCAAATCAAATCCTGCCTTTTGGAACATTAAAAGGAAGAAATTCAGGGAAACGAATGTTTGTTGTTGATCTCGAGGGAAAAAAAGTGGTGCTAGAAAATTACAATGAGAGTCAGAGAGTAAAAATCTGGCAGAATAAGAATTATTACATGGAAGAAGAAGAAGGAGGAGGAGGAGGAGGAGAAGGAGGAGAAGAAGAAGAAAGAGGAGGAGGAGAAGGAGGACCACCAAGACTACTAAAAGAAGGGTGATTTTTCTCAAACTGGTTTAAAGTTCAAGGGGCTGAAACAGTTTTACCCCTGCTAGTCTGGTCTATGCATGGGTGATGTTGGTGTGAAGATGCAAGATTAGGGTAAGCACCCATCACTTTTTCTCTCAAACTCTTTCTCTCCATCAGGACAGAATTAGCTATTCTGATAAATTAAGGAGAGAGGAATATGCCATCATCTTTTAGGCTAATGTGGGGTTCTTGTCAACAGCTTCCTTAATTCACTAACAGCTCATATTCTTTAGAAACTTGGAACTGTCTTATTGTGCAAGGTAAACCTTGCCAAGAAAACACCAATTATTTTCAACTACTCTAAGCCCCCCAAAATTGAGAAAAGATGAGGCGTGTTTTTGCCCATAGTAGCTTAGTGGAAGATACACCCACTTAATCATAAATACCTGTTTTATTATTGGGCAGCCAATATCAGATGTAAAAATGATTAGTGGGAAGAGAAATATTAGCCCTTGTGTAGCTCTGATACTCATATGAATTAGATATTGACAGGCAGAGTGTTTTTTCCAAGTTTCTCTTTCAGAGCTGTTTCATTTTAAATATTATAGACAAAAGTTTAATGAAGCTGAAGGGTCAAAGGCTGAACATAACATGCTGTGTTTACAGCATATTCTCTGCTTATAGTGCCCTACTTAAAAACCTTACCATCTTTCCTGGTGCTCTTTTTCTTTCCACTAGACCCAGCAAGAAAGTTTACAACCTAAAAGCTTCCTTTCGCAGCTCCCAGATCTTGATATTTCTGTGGCATACTGAGCTGCCAAGAAAGGAAATAGAAATTAAGATGACAAAAACAAATTCTAAGGTAGAAAACTCTACTCTCCAGAGCTCTGCAAAATCTCCCAGCTGTGATCCAGAGAGATCCAAAATCTCCCATTTTGCATTTTTCTTCAGTAAACTTCCCCAGGTGTACCTTAGCACCACCAGCTTTAGTAATGAAATGATCCCATTTTTTTTTCCTGTGGGTTCCAGAGAAGAGAGCCTGAAATGACTCCAGGGATAGAATAATGGTTCCAGAAAGAACATTTAAAGGGATTATAGTTGCTCTGAGCTTATTTAAATTTTATTTTCTTTATAATGGTTTCTCTATCTACCTAAGGATGCTTTTCCAGTTCTCTGAATTGCTAACACCATAGACTATATTGCATATTCTGATTGTTAGCTTATATTCTTATTTACCATTTTATGGTTGCTGTCTGTTTAGAATCTTGTCTTCTCCAATGCAGAATCAGCTTTGATTCTCAGAGACAGTTGCTCTAAGTTCTTGGACGTACAGAGTATGAAAGACACTGGACACAGGGAGGCAGGGACTTTATACACAGTGCTTCCCTTGGCATGAAAGAAATGATCTAATTATTGTCCTTAAGCCAACACATTTTTATTTAAAGAAAATGGTGCCATTTTTAATATCCACAGAGTAATAATTGAACGGAGATTACCATAAAGTTAAACAGGAGAGATTCTCTCAATCAGACCCAGAATATATACAGAAGCCTTCTACGGCTGTGGATAGTGCTATAGGTATGCATCGTTCCACAAGAGGGCAGGTGAAAATGGGATATTAGCTGAAAGCATCTGGGGTAGGTGGAGGCTGCTTTCTGACTCTGTTTGAATACACCTACCTAATCACAGGGTAGTGGTAGGAGGTGGGTGATAAAAAGCTTACCAGATAAATCCAGTGCAAGGAAATATTGCAATATTATAAAGTAATATTGATAAGGTTGCTTTAACAATAAAATGGACATACAATAAAACGTGCCCATTTAAAGTGCACTCAGTATGTTCAGTAAGATTGGGCAAATGTATACATTCATGTACCAAAGATCCCAATTAAGATACAGAATATTTTCAACACTCCAGTTAAGTTCCTATTGTTCCTTTGCCATCAGTCTCAACACATTCCTGCCCTCAGCTCCAAGTAACAACTGATATGTTTTCTTGCAGTATAGATTAGTCTGCCTTTTCTGGAGTTTCCTATAAATCGAATCATATAGTATGTGTTTTGCAAGGGGTGTGCCAGACTTTTTTTTATTCTCCATAATGTTTCTGAGATTCATGCATATGAAACCAGCCCCATTGTCCTATAGAATTAATGTTTATGATTTCATTTGAATAAGCACAGAAATTGACCCTCCCAGTTTTAAAAATTGAGACAGTTACGATTGTCTTATCTGAGTTCCTTTCTCAAGAAACTAACCATCAGGCCTCCCAAAGAGTATGGAGGAGCTGCAACTCACCAGATCACTGCATCTGGGCAATGAGATGCTACCAGATATCTTATCCATTGTGATGTCTAACCTACCACCTACTTCCTATTGACTTCTTTTCCTTACCCCTCCCTGATTTCTGTTTTCTACACGTGGTGACATTCTTCCCTGCTGTATAAACTTTTAATTTTAGTCAGTCAGGAAGACAAATTTGAGACTGATCTCCCATTTCCTCAGCTGCAGTACCAATTAAAGCCTTCTTCCCTGGCAATACTCATTGTCTCACTGATTGGCTTTCTGTGTAGCAAGCAGCAGGACATAGACCAAACCCCTAATGTTTTAGTAACACATATTGTTGTATGTTATCAGCAGCTGGTTCCTTTTTATATCTGAGTAGTACACTATTGTATGAAAGTACTACATTTTGTCTTTCTATTCACAAAGGGTGAGCATTTGAGCAGCTTAGTTTTTGTCTATTAATTAGAAGTAAAATCATCACGAATATTGTGTTCAAGTCTTTGTTTCATTTCTCTTGGATAAAAAAAAAATTCAATTGCTGGATATTTGAAAAGTGTACTTGTAAGTTTAAAAGAAATTGTCAAATTTTTCTTCAAAAGTGTTAGATCATTTTAGGTCCCCATCATCAGTGTAGGAGCATTCTAGTTGCTCCACATCCTTGCCAACATTTGGAATTGTCAGTTTAATTTTAGCCATTCTAGTGGGTCCATAGTGTTCTTATTGTGCTTTTAATTTTTATTTGCTGGTGACTAATACTATTGAGCATCTTTTATGAGTTTGATTGCTATTCATTTATGTTATTTTGTGAAATATCTGTTCAAATCTTTGTTCATTTTTAAATTTGATAGTTTGTCTTCTTATTATTGTACTTAACAAGTACTTTATATATTCCAGATACAGTTCTTTGTTGGATATAGGTACTGCAGATGTCTTCTCTCAGTCTCTTCCTTCTCTTTTCGTTTTCTTAATGGTGTCTTTTGAAAAGCAAATTATTAAAATTTTAACAAAATAAAATAATTTGTTTTTTTAAATGGTTGCTGACTTTTGTGTCCTATCCTAGAAATATTTCCTTATTCCACGGTCACAAAGATATTCTCCCTTTTTTTTTTTTTTTAAGATCATGGGAAATCTTCAGATTTCTCTCTTTTTTTTATATATATATTATATATATATATATGTATACTCTCTCTCTCTCTCTCTCTCTCTCTCTCTCTCTCTCTCTCTCCCCTTGTCACTTTCAGATATACCAATCAATCATAAGTTTGGTCTTTTCACATAGTCTCTTATTTCTTGGTGGCTTTGTTCATTCCTTTTTATTCTTTTTTTCTCTCATCTCATCTTCATGCTTTAAGTTGATCTTCAATCTCTGATATCCTTTCTTTTTCTTGATCAATTTGGCTATTGACACTTGTGTATGCTTCACGAAATTCTCATGTTGTGTTTTTCAGCTCCATTAGGTCATTTATGTTCTTCTCTAAACTGGTTATTCTAGTTAGCAATTACTCTAACCTTTTTTTCAAGGTTCTTAGCTTCCTTGCATTGGGTTAGGACATGCTTCTTTAGCTCGGAGGAGTTTGTATTACTCACCTTCTGAAGCCTACTTCTGTCGGTTCATCAAACTCACTCTCCATCCAGTTTTGTTTCTTTGTTGGTGAGAAGTTGTGATCCTTTGGAGACAAGGCATTCTGATTTTTGGAATTTTCAGCCTTCTTGCGCTGGTTTTCCCTCATCTTAACGCATTTATTTACCTTTAATTTTTGCTGTTTGTGGCCTTCAGATGGAGTTTTTACATGGTTGTCCTCTTTGTTGGTGTTGATGCTGTTGCTTTCTGTTCGTTAGTTTTCCTTCTAACAGTCAGGCCCCTCTGCTGCAGGTCTGCTGGAGTTTGCTGGAGGTCCGCTCCAGACCCTGTTTGCCTGGGTATCACCAGTGGAGGCTGCAGATCAGCAAAGATTACTGCCTGCTTTTTCCTCTGGAAGCTTTGTCCCAGAGGGGCACCTGCCAGATTCCAGCTGGAGCTCTCCTGTATGAGGAGTCTGTCAACCCCTGCTGCGAGATGTCTCCTCATCAGGAGGCATGGGAGCCAGTGACCCACTTGAGGATGCAGTTTGTCCTTAGGAGAGCTTGAGTGCTGTGCTAAGATACCTGCTGCTCTCTTTAGAGCCTGCAGACAGGAATGCTTAAATCTGCTGATGCTGCGCCCACAGCCACCCCTTCCCCCAGGTGCAGTGTCCCAGGGAGACGGGAGTTTGAACTATAAGCCCCTGACTGGGGTTGTTGCCTTTCTTTCCGAGATGCCCTGCCCAGAGAGGAGGAATCTAGAGAGGCAGTCTGACTACAGAGGCTTTGCCCAGCTGCAGTGGGCTCTGCCCAGTTCCAAGTCCCCAGGGGCTTTGTTTACCCTGTGACAGGAAAACTGCCTTCTCAAGCATCACTAATGGTGGATGCCCCTCCCCGCACCAAGCTTGAGTGTCCCAGGTCGACTTCAGACTGCTGTGCTGGCAGCAAACATTTCAAGCTCTGTGGGGGTGGGATTCACCGAGCAAGACCGCTCGCTTCCTGGCTTCAGCCCCCTTTCCACGGGAGTGAATGGTTCTGTCTCACTGGCATTCCAGGCACTACTGGGGTACAAACAAAAAACTCCTGCAGCTAGGTTGGTGTCTGCCCAAACAGACACCCAGTCTTTGTTCTTGAAACCCAGGGCCCTTGTGGTGTTGGCACCCGAGGGAATCTCCTGGTCTGCAGGTTGTGAAGACCATAGGAAAAGCATAGTGTCTGGGCCGGAATGCACCATTGCTCACAGCATGGTCCATCACAGCTTCCCTTGACTAGGGGAGAGTTACCCACTCCCCAGCTCCCAGGTGAAGTGACGCCCCACCCTGCTTCGGTTTGCCATCTGTGGGCTGCACCCACTGTCTAACCAGTCCCAGTGAGATGAGCTGGGTACCTCAGTTGGAAACGTAGAAATCACCCACCCTCTGCGTTGGTCTTGCTGGAAGCTGCAGACTGGAGCTGTTCCTATTTGACCATCTTGCTCAGGAAACCCCTTTTTTTTTTTTTTTTTGAGATGGAGTTTTGCTTTTATCACCCAGGTTGGAGTGCAGTGGTGTGATCTCAGGTCACTCCAACCTCTGCTGCCTTGGCTTAAGTGCTTCTCCTCCCGAGTTGCTGGGATCACAGGCACCTGCCACCACACCTTGCTAACTTTTGTATTTTTATTAGAGACGGGGTTTCGCCACATTGGTCAGACTGGTTTCAAACTCCTGACCTCATGATCTGCCCACCTTGGTCTCCCAGATAGGCGTGAGCCACCGCACCAGGCCGATAATCAATATATTTGACTTTATGGGCCATATGGTCACTATTATAGCTATTCAACTGTGTTGTTGTATCACAAATGCATCTTTGATAATACATAAACAGATGGGCAACCCCAAGTTGGGCCAGTGAACTAGTTTGCCAACTTCTGTGTTTGCCTTATAGGTAGGTCTGTGAGTCACCTTCAAATAGTTTTGAGTCTAGGAGTCACCTCCCCTTAGTTTTGGGGTATGGTGTGAGTAAAGGATTGAGAATCATCTTCTCAGAGTTTACCATGTGTAAATCCAGACTTTCCTGCAGCATTTGTTCAAAAAACTATTCTTTCTCTATTTAATGGGATTCCTTGGAATTTTTGCAAAATCAGTTAATCATAAGGGGTGATATTAGTTACTGTGGGCTTAAAGTCATTCTTGAACTCTAGAAGTGTGTGTTTTTCAACTTTGTTCTTTTTATTTTTTCAAAATTATTCTGGCTTGTATAGGTCCTTTGATTTTCTAACATAAATGTTAGAAAGAGCTTTTCAGCGGGGATTTTGAAATTGATTACATTGAATCTACTGATAGAAATCGGGAGAATTGTCATCTTAAGACCATTAAATCTGACAATTCATGAACATGGTATACATCATCTATTTAGGTTTTTCTACTTTCTTTCAGTATTTGGTCTGCAGGTCTTAAACATATTTTGTTAAATTTGTTTTCAAATATTTCATTTTGGATACTATTATAATGGCATGTTTTCCATTTAAATTTCCAATTTTTCAATTCAATTACTATTATATAGATTTAAGTTGAATTTTTTAAATATCAAACTTGTATTCTGTGAACATGCTAAATACACCTTTTAATTCTAGCATTTTTTGGTAGATTTCTTTGACTATTTCATACACAAAATCGTGTTTTACATGAATTAAATCTGCTTATTCCATTTCATCCGCTCAAGTTTGTTTTTCCTCTTGCCTTTTATCACTGGCTAGAATTTTTACTGTAGTGTTGAATAAAAGTGGTGAAAGTGAGCATTCTTATCTTGCTCCTGATCTCAGATAGAAAGCATTTAGTTTTTTCCATTAAGTATTATGTTAACTCTAGATTTTTCACAGAGGCTTTTTATTAGGTTTGGACATTGGTTGCTATTTCTAGTTTGCTACAATGTTTTGCTCTTTTTAATCATGAATTGTTGTTAAGCTTTGTTAAATGCATCTTGCACATCTACTGAGATGGTAATGTAGGCTTCTTTAAAAAAAATAAAAGGCTTTACATGTGGTAAACTCTTTCAATTGATTTTCAAATGTTAAATTAGCATGCATTCCTGGGGTAAATTCCACATGGTCATGGCATATTATCCTTTTAATATTGCTGGATTCTAGTTAAGGATTTTTGCATCTACGTTATTAGGGATATTGATCTGTAGTTTTCATGCAATGTCATTATTTATTTTTGATATTCGGGTAATTCTGTTCTCATGAAATAAGCTTTGAAAGGTTCCCTCCTCTATTTTCTAAAGAATTTCTGTAGGATTGGTATCATTTTTCTCTTAAGCATTTCATCAGGGTCTGGATTTTATTTTGTGAAAAATTTTCACTTTGATTTTAATTTATTTAATAGATATAAGGACATTTAGACTTTTCTATTTTATCAGTTTGGGTAATTTTTATTTTTCAAGGAACATTTTCATTTCATCTTGGTCAAGGGTTAGCAAACTTTTTCTGTAATAAGACAGATATTAAATATTTTCGATTTTGTGGAACATCCACTTTCTGTCACAATTAATCAACTCTGCCACGCTAACATGACAGCGGCCATAGACAATACAGTCAGCTTTCTGTACTGCAACCATGGATTCAACCAACAGTGGATGAAAAATATTTGGAAAAAAACCGAATCTGTGCTGAACATGAACACACTTTTATTCTTGTCATTATTCCCTAAACAAAACAGTATAACAACCATTTACATAGCATTCACATTGTATGAGCTATTATAAATCATCTAGAGATAATTTAAAGTATACAGGAAGATGTGCATGATTTATATGCAAAATACCACATATATCAGAAATTTGAGCATCTGCAGATTTTGGTATTTGTGGGAGGTCCTGGAACCCATTCCCCACAAATACTGAAGGATGATTGTGCGTAAACAAATCATTATAGCTTGTTCCAACAGAACTTTTTAACCAAACAGGTGGCAAGCCCGATTTGACCCACTGCCACAGTTTTCCTGCCCAGGTCAAATCTTTGTCAAGAGCGGTTTGTAGTATTTCTTCATTATTATTTTAATGCCTGTAATATCTAGAGTGATAACCCCTTTTTCACTTATGGTAATGGCAATTTTCTTTTTGTCTTGATGAGTCAGTATAGTGGTTTATCATTTTTATTGATTTTTTTTTTCTGAGAACTATCTTTGGGTCTTATTTATTTTCTCCATTTTTGTTTTTGTTTTATATTTTGTTGGTATCTATTCTTATCTTTAACATTTTATTTCTTCATTTGCTCTTACTTCATTGTCCAGGCTGGAGTGCAGTGGTATGAGTGATATTGGTTCACTGCAACCTCCACCTCCCGGGTTTAAGCAATTCTCCTGCCTCAGCCTCCTGAGTAGCTGGGATTACAGGTGCCCATGACCATGCCCAACTGACTTTTGTATTTTTAGTAGAGATGGAATTTGATCATGTTGGCCAGGCTGGTCTCGAACTCCTGACCTCAGATGATCTGCCTGCCTCAGCCTCCCAAATTGCTGGGATTACAGGCGTAAGCCACCGCACCCAGCATTCTTGCACTTTTAATAGCAAAAAATGCAATTACTTCTGCGCCAATCTAATATAAAGCAAGAACAGTAAAATCTTCAACTATACTTGTAAATTTGTTTTTCTTTTCAGTTCTGTTAGAATTTGCTTTATCTGTTTCGAAGCTCTGTCATTAAGTACACACACAATTTAGAAGTTTACCTTTAAAAATTTTTTTACATTATGAAATGTCACCTGACAGTATTCTTTGCTTTTTGAGTTCATGTCGTCTAATATTAATGTATCTACCCCAGCTTTCTTTTGATTATTGTTTGCATAGGCTACCGTTTTCTATGATTTCACATTTAACCACTTTACAGTGAGTTTCTTGTAAACAGATTATATTTATGCTTTGCTTTTTAATCCAGGCCAACAATCTCTACCCTTTAATTCAAACATGTAATACCATTTACCATTATACCATTTGTAATTTAATGTAAACATAGCTCTAGCCAGGTTGAAATCTACCATATTGCTATTTATTTTCTATTTATTGTATTTGTTTTATTGTAGCTTTTCCTCTCTTCCTGCCCTTTTTTAAAAAAAACAATTTTCATTACATCTCTATTACTGGCTTTTTAGCAATGTTTCATTTCATTTTTGTAATTCTTCTACGTTCCATCTACCTTGTGATAATATATCAGTTCACTTATTATCTGAGAAACCTACAGCAATGTGCTTCTATTTCCTACTCCCATCCCCATGCAATTATTTCCTTACATTTTACTTCAACATATTTTATTAACCTTGCAATACATTGTGGCTTTTTAAAATTATTTTTGTTTTAACTGATCAGTCACCTTTTTGAATGACAGACCAGCTTTGCATTTCTAGAATAGAATTCACCTAGTTGTAATATACTATGCTTTTTATATTGTATTTAACTTTCTGAAATGATTAATATATTATTAGAAATTATCTTAAGGACAATAGCATAATCAGAGTGTAATGACAGAGAATAACTAGGGGATGTGTATGAGATTACTTGGTCAGGATATTGCTCTTGGAGGGGATAACATAGAAGCTGCAACTCACAAGATAAGAATGAAGCAGTTACAAATAAATTTGTTCCAACTCTATCATTCAGCAACTCTGTGACACCAGTAGAAGCAGAAGGCAGTCTAGTGAAATTTTAGGTCAAACTTTTTATTTTATTAAGCCCAGAGAGAGTGAAAGAGTAAAGTGATTTGCCTGAAGTTTCTCAGTGACCCATCTACATATCTGGGACCAGCCTGCTTCTCTGAACTACAGCCCAAGTGATAGATCCAATATACATGTGCTCTTATCACAAAAGCGGGTTTCAACTTACAGTGTCTGTGGTTGTAAAAAGGATATTGTACTAACACTTGGAATGGTCCAGGCTAGTTTGCATCTAGACTTCAGAGATGACTTTGGCAGTTTTAAAAATGTTTAAAAGTAGCAGCCAGGTGCAGTGGCTCACACCTGTAATCCCAGCACTTTGGGAGGCGGAGGCAGGTGGATCACTTGAGGTCAAGAGTTTGAGACCAGCCTGGCCAACATGGTGAAACCCCATCTCTACTCAAAATACAAAACTTAGCCGAGTGTGGTGGCTTGCCCCTGTAGTCCCAGCTACTTAGAAGGCTGAGGCAGGAGAAGCACTTGAACCTGGGAGGCGGAGGGATTCAGTAAGCTGAGATTGCACCACTGCACTCCGGCCTGTGTGACAGAGCAAGATTCTGTCTCAAAAAGAAAAGCAAATGAGAGTTTGCAAAGCCTCTGAGGCTACAAAAAGGTGCAGTTGCAGCCATCTCAACACTTGCTCTGAAAGCTGCCTCACAAGCTTAGCGCTCACACCAGCTCACCATTCCCATCCTCATATTCCTTATAGAGAAGCTGCCACATCGCACCGTTTTATCACAGAGACCTTTGTGTCTCCTTGCTTGACCTTCAACCAGTCTTTTCTCTCTGAATAACCCTACCAGATTAGAATTTTCAAAAGCAATTATCAAAAGGAAATTTAAAAGGAAGTCCAAAACTTTGAAAGCAAATGATCCCTGGATGAGAAAAATCCTTCCTTAAACTGACCTCAAGTTTCCTTCTTTAGGTCTTACCAACCTCTCCTGCCCTTTAGAACCTCTACAAGTCCTGCTCTCTTCTGATCCCTCGCTCATTCTCCCTTCCCTATTGGTCACTGGCCTGCATGTGGTGAAGCTATGTTTCACTATGCCTAATTTCATCATTTCATAGGTTTCCCTGCGCCTGATTTTAGTGCCACATTAGCATCAGCTCTTGGTGTCTGTCATTTGGTCAACAAGAAGCCGGATAGAGATATGTCTTCAGAAGCCCAGATGCCTGGCCATCTGCCCCCACTCAAACATTGATCCACAGGTTCTCTCCTCTGCCTTCCTTGTTCCTCTTTTTTTAGAAATGAGGTTTCACTCTGTTGTCCAGGCTGGAGTACAGTGGTGCCGTCTCAGCTCTCTGCAGCCTCCAACACCCGAGCTCATGCGATCCTCCTGCCTGAGCTTCCTGAGTGGCTGGGACTACAGGTACAAGCCACCACACCTGCCTAATTTTTAACATTTTTGCCGAGATGGGGTCTTGCTGTGTTGCTCAGGCTGGTCTCAAACTCTCAAGCCATGCTCCTGCCTCTGCCTCCCAATGTGATGAGATTACAGATATGACCCACCATGCCTGGCCTGCCTAAGGTTTTCACTTGCTCAGACAATTAAGAAGATATTTGTTAAAGAGGTCTGCAGTGTCTAGATTCAATTAAGAAGATATTTATTAAAGAGGCCTGCAGTGTCTAGATTCAAGTTGTTGTTTTCTAAACAGTGCCTACTGAAATGAGCAGTTGTTCTTGCTTGGATCTGATTGCACCGCACAACTTCCATGCTGTTCATTCAGGGGTGGGTCGCGTTGTTATTAATGGAAGCACACCCCCTGCAGTGTGTTCATGTCATTAGTCCCATCTAAGAGTAAAGGAAACTGACAGTTTAAGTGGAAGAACATCACAGAAAGGCCCACCACTTGCACGATACCTTACCTCTCACTGGCACATCCTCATTTGGTTTTCACAGAGACCGCACTTGCTAGGTGAGCGACCTCCTATTTCCTTTGTCTCAGCAGATTAGGAGACAGGGAAGGGTTCCGGGCTAAGCAATTCACCCAAAGTCCCATGGAAGGTCGGTCATGGAACAGAAACCCAAAAGCTGGCCTCTCGCCTTCTGGCTCAGCCCTCTCTCCACCCCCACACGCTCTTAAATTACAGTGAGTCAGGGGCACGGGAACGGAGTTTGGACTGAAGACAAGGAGGTGCTGACATCAGTGGAATGAAAAGAAGCCAAATTAAAGACACTTTCTAATTGCCCAGAAGGGGTTGAGGACAATCCTGAGGCCCTTCCTGACCGAAGGCACGTCTCTCACTGCAGGGGCCCGGCTCCCAGCGAGGGCTGCAGAAGCACAGATGGGTCAGGGCCTAGAGCCTCCGCCTCAGGCTCCCCATTCACCAGCAGCCTAGAAGCTTCTCCTGCAGTAAAGCTGCTGTGTGTGGCTGCCCGTCCTCCCTCCCACTTCTCTCCTTCCTGCCTATTGAGTACACCTACTGGAGCCCATCGTGAGAATAACTCACTAGAATGCAAAATGGCTTTGGACGAGTTGTTCCCTTTGGGAAACGAAGGCCTCTCTTGTTGCCTTTGTCCTGGGCTAGGTTTTCATGCAGTGGCTGGTATCCTATGTTCAAAAGAAGAGAAGAAACAGCTGGATATTTCTTTCTTTTTTTTTTTTTTTGTGCTGTTGTTGTTAATGCATTTTTCCATCATTTACAGAAAATGATTTCTCTAGAGGGGAGAAGGGTGATTATCAGTAGAAAGAAAGAGGTCATACAGGAACAAGTCCAAACACTTCCTGCAGGCCCATGGCTCGGTGTTTCCCCTTATTTGCACGAATGAAAAGAGGTTGTTGAAGATAATTTCGAGGTCAGTAGCTGATCACCCCCTTATCCCCTGCTTTGAATGAGATTTTTGCAGTTCCACTTGCTTTTGGATAGCACAGCAAAAGGAACATTGACATTTAAAATGAACACGAAAGGGAGAGGCTCAGTTGATATAACAGTTTAGGAATTAAGATACAAACAGCGAGAGGGTCCTGAAAGTGATAACAATATGTGTGAGGATAATTATTGTTAAAGTCGCCAGTATGTACGAGGGTCTGCCATACTGTAATATACACATACGTCTATTACTCACTACACCTATTAAGACACAAATTGTAGACATGAGTATTCCTCTTTTACAGATTAAAACAAAACCCAAAACCAGTTGTTCAAGCTCAGCACAGCAAAATAATTTACCCATGCCCAAAGCAGAGGAACTACAGTTTGGGATTAAGTCCACCCAGCTCATCAGTCCATAGTCTTTGGTCAGTGTTTACATCCGTATCGTTGTCATGAAGTAGCTTACGCTTCTAGTATTATCAGATCAGAGGGCTGGTGTCCCGGACTGAAGCTCAGGTGGTTATTCACTTCTAATGAGGTCTCCACATATTTTAAACTCTGAGAATTCAAGAACCCAGCTTCATCCATTCATCCAAGGGTGACAAAGTACTGGCAAGTTGATTTGCAAGAGCCAGATTTATAAAAGCTTGTCTTCCACACCAGGATGCTGACTGCTTAGTTTTAGCAAGGTGAGTTTCCCTTTCTGATCATATTTAGCTCAATTCCTTAGAAAGAGTAATCTAGCTGTTGGAGGTAGGTAGGATGGGAACAAATAGAAGGGAAAGGTTCAGAGAGCAGTTTGGAATAAAAGTAATGAGTATAAGAATTAGAACAATGGAATTGAAAGTAGGAAAGATGTAGTGAAACGAGGCAGACCCTGCCGGTAAATAGCCCACCTGACTCAGCAGATGTCTGACCTCAGGGAGAGAAAGAAAGAGGAAACAAATAGTTGTGGTTTCCAGTTTGGTGATGAAGAGATGGGCAACTTCATTTCAGGGAAGTAACTACAACACAAGGTGAGTTGAGATTTGAGTATGGGGACTTTAAAGTTCAAGTCCAAACGCAGCTATCGATTTAGCACCTAAAGTTGAGGACTGACTAGGATAAAAATATTTGGGGGTGGGGTTTCAAGGACCATTGCAAATACACAGGGCATCTAGACTGAAATTTTACAGAGGGCAGGAAAGATGACTCTTAGTTATCTGTATCCACTGATGACATATCTCCCTCCTACTCTTCAGCCCCAGTGCCAATCCCATTCTCAGCATCTCAGATTTCTGGGCAACTTCATGTCCTGGAATTCTGACAAAGCTTTCGCTGGTTGATGTAGCGAAACATATCCACTGGGGCCTTTTCTTTGCAGCTCTAGAGAAGCATTACTTGTCACATTTAGGAATGTTGTCTTTCTTTTTGGGAGGATGTTTCCTTACTCAGTTTAGATACTGGGTGTTGCTGTGGGCTCACCTGTAGGCTTCTCTTTACCCCTGTGTGACAAAGAAAAAAATCCTAGAAGTGGAGGATGTAGCCAGCTGATGTATTTGTTTGATATTCCAGGGCTTATAACTGAAGGCATAGCTGGGAGGAGAAAAGAGTTTCTAAATACCGTGGGAAGGGCGCTGACTTCACTCCCACACTGGAGCTTCCAACCTGGAAGTGTCATAGCTCAGGCATCTTGCCATAGATAGCGTGACTCAGGTTCCCTGGGGGTCACAAGCCTTTTTTGGCCCATTATCCTCACCAATCCACTTGAGATTCCTAAGAGTAAAATCCCACCACGGTAGGAAACAATCAGAACCAAGTAGGTGTTTCTAATTAGATGGAAACCAGGAAGTCTTCATTCTTATGGTTGTAATTTTTAAAGACCATCACTTAGAAATGCTCCCAGGACCTCCAAGCCATTCTTCTTCCTTGTAAAAGATTATGGTAATAAGTAACAATAATGTCATTATCGTATCTTACATAAAATAGTTATCTAAGAACAGCAACAGTTCACATTTGTGATTGCGTATTAAATGTCAGACAGCATGCCAGGTGCTTTACACTCACCACATTTAGCTTTCACAACACTTTTCCACAATTATTTTAATTTGGTACTTTTTAATCCTCGTTTTGTTTGTTGTTTCATAATCCTAGACTCTCAGAAGGGAATATTTGGAGGTCATCCAGGCTAGTCTCAGTCATGAAGTTGGCTGGCCACGTTATTGAAGAATAAGCCTGTCTGATTTCCACTTTTTCTAGCCTCCTAAACATGGACCTCTCAGTACTATCTTGGATTCTTTATGTCATGGAGTGTCTGCCACAATTTTTACTTCCTCAACTACTACACGGCACCTCACCCTGCGTCCCAGAGTTGACAAGATTCTGAGAGTCCTTTTTATCCGTGTAAAAAGCATAAATCCCATTTATGTCATCTCTTATCCAGTGGGTACCAGGAATCATTTCTTTCACGTTTTGAATTAAAAGCACTTAAAAAGTAGATTGTTTTGACTTAAAAGCAATCTTGCATACCCATATATGCACCCTCTTTTTCCCTAAAACCCATGACAACACCAAAAGTTTAGCAGAAGTGTATCCATTAATCTCCACACAAAAGAAGTCAGCCATAATCTAGCCACTCGAGAAATAGCAGATGATGGCATTGGAAAGTATACTCACCACACAAAAGTAAAGCACTCAAAATCTAGATTCAGAATCTCTTTCAAATTTTCGAGTAGGCCATTAAATAACAAAACAAAGAGAGAATTTGAAAATCTACACCACAGATCTATGAATTTCCTAACACACATGGAGTTGGCAATTCTAGATTATGAGTTTATATGTGATCCAGGTGTGCAACCTACAAACTCTTTGTCCATTGGCATCTGGGTCTTAGCTTATGTAACATGAATAGGTAACCTGTGTAAATTGACTCATTGTCAGGTAACATTGTCAGCTGGCATGTCAGGTGGCCTCCTACCTCCACAGTGGGTGCCATTACGGAAATGCTCAAGATGGGTTATAATGAACAACCTACGTGCACAGCAGCTCCGTGCCTTCCCTGGCAAGTCAACACACAAAGAGGCTGTGGTGTCATCCTTCTGCTTCTCTCCTGAATCAAGAATGGACGTAACTCACACTGTCCGTGAATTTTCATTTTTTGAGTACTGCATACAAAGAATCTGATAGATTCCCAAATCTCCTGCAATTTTGGTCTGTGAAACCAAACGGTTCTATCTGGCATTCAGTCCTTTGTATTCTTGAATACTGGAACCTAGGGAAGAGGTAACTAAAGAATACTGTGACTAATTTTATGTTGGGTTCGGGTGTATTTTAATTGAAGAAATATGAAGTCTTATTATAGATGGCATTTTCTCTGCTCAGTAATCACAAAGGAATACACTAATATGCACATCACAATGGCTGACTTTTGCGTCAAAAGCTCTGCAACCTTCAAGGTGAGAAATGGCCAAGGGCCCAGGCCTGATTCTCGAAAAGCATTAAGCCTTACTTCCCCAAAGAACACGGGGAAGTAAGACTTGGGAGGGAGTCACGTTAAGAGTGTCCAGCTTTCCGGAAAAACTCGTCCCCATGTTGAAACAAGATCCACCCACGCTTAGCCTATTTACATCTGAGTTTTATTTTTACAAGAATCCCAGATTAAACCACTTTTAAGGGCATTATTGAAATACTTTTCTATCTATCATGGTTTTTGTGTTTTTCATCTCTACTTTGTCCATTTTTTCCACTGTAGAACAAAGACAGGCTTGAAGGAAGACAGATGGGGCAAACATGTGGAAGGTGGGGGCCACGCTAAATGACAGCTCCGCAAAGGACAAAAAGGGGCTCTCTTCATTATGTTCATGGAACACCAAATATGAAGAAATCAAGCTGCTTTAGGACTAAGACCCTTATGGTAGCTCATGTTGCATTGGGAAAAAAATGCTAACATTAATAAGTTACATAAGGAAAGTGTCCAAGATCAACACATTCAAGGCCATTATAAATACTAGCATATACATTCAGATATGCAATTACACCATCAGCATGAACAGGCAGGAAAAAAAATTCTAATTTGCATGGCTGTGAGTCTTCTTCTGGTTAGCAGCAATTTCCGGAGTGTATTGAAATTTTCAAATTAAATGGGGACATTTTACTCAATTTTGTCTCTCACTGCTTTTGTGTCACTTTTTCTTCAAGCTCTGTGCATTTTGCTGATTGAAATACTCAAACATTTATTCATGTCAAAGGCACAGATCATTATGACTTTTTTTTTTTGAAAGAATAGTGCCAGTACTTTCTAATGTTTTTTTCTGTTTCTTTTCTCCAAATACTTTCCCTCTTCATAACCCTCTTTCTCCCCATGGCACTTTGTATTACTTCTATGGGGAACTTTTTCAATGTCTAGTCTTTAAAAATAATTCCTCTTTAATCCTAAAGCATTCTATGGAGAAATCAGTTTCCAGAAGTCAGAATAAAATTCCGTGTGCATGGCTGGGTCTGGGACACGGTGCCGGAAAAGAAGAAATGTTGGTATATAATCTCAAAATTCAAATGCTGTTCAGCAGTGCTATACCATCTGAACTAGCTGCAAACGGTAAATAAACCCAGCTTGTAACTTAATGATCCTTGTGTTTGTGTGTCTGTGAATACATTAAGAACTCTCAAAGAAAAAATTGTGTAATCATAAATAAAAGATAACAGTGTATCAAAGGCAGTCACACAGAAACAAGACACCATCCTCCTGATATGCCTGTGTGGATATTGACATGGGTTCTTTACCGTTTTGGTTTGCTATGGCAGCGTGAGACCCACTCTAGACGCTGTGGCACAGGGAGAGGTTTGAGGGTCTTCATTACATATCGTCTGCCCTGCAAAAATCATCTGCTTTGCTTGGAATTGATTTCAAAACCAGATTCATGCAGTGCCTGCTCCACCACGATAAACAAATAAATTAGCTGCTGCGATATGGAAATTTACATGATTCAGTGTACTTAAAAACTGTTAACTGTGAACGTATTAATTGAAAACCACAGGACAATAATCAGCATGTCCTTCAGCAGAAAAACCAATCTCTTGTTAAAGCGAAATGTAAGGCAATAAAGATGTATTTTTTCAAATAAACGTATGCCTGAAGCCGCTTGATGTGATATTTTTAACTTCAACTTTCGGTGGCTCGTGCTTTGTTTGTGGACTACATATTGATTTGTTTCCTGAAAACGTGTAGTGCAACTCTACATTCCCACATGGGTTTTTCCACCGCACCATGCAGGTTATATTCATTCCAGTCAATCTTGTTTTTCTGCCTCCTGTCTAGAGAACTTTAATTAAAATGGTCTGCTAACGCTTGAATCTCTTAAAGGGAGCGCTTGGAATCCTAAACTGCGTTTCCATCACAGAACTTCCAGGGAACATACGCCTTCCCCTTCAAACATATGTTCCAAAGGGAATGTTTGTCTAGAAGCTACTAGGTTGCAGTGAGGACCAAAACATAAACTTCGAGAGGAAAATGACAATGATTTTTTACATCCAGGCAATGAATCAAGCACATTTCCGAAGTTTGGCCAGTTAGAGCTGACCAATGTATAATCCATCATCAGCCCTGTCTGATCTCAGAGGAGAGTTCAGCATGCAGTGAGGCTGTCTGTTCAGTTCACCAACACACAGACCCCAGGCCCTCTGGAGGCTTGTCTCCTGAAACTGTCATACCAGCATCGACACTGCTATTAGATGTGGTGACTATGCCCACTGTTTCTCTTGAGAACAAGGATTCTAAATGGTGATATCACGTGATGATTTTTTTAAAAAAATGTGAGCCCGGGTACAGTGGCTCATACCTGCAATCCCAGCACTTTGGGAGCCTGATGAGGAGGATTGCTTGAGCCCAGGAGTTTAAGACCAGCCTGGACAACATAGCAAGACCCCATTTTGACACATAAATTTAAAAAAATTAGCCAGGCATGGTTGTGGCACACCTGTATTCCCAGCTACTCAGGAAGCTGAGGAAGGAGGATTGTTTGAGCCCAAAGTTCAAGACTGCAGTGAACTATGATCTCACCACTGCACTCCAGCCTGGGCAACAGAGTAAGATCACGTCTCAGAAAAAGAAAAAAAAATATTTTTAATATGAAATCTGGCTAAGATTATTTAGATAAAAATTTAGTTTTAAGATTTTAAAACAGTCTTTTTTTTGTCATGTAACCTTGCCAATGCTACTGTTTCCTTTAAGTAGGATATGGAAATCTCCCCGAGTCTTCCCCCTATGGTTTGCTTTTCAGGTTAATTCCCTGTCACCCCTGACCAGGGGGAGGCTGCTGTTGCTCTTGCTGTCTCGCTTCCCGTGAATCAATCCAGAGAGCCGGTGTGTCTCAGAGAGGCCTTAGGGCCATGGGCCCTCTGCTGTCTCTGGGCGGAGCAAACGTTTCCTCCACCTGGGGCATTTCTTCCCTTAGCGGGAGCTTCTTCAGCCTCAACAGCAACTGCACACAGGAGCAGATAAGGGGAGGATGTTCCAGGTTGAGAATCAAACCGCTCATGAAGAAGGCATCCATGAAGTACGAAAATCAGATGCACGGTTCATTAGGGCCTTGGATGTCACATGGCCCTAGAGAATACTCAACCCATCCAGTATGACGTTTTTCAAAATAGTCTATTGATTGGCTGTGCAAGGTGGCTCACGCCTGTAATCCCAGTATTCTGGGAGGCCAAGGCGGGTGGATCACTTGAGGTCAGGAGTTCAAGACCAGTCTGGCCAACAAGGCAAAACTCCATCTCCACTAAAAATACAAATACAAAAATTAGCCGGGCGTGGTGACCAGCATGTAATCCCAGCTACTTGGGAGGCTGAGGCGGGAGGATCACTTGAGCCCAGGAGGCAGAGGTTGCAGTGAGCTGAGATCTCACCACTGCACTCCAGCCTGGGTGACAGCAAGACTCCATCTCAAGAAGAAAAAAAAATTCTACCGATTTTCTTGTACGTGTGAAAGTATATTTATCTATTTATGAGCAGTTTTCAATGGATTCTAATATTTGATGTTTTAGTCACTTATAATGGCTATAATAAATTTTAAATATTATCATGTTACCATATATTTATATCGTCTCACTCATCAAAGTGTCTAGTTCATAGAAATGCAAGTTACTTTCTTAAACCGAGACTGAATTTCTGTATCACGGTCTTTTATTTAAAGACATTTAATTGAGATATAATTTGCAAAAAAGAAAAAAAAACTAGACATGTTGGTTGCATGAAATTTGATAAATTTGACATAGGTGTACATCTGTGAAAACTTCACTACAATCAAATAATGGGTTCATTAATCTGAAATAATGTGTTGGCCAGGTGCAATAGCTCACACCTGTAACTTTGGGAGGCTAAGGCGGGGGAATCACTTGAGGTCAGGAGTTCGAGACCAGCCTGGCCAATGTGACGAAACCCTGTCTCTACTAAAAATACAAAAATTAGTCAGGCGTGGTGGCATGTGCCTGTAATCTTAGCTACTCGGGAGGTTAAGCCACAAAAATCACTTGAACCGGGGAAGCAGAGGTTGTGGTGAGCTGAGATTGCACCACTGCACTCTACTTTGAAACAGAGTGAGACTCTGTCTCAATAAAATAAAATAAAATAATTTTAATGTCCCTTAAAACCCCTCTGTCCTGCCTCTCTCCAACTCTCCCTTCTCCCCATTCTGAAATATTCTACTAATCTTTAAATGCATCTCCAAAATTGGCACACTAAAAGAACAGCAACAAAAAAACTAGATTTGGGTTAAGCATTACAAATCCATAGCTCATATGTGTGTTTCTTGTTGCTTTCCCTACTTGGGAGGCTGAGGCAGGAGAATCGCTTGAACCCAGGAGGCAGAGGTTGCAGTGAGCTGAGATGGCGCTACTGCATTCCAGCTTGGGCAACNAAAAAAAAAAAAAAAAAAAAAAAAAAAAAAAAAAAAAAAAAAAAAAACTTGACAAAAATATATTGTCATAAGACTGAATAGATTTGGAAATTTGTCAATCACACGTCAGCCAGATGTGATGTTTAAAAAATAAGGACCCCCAAATTCTTAGACACTACCTCCACAGAGAGATGGGGTACAGGTCCCCTTCCCCTTGTATCTCGGCAGATTTGTGTCGACTTCAATCAATAGAATAAAACAATGCTTTACAATTTCTGAGGCTAGATCAGAAAAGGCTGTGCAGCTTCCCCCTTGGTTCTCTTGAAATCTCTCTCCGGATGCTTCTTTGCAGACCCAGCTCCATGCTGCGGGAAGCCTCAGCGCCAAGGAGATGCCACCTGTCAGGGCTCAGGTTGACAGCCCCAGCTGAGCCCAGCCTTTGAGTGATCCAGCCCAGGCGCCAGACATGCAAGTGAGGAAGCCTCCAGATGATTTCAGCCCCCAGCTTTTTGAGTCACCCTTGGCCATTCACATCTTCCCAGCTGAGGCCCCAGACACTGTGGAGCAGATGCCAGCCGCCCTGCTGTGCCCTGTCCAAATTCCTGCCTCATCATCAGTGAGCATAAAGAAAATGGTTGCTGTTTGCGGTCACTGCATCTACAGATAACTGGAACGTAACAAACAACGGAAACGAGGAAGGTGAGTTCCTAACGCAAATAAAGGTTGCTTCATACATTCCAGCCAAATGATTCAAAAGAAGTAAACATACTCAAAAGCCATTGCCCCATCTTGGTCTTGTCCTATTAAACAGTAGATGCAGCCACTTAGAGGATAACAGAAAAGGTGGCTTTATTTGATTGACAGCACACAGAAGATTTAGGAGGACGGAAAATGTAGGTTACGGCACTAGCTTCACGTTCTCAACAGAATGAAATCATGACCACATATAATTGGAGTAAATATACAATCTTCCATCCTGTTAAAAAATAAATAAACTGAACAACGTGGTTTGGGGAAAATGTAACTTAGTACCAGCAAAAGAAATAAAGGGTGTGTGTGTCGAGAATACACTTCACATGAACCAGGAACAAAAGGAGATTGCCTCGAAAAATACTGTGGTAACAAACTGCATGAATAGAAAGGGGGAGGCTGGGCGTGGTGGCTCACGCCTGCAATCCCAGCATACTGGGAGGCTGAGGGGGGCAGGTCACCTGAGGTCAGGAGTTCGAGACCATCCTGGCCAACATGGAGAAAACCCATCTCTACTAAGAATACAAAAATTAGTTGGACAAGGTGGCAGGTGCCTGTAATCCCAGCTACTTGGGAGGCTGAGGCAGGAGAATCACTCGAACCCAGGAGGCGGAGGTTGCGGCGAACTGAGATTGCACCATGGCACTCCAGTCTGGGCGACAGAGCGAGAGGAGTAGCCAGAATAAGGAATTGGGTGGGCCACCCAATGGTTCTCTTCTGCTCTCTGGAGTTGAGACAGTATTCTTTTTCATTCTGCCCTTTTCTTTGAGAGTATGCACCATAGTAGAATGAGGATATGTGTGAAAACATCTCGTATGGGAGACAAATGGAGAACCTGGGGGATTACCTTAGAAAAGAGAAAGCACATAGGTTTCATAACTATCTTCTATTTCATGGAGGGGAGTGAAGTGGTAGAGGATGAGAACCCTTCTGTATAGCCCCAAGGATAAGACTATGACCCCTGTGAGTAGACCCTGTGGGAGCTACATTGTATCAACAGAAAAAAACAACTTTACGGAGTCAAAGTCATCCAAGTCTGGAACTAAGTGACAGGCCCCGTAGTGAATGTCTCAAAATAAAAGTTACGTGGCAGAGGTGGTGTAGAGAGGCATTAAAGAACTAAACAACTTCAATGGTCATCTAACCACTGGGATTCTCTGATTCTTTTGGAGATCATTTACAGTTTGATGGCTTGACTAGCATTTCATATATTTCATTTGTGTATTTGTTCAATAAATAATTATTGAGTGCCTATGCCTCGGTAGGAGATAGGATGACTAAAACCTCAACCCTGTCTTCCAGAATCTTGTAGCACAGAAAATGATTTGCAGGCAAACATTGGAGTTAAAAGTAGAAGAGAAAAACCTGCAAAGGAAGGAGAGCCGAATTGCTTTGAGTCACATGTAAAGTGCAGCACGATGTCACTGAAATTTTTCACCGCTGCATTTTAATGGTTTGCTGAGATCGAAACTGAGACGCACAGTCTAAATATGAATTTCACATCAGTATCTCATTTGCATCAGCTGCAAGCTCAATATTTGGAATCTGTTTGAGAAATATATAAAATCTATATTGACATTTTGTTTTAGAAGCATTCATTCAGGGCTCTCCCATTCCCGTATTTTCTGATTTTGATCCTCAGAATAAAAAAAGAAAAACCCTTAGCAATAGGAGGTAGTAATACATTGGGAAGGTTATTTACTGAGGTGAAGGAGAAAGGAGTAGAAAAGTAGGACAGCCCCAGGGTGTTCCAACTAAACACAGTGATGACAATATTTACCACCACACTAGTAATGTGCCATTAATTGTAACTATCACCTTAATGATCATTATATTGGCTTGCGCAGGGGGACTCTCAATCTCATATAAATTTAAGGAACCTAAGGTTAGCTTAGTTTCAAGCATACTGTCTGCTGTCTTATTGCGGCAGTGAAATTTTATCTCTCCTGTTGGAAAGTGCAGGCTATGGGGTGTTCTGACAGTTGACATCAGGGCCATTCCCTGGCCAGCTGTCAGAGGTGTCTCTCCCCTGGAGGCGGCACACGTCAAGAAGTGACACCATGTGCTGCTCCTGGCAGTGCAGCCACCAGGGCGGGCAGAGTGGAGAGGCAGCAGCCATGCCCTCCTGGGCAACCAGCTTTAGACAGCCCCTCAGCTCCACATGGGAAAGCAGAACAAGGACAGAGAGAAACCGAGGTCCGTCTTGGCTTCTGGCTTGAGAGAGTTAAGCAGTTGTCTACTTCCTCTTCTCATCCGCAGCTGCAGCCACACACTGCTGTCACGTGGCCATTCCGACCAGAGGGCACTCACTACTTTTTGGAGACTCCTCATTCGTTTTCTGAACATGCTCTCTGTATATTGAAATGAGACTGGAAACCCCATAACAGCTCATCCCGCCGTCAGGGCCCTGCCCTCTGCATGCTGTCCGCCTGGCGGTCTTGAAACCACGTGGAAAGTTCGTGGCACGCCTACTTCTCTGCATCCCGTCCTCTCTATCCAAGCTAAACAACCTTAGTTCTTTTGTTCATTTCGTTTCTTTTTTTTTTTTTTTGAGACGCCTTTAAGAGGAAGGGAAATTTGAACACCACAATCACACGTAATTTCACCAAGGAAGAAAAAGGAAGGAGGCAATGTACAAAGAAATCTTTGCTACTGTTTATATATTCTGTGATAAAGTGGGATATACAAACCCTTCCCTCCATAATAAGCCACATTCACACTCATAGTTTGTAACTTGAAGGAGATAACTATCTATGTTTTGAAGTCTTTGAAATCCACTTTTCTAAAATCTGATGTCTGGTCCTAACTGTGCTAAATATTAGTGCGGTTTTGATAATACTTTAGTTTTATTCCAATGTCTCTGTCATATCCTGATCCTCAGTAAATCAGAATGTCTTGAATAGATTATTTTCTGAACCAGGAAATTGTCAGGAAGGAAAACCAAGAATTTACAAGGCCACATCATAGTAATAACAGTGGTGAGGTAATTTCATTTAATCCTAATCACCTCTTGATAATGTAGGGATAATTACTCCCATTTAACTGATGAGCAAACCAAAGGCAGAAGGATAAATGGAAGTATAAGTCGTTTGCATGAAGTCGGGGAGTTAGTCTGCTGGAAACCTGTTCACCAAACCCACTTCCTCTTCTTTTCAGGATCAGCCACATTTTCCAGGCTTCCTTGAGGTTCAAGCCAATGGAATATGAATGGAAGCAATGCATGCCATTTCCAGGCCTGACCCATGTTTTAGAACGCCTCACACACAACCCTATGCTCTTCCGTCTTCCCCTCAGGCAATACAGACGAACAGCTGGCCCTGCAGGCTGAATGTGGAATATGACAGTTACAAGCATGGAAGAAGGTGGGTTTCTGAGCTGGAAGAAGGGCCTCCCAGTAAACAGGTACATCCTTTATGAACTCAACATGAGTCAGAATAAACTTTTATCTTAAACCATTGAAATTGAGATTTTTGTCTGTTACTGCCACCGATGTTACTCTGATTAGGACACATAGTAATAGCAAACCCGGGTCTCTCTGAAATGAAAGTGCATGTTTAGTAGCTAAACCATCCAAGCCTCAGGTTCCTCCGCTATAAAGTACGAATAATGGAAATGTCTGTTAATGCCCGTACGGTTGCCTTGGCTGTTATATGAGACAAAGTATGTAGCAAGATGCCCAGCACTCATCCCCTGAATAAACACACCACAGTGACCAACAATTGTTACTACGCCATGCTTCCACAAAACCATATCTGCCTCCAGAATTGTTGTGCAATCCCTTTATACAATAGTTGCCTTATCTGTGCTGGTTCTTTGGCTGAGCAGTCTATATTATAACTCTGGCATATTCTTTCTCATAATCTTTCCTTTACCTAGATGTTCTTCTCCGTGATTCTATCCTTAGGTTAACACGATGTTATGTAGAAGGATGAAAATCTTTCAAATTGATTACCATGTACGTAACCTACTTTTTTTCACATGAAAAATACTCTTTATTCTTTGTCATGATCATGAAGCTCATATTACCAAATATAATGATATATTACCTTAGAGATAAAATTTGACTGATTGGCTGAGATTTTCAAGTAACTTTATTTCAACTTCTGAAACAATCATTCCATTTGAGGTCTGAAATATTCTTCTACAGCAGTGCATCTTAAACTTTAATCTGCAGATTAATCACCTGGAGATCTTGTTAAAGGGCAGATTCAGGACGGGAGCTGTGGCTCACACCTGTAATCCCAGCACTTTGAGAAACTGAGGTGGGTGGAGCACTTGAGGTCAAGAGTCTGAAACCAGCCTGGCCAACATGGTGAAACCCCATCTCCACTAAAAATACAAAAAATTTTCTGCACGTGGTGGTGCATGCCTGCAATCCCATCTACTCAGGAGGCTAAGGCAAGAGAATCTCTTGAACCCGGGAGGCAGAGGTTGCAGTGAGCAGAGATCGTGCCACTGCACTCCAATTCTGGGCAACAGAGTGAGATTCTTTAAAAAAAAAAAATGCAGATTCAGTGAAACCAGAATGGAAACGGAGATTTTGCAGTTCCAGAAGCTCCAAGTGATGCTGCTGCTGCTGGCCTGGGACCACACTTGGAACAGGAAGACTCTAGAGTTGTAAAAAATATTCATCAGCCACCTATGTGATTGTGTTTCATTTAATTCATGCCAGGCAATAAACTCATTCTATGCGGAAAGCCAGCAAAAGAGAAGACTAAGCCATTCAACAAATAAGAAGACAAATTAATAGGCCTTTTAGAGCCAGAATAAGAAAAGTCAGTGAAGAAAACAGAACTCCATTTTCAAATGATTTAAGGAGAAATAACCCCAGTCTTTTAACGTATTATATAAGGAAATAGGGAAGTATATTAGGAATGAGAAGGGTAAGAAGAAATGTCTTTTATCAGAGCCGTAGTTCTTCAATTCTCAAATCTAGCAGGCATCAGAATCATCTTAAAACACGGACAGTGATTCTGTGACAGCCTGATGATCTGCATTTCTTACAAGTTCCCGGGTAATGCGGTTACCCCTCGACAGGGAACAGAGCTTCAGGGAACCGCAGTAAGAGGCTGGGGAAACTACATTCACAGACTGACAGATGGCACGAAAACATGAGTATATTCTTTCTGTCTCTAGGTAAGACTGTGGGGCAGCCCTGTAGCAGAGAAAAGAAAAATGAACCAAAATAAAAGAAACAGTTAAAATCCATTTGAGGACCCGACATCTTGAACTACAAACACTTAAGTGCCTGTTCGGAGTGATTTCAGGGACATCAGCTATCATTTTCAAGACTTTTTGAAAGGTAAATGGTTTGACTGAAGCAGGAATGGAACAACTTGGTTTCTTTTTCTAAATGGAAAAAGGAATGACCCTGAAAAACCCTGGACTTCTAAGTTTAACTTCGCTACATAGGAAGTTAGGGGGAAAAGACAGAGGAAATAATCACAAAATCTATTGTCAAGACCTTGAAAAGAACAGGGCATTGGGTAATGGCCAGGATGGCTTTCCAAAGAAAACGTGCTTTCCTACTGTTTTAGACTTGAAAAGAATCTTAGAATCACGTGATCCAGGCAGCTTATTTGAAAGGTAACAAAACTGATGTACAAAGAGATTTCTGTCCTCAAGGTCATACAGCTCGTTGGCAGCAAACGCAGGCGAGGGTCCAGTCTCCTGGGCCAGTCACTGCTCTTGCCATCCCGAAGCAGCTGTGGGTTCTGACGACTTCCACTGGTAGCCTCAGCTGCACCGAGATCTGGAGCTAGTCTGACGAGGACAGGCCACATATTGGGAGTCCCTGTGTGCATCATGGTGAGGTCAGCTGAGGCCTGGCATCCAGAGACCTCGTCCCCAGCCTTATGCCATATGCCACAACAGCTACCCGGACTCTTCTGGTTATCTGGGACAGAGGTGGCAGAGAGGCAGCTGGCTGTCCTGGGAGAGGCCTTTATCTAACTGCGCTGACTTTAACAAGACTGTTCACTCTGTTTGTGTAATTGGCTCATCAGTACTCCAGGGAAAAATCATCTAAAGTGTATGTTCATTCAGCCTGAAAAAGGAAGTGCCTACTATGCCCAAGGAGGCACTGCACTGAACAATGTGGAGCTTCAGTCGGAAATAGACCTCTTTATCCCTAAATGCTGAGTGGGTACACAGCTCATCAGACTGAGACAGGAGAATAGGGCCTGGAGGCAGCAACCTAAGGCCCTTTCACACTGACTTCCCTGAACTAAATTGAAAGGAAAATCCTAACTTTCCATGCCTAAGTAACATAAGGACCAGAGGCTACTCCCTTTGCAAACCCCCACCTTTTCTGTGCAGCAGATGGGAAATTGAAAGTATTTATGATTGGTTGCTTTTAGCAAGCGATCAGATGTTTGCATACAAGTGTAACTTTGTAACTTTACTTCTGCCTCTGATTGGTTGTGAAAAGCAACCAATTGTGAGCTAAGTCTTCCCTTGCGTAGGAGTGCAACTTTGTAACTTCCCTTTAGCCTCTGATTGGTTCCTTTCCACAGCCAATCAGACTGACTGCCACCACTTCATTTGCATGGGGTGAATACCACGTGGCCAATGGAAGACCTCTCGGGGTGTCTGGATCTGAGAAGATTCTGTATTCAGGGCCCTTGAACGGCTGCTCGGCCGCTCCCACCCTGAGAAGTGTACTTTCCTTTTCAGTCTCTGCTTTTGTTGCTTCATTCTTTCCTTGCTTTGTTTGTGTGTTTTGTCCAATTCTTTGTTAGAAACACCAAGAATCTGGACACCCTCTATGAGTAATGAGATTATTGCACATTGCTGCGTCATCAAAGGGACACTCCAGACTCATGGAATAGTGCACTTAGCATGGCCATGGCAAACGGTATACAACACAAAGAAAGTGAGAGCTCTTCAAAACTC
The DNA here is from genome assembly GCF_001604975.1 of Cebus imitator. NCBI lineage: Eukaryota > Metazoa > Chordata > Mammalia > Primates > Cebidae > Cebus > Cebus imitator. Next base: position 3,214,844 of record NW_016107407.1, on the reverse strand, counting down.
ATACCTTCCTTTTTCAGGTGTGGAAATTATAGTGCAGAGAGGCGAAACAGCTTGCATAAAGTAACAACTCTTTGGTGAAGAGCTTGGACAGCACTTTGATGTTCTGGCTCAGATTTTTCTACCTGACTGCCTACTATGAAGACGAGATCATCTTAATATAAATTAAAGGCCTTCCTATTACTGTCAAAGGTAAGGGGAAAAAGGTTTGGAGTATGTGTGTGGTCTCTCTGTTCTGTGAATAAGAGAAGTTCTTCATAGCAAGCAGAATTTCTCAACCAACACGTTGGAATTGCCCAAGAACCCTAAAATAACACCAGTGCAAGGAATCTACCCAAGAGATTTGAATTCAGTTATTTTGGGGTATAGCCTAAGCACCAGGGGCTTTAAAAGATTCCAGATGATTCTCATGTACAGGGCAAGTCGAGAGCCACTGCCCTGCAGGAATTACCTTCAGTGCATTGTGGTTTAATAGAGTCAGAGAGCTTCAGAGATTCTGGCCATGAGGCATCTTGCAAAGGCAGCACAGATCTCGATAACGAAATGAAGTCCAAAATCCTCAGATTTCTTTATTGAAGAATAATTTCTGGGCAAGGGGAAGGGCAGGGTGACCAAGGGGCCTCTATATCTTTCCCCTCTGTGTCACTGCTTCCTTAGGGTTTTTTTTTTTTTTTTTTTCTACTCGTATCGTACTAAAGGCTGAGATAAAATTGTAGCCCTAAACCCCATTCATTGGTTCCTGTTTGTAAGGCTGATAAACGCTCTAACTTCTTCACGTGCATTGTAAATATTACTGAAAATAAGAAGCTAGAAGCACAAAGGGTACCTGATATATGAATATCAAAGTACAGTATTGCAAAGTACAATATTCAGAGTCTACCATAGCTAGCTTGCTCTCTGAGATTTACCGACTCAATTCCAGCTGTGAGTCCAGGAAAGAGGCCTCTTCCAAGGAAGCCTCCTCTCCACTTCCTTTCAGTGCTTTGTCACTTCTTCCCAATTGAGGTCGAGCTCTATGTGTGGCTCTCCAATAGAGCTTTCTGTGATGACAGAAATGTGCTTTATCTGCCGTGTCCAATGCGGTGGTTGCCGGTCAATGCTAGCTGCATGTGGTGACTGAGCACTTGACGTATGTCTGGTTTGACTGACAAACTCAATTCTTATTTTAATTTAATTAAATTTAAATAGCCACACGTGGCTAGTGGCCAACATGTTGGGCAGCACAACACGACCATGCTGTCTGAAACATGCAATTATGTACCATCTTACAAGAGCATTCATGTAGAAATAAATTTCAGAGTACAGACATGAGAAAAAAAATAGTGCTCTTTTGTGGAGTTGTATCAGAAAGAAGGGCAGCAAAATACAGCTGTGACCTCAATCTAAGCTAGAGGCACTGCAATGACCCAGGTAAAAGTTAAAATGCAATGCTAGTTTCATCATTGGCAAAAACCTCTCACAAACCAGCAATTTAATTGGGAGAAAATTCGAGGAGAAATGCTGCCACAACCGTCTTTTTCAACTGTTCCCAGGACTTCCTGATTTCTTTTGTATCGAATTACTCTGACCATCACATTCCTCTTATATTAGCACTTCCTGGTTCCGTAAGGACCAGAAATAGACATTCGGGATCCCCAAAAACAAGCAAAGCAAAACACCAAGGTTTTGTTTTTAGTAACCTAACCTTTTGAACCTCCTGTAGTGTTCATTCAAATGTGTAACAAGGGATGGAGTTAAATTGTCTGATACTCTGAAAGACAAGGGAAGCAGTATTTAGTTCAGAGAGTTACAAAGTAAAAGATTATTTTAGATCTGCAATTAGCCTCTGAACCCATTTAAGCCCCTAACCCATTTGAGCCTTGGCCTGAATTGACTTGTTCCCAGTATGTTGCTTTCCCTCTGTTTCCCTGCTGGTAATCATCAGGGAGTTTTTGCTTGCCTTCTTCTCGGACTGGACCCTAGGGCAGTGTGCAAAGTTCACAGCCTCTGGACTCAGCCTGCCTGAAGTTGAAAACTCGCTCCACCAATAACTGTGCCACCTTGGGCAAGCTACTTAACTTCTTTGGCTGCATTTGCCTCACATACTAATGGCGATATTAATAATTTCACTCGTAAAGTTGTTTGGGAAATAAATGAATTAGCCATGCGCGGTGGCACCTGCCTGTAGTTCTAGCTACTTTGAAGGCTAAGGTGGGAGGATTGCTTGAACCCATGAGTTCGAGGCTGCAGTGAGCTGTGATTGTGCCACTGCACTCCAGCCTGGGTGACAGCGCAAGACCCTGTCTCTTAAAAAAAAAAAAAAAAGAAAGAAATGAGTTAATGTTTGTAAAATGTCTAGTACATACTCATTTTTTAATACACATATATACCATTGCTATTAGTGACATTAAATTTTTTAGTCAGAGGGTCTGAATTTCTGTTCTGCAACCTACTAGTTATATGCCCTTGGTCTAGTTACTTCTCCACCCTGAGTTGCAGTTTATACTCATTAAAAAATGAAGCCGTAATAATCATTCTCAAAGAGTTGTTGTGGATCGAATGAGAGTATTTGTGAAAGTGACATTAGATGGAATTCTAAGTGCAGAACCAGCCCAATCTCGTTCAACTTTGTGTAATAAAACTGGTGAGTTGTATGTCAGTTGCCATGAACCCCAGGTTGCAAGTTACATGACCTGAGCATGCCCAGATGAACCAAGTGTGCAACCACAGGTAGAACCTAAGTGCTTGGACCAAGGAATAGGGATAGAATGAAGAAGAATCCAATCAGATCAAGTCCTGGAGTCACCCCATAGCAGGATCCAATCAGAGAGTGACTCCCAGAATCACCTAATTACAAGATCCAATCCAATCATGCCTCATTACCCCCTGACTATAAATTGCCCCAACCTTCAGCTTGGGGAGACAGATTTGATCCTGATTCCTGTCTCTTTGCTTGGATGCCTCTCGATAAACCTTTCTTGCTGCAAAAATCTGGTGCTTTGCTGTTTGGCTTTCTGCTGCTTGAGGGTAAATGGGCTCAGTTTGGTTTGGAAACAAAAGTTCCTATGGTGGGCCGGGCTCGGTGGCTCACGCCTATAATCCCAGCACTTTGGGAGGCTGAGGAGGGTGGATCATGAGGTCAACAGGTCGAGACCATCCTGGTCAACATGGTGAAACCCCGTCTCTACTAAAAATACAAAAAATTAGCAGGGCATGGTGGCGCGTGCCTGTAGTCCCAGCTACTCGGGAGGCTGAGGCAGGAGAATTGCCTGAACCCAGGAGGCGGAGGTTGTGGTGAGCCAAGATCGCGCCAGCCTGGTAACAAGAGTGAAACTCCATCTCAAAAAAAAAAAAAAAAAAAGTTCCTATGGTAAAATGGTCATGCTCCTATAACCCCAAGGAAATGTCTACTGGGTTCTCAAGGAGTTTCAGGAATGTCAAGACCTATGATCTAACTCTCAGCTTTGCAAACTCAGAAGTCTGAGTGGTCAGCACGTGTGCTAATTTGTTCTCACACTGCTGATAAAGACATACCTGAGACTGAGTAATTTATAAAGGAAAGAGGCTTCGTTGATTCACAGTTCAGCGTGGCTGAGAGGCCTCAGGAAACTTCCAATTATGGCAGAAGGGGCAGCAAACATGTCCTTCTTCACATGGCAGCAGCAAGAACTTCAGAACAAAGAGCAGGAAGCCCCTTATAAAGCCATCAGGTCTTTCAAGAACTCACTCACTATCATGAGAACAGCAGCATGGTGGTAACAGCCTGCACGATTCAATTACCTCCCACCTGGTCCCTTGCATGACACATGGGGATTATGGGAACTACAATTCAAGATGAGATTTGGATGGGGCACAGCCAAACCATATCAGCATGTGAGAACACACCATCATGCAGGAGTGGACAGGCTTCAACCAAGCCATGAGACTGAAGAATGCAAGCTGAATGCCAATGTGCTCATTTTTCCTGAGAAATATGCCACTATCTCAGACAAAGGAGGTCATCCCAGCAGAGTCTCCCTTTGTAGCCATTACAAATCAAGTCAGATCAGAATCAGAGGCTTCTCCAAGAATGAGTACAAAGACAAACGGGTTGGTTATGTGGTCCTGACATTTCATGGGACTGGGAGATAATCCCTGATGTGTCCCTCTCTGCAAAGTATGCCACTCAGGGGGATCAAATTGGTTCTGTCCTGAGGCCTGAGATTTCTCTCTCTTGTTCATTGTCTAAAGAAGTGCTATCAAAATCATGCAGCTAACACCATCCCTTTTCTGTTTCTGGAGTCCTGCACCAATCACTGACCAGAATATTCCTTCCATAGATACACAAATGCCCTTTTGATGTTTTTCTGGTCCTGCTGACCAGGATGTTCTTTGGTCCCTTTTCACTTACCTCCATGAGCATCTATTAGATGCTAAAGTCATCGTTTCAAGCTCAAAGAGTAATCTCTTATTCTGGGTCCTAAGTCCGCATAACAAAAGGCAAAATAAATATTTTATTGCTTTTATGTAATTAGTGATTTTAGGTTATAGTTAGCTAATAAAAGAGTTTAAAACCGTTTCTCCCCCAGGTTGCATTTGTTTATTTGCTTTGTGTCCTGGATGTCTTCTCTTTGACCCTCTGAATCCACCCTCACCTCCTCCATTCTCCCTCCTGCCCCAGAAGGTAGATATCTATGGACTCCATCTATGGACTCCCCTACTCTTGGATTCCAGTTGGGTTTATCCAGGGAATAGACTTGGCAACAGATAAGAGGGAGAGAAGACGGTACCTTCAGGTTATTTATTCTCTTTGGATCCCTTTCTGAGAGATTGCCTTGGGCTATTTGTGCTGCTCAACCAAATGTCGCTGCTCCTCTTCAGAAGGTCCCTTTTATGAGACTCTTAAGAATTCCAGACACCACTCTCTCCCTTCAGCCTTAGTCACGGTGGCTACTCTACTGCTGTTAACCTCAGGTTACCGTAGCATCCTTTGTGCTTCCCAGAATTTCATAGAGTCCCTTTGTAAATAACCCTTACTTGATATCTCCTAATTTGTGTGAGCCATCTGCTCCTTGTTGGTATCCTCAATGATATATTTTGTTTTGGGTTTTAACGTTTGTGATCGTCTATGTAGGTATATGTACTGTTAACATTTTGAGTAGATGAATGCTGCATGAATGAGCTCATGGCAGAAATACTTTGATGGCACAGGAGGCATGAACTCTGGGCTCCCTGGATCAACCTTGATGACACCATCCACTACCCGGAATCTCCACCCACAGCCCAGTGCCCCCATCTTCTGCACGCCCCAGCAGTGGCTGCATGGTGAGGAAGTAGCAGGGATGGGGGAAAGGGCCCTCCACTGTCCAGAAAGAACCAGTCAGGTCCATGACCAGCAGCAGCAGCAGGAGATATCAGAGCCAGTACATTTTCGTAAATTATTCACTGACCATTTTTAGACCTGGGAAGTTCTTTAAAGACCTGAACTCTTCATTTTCCATGTGAGGAAACAAGCGCAATGCTGTGAAGTCATTGAGCTAAAACGTTTCACAGAGTCTGGTCAGGGACTCAGCGTCTTCATTTCCAGTCCAGTGACTTCCGGAAGGCAGCTGCTGCACCTGAAGATTTAAGCAGCAAGAGTTCCATCAGAGGTTTTTAAACATTTAAGACATTTTATTTGCTTAATGTAGAAAACAATTTTTTTTTTTTTTTTAATTTTGAGACAGGGTCTCACTGCCACCCAGACTGGAGTACAGTGCAGTGATCTTTGCTCACTGCAGCCTCGACCTCTCAGGTCCTCCTACCTCAGTCTCCTGAGTAGCTGGGACTACAGGCACACATCACCATGCCCGACTAATTATTGTATTTTTTGTAGAAATGACATTTCACCATGTTGCCCACATTGGTCTCAAATTTCTGGGCTCCAGTGATTCACCTGCCTGGGCCTCCCAAAGTGCTGGGATTGCAGGCATGACCCACCACGCGTGTCCTTAATGTAGAAATTGTATCAACTTGCTTCCAATTTAGACTTTCATTAAAATGGATCAAAAGCATAGAAATAAAAAACATTTTTTGTCTAGACCTCTGATTAGTGAAAAAGCATTTTAAAATATGTAGTCATTTAGGCCTGCTGTGTCAGCTTACGCCTGTAATCCCAGCACTTTGGGAGGCTGAGGTGGGTGGATCACCTGACATCAGGAGTTCAAGACCAGCCTGGCCAACATGGTGAAACTCCATCTCTACTAAAAACACAAAAATTAGCCAGGTGTGGTGGCACGTGCCTGTAATCCCAACTACTCAGGAAGCTCAGGAAAGAGAATCACTTGAACCCGGGAGGTTGGAGTGAGCCGAGATCGTGCCACTGCACTCCAGCTTGGGCAGCACAGCGAGGCTCCGTCTCAAAATATATATATACATTCATTTACACACATGCATATGTATATGTACCTTATGTGTGTATACATATGCATGTATATATACATATGTGTGCATGTATGTGTGTATATCTATGTGTATAGATATACACACACACACATATACATCCTTTTTTGCCTTATCCTTAGCTCTCACTAATTTAGCTTGCTTGCTCTGAGTATGTGCTTCTTTTCATGGGTGGTTTAGCATTAATACTTTGGGATTTGGGAATTGTGACAGGCTCTTTCAAACTGTGAGGAGGGAGTTGGATACTCAATAGAAAAATCACTTATCAAAGCACATTTCTCCTGATGTGCATTAACTTACAAAAAAGGGAGTGGAGTTATTTCTCAAACTGGCTATCTGAGGGTAAAGAGGAACCCAAGGCAATGCCAGAATATTGACATTTCGGCATACCAGGGAGGTTGGGGTTCACCAAAGCCTTGTCACGTGCACTTTGACTTTTTAACACAAATTCTAAATGGAGCAATTTTTTGCATTTGGAGTCTCTTCTTGTCACTTGAGAACATCACAAACATTTTCTGTTTTGATATAGTTTTCCATTTAGATAAAATCAAGTTTATTTTCTTATTTATTTTTATTTTTTTTAGGCAGAGTTTCACTCTCTTGACCAGGCTGGAGTGCAATGGCATGATCTCAGTTCACTACAACCTTTGCCACTTAGGTTCAAGCTATCCCCCCTCCTCAGCCTCCCGAGTAGAGCAACTACAGGTGCATGCCACCATGCCTGGCTAACTATTGTATTTGTAGAGACAGGCTTTTGCCATGTGCACCCAGGCTGGTCTCTAACTCCTAGCCTCAAGTGAATCTACCCATCTGGGGCTCCCAAAGTGCTGGGATTACAGGTGTGACCCACTGTGCACAGCCAAAATGAATATTGTTATAAAGCATATATGTCAAAATTAATATTATCATAAAGCATATTGTTTCTGCAAAAGATTTCTCTGCAAAAGCATATTGTGCTTAAAAATCCAAGGCTTGGCCAGGCGCGGTGGCTCATGCCTGTAATCCCAGCACTTTGGGAGGCCGAGGCGGGTAGATCATGAGGTCAAGAGATCGAGACCATCCTGGTCAACATGGTGAAACCCCGTCTCTACTAAAACTACAAAAAATTAGCTGGGCATGGTGGCATGTGCCTGTAATCCCAGCTACTCGGGAGGCGGAGGCAGGAGAATTGCCTGAACCCAGGAGGCAGAGGTTGCGGTGAGCCAAGATCGCGCCATTGCACTCCAGCCTGGGTAACAAGAGCGAAACTCTGTCTCAAAAAAAAAAAAAAAATCCAAGGCTTTTGCTGACCCAAATCCAGCCACATAGGGACCCAAACCCCAGAAATCAGGGAGTGGGAATTCCTTTCCTCTTTGTTGGTCTGGGAGACCGGGTGCTGCAAGGAGACAGCTGGCTCTTGGCTCAGCAACACACACAGAAAAGCAGCTCTTAAGGGAAAAAATGGTGGAGGAGAGCCTCTAGAAGGATGCTGAGGGCTCCCTGAGCAGAAGGGGGCTGAAGGAGCCAACTTGCAAGAACCTAGGTAGCTGGAAAGGTCCAAGCAGACCTCTCGGCAGAAACAGACTTGGAAGCTGCCACCAGCACTGCACACCCCTCTTGTTCTCACTATGGTTTCTATCCACCTTTTGTCATGAAACCACCTTTGCCAAATTATGACTGAGACAGTGAAAGAGATCTAACATAATCAACTCCATCTTGCTTCCAACCTCCAAGCTGTCTTTGTACATTCCTGGACATAGGCCAAACTAACTTTGGGAGAAATTTAGTTTATAGTTTAAAACGAAGACAATAACAGCCCTTTCACAAAGCAGACCTCCTTCTTGTCTGGGGACTAGATTGCCTTTGTAGGACTAACATTAGCCATAATTATGACTAGATTATGGTTAGACATTATGGCTTAGGAACCATGCAGCTGGAGGCTACAAGATTCTGATCCTCTGTAAACTGCTCCTAAGATCAGTGCTTGAGATATTTGGCAGCCCCTGCACTTGATGGATCAGCTGGCACCGCCCAGGTCAATAAACTGGCTCATCTGATCTCGTGGCCCCCACTCAGAAACTGACTCAGTGCAAGAAGACAGTGTCTACTCCATATGATTTCATCCCTGACCAATCAGCACTCCAGGCCCACCAGATTCCCCACACCCACCTCCTTTGAGGTGAATTTTTAAGTTGTCCTTAAAAACTTGGCTCCCCAAATGCTCAGGGAGACTAATTTGAGTAATAATAAAACTCTGGTCTCCTGCACAGACAGCTCTGTATGAATTATTCTTTCTCTATGGCAATTCCCCTGTCTTGATGAATTGGCTCTGTTGAGTGCAAGGTGAACCCATTGGGCAGTTACAGTCCTATGACATGATCCTTATGTCAAGAACCCAGGTAGGAAATTCTAATGGCCAGACCAAGGTCACACATTTAAGTCTTGGCCTTTGGGGACAGGGAGAGGGAAGGTATACCCACCTTCTCTTTCTCTTTGGAGTAAGAAGGGCAAACTATCCCACCAAAAGTACAAAGAATGAAAGAGGTACCACAAATAGGCAGTGTGGTTGGATGCCGAACAGCCAAAAACCTAAAAATGAAACAAAACAACTGTCACTTGACTTTCAAGTGGCACTAGGTTAAAGTGTCCTCCACCTAAGGCACAAGGATATTCTTTTGTCTCTAAACTCAGGTAGGAACTCCCAACCCCTTCACATGCAGAACCAGAATCGGAGTCTGAGTGGATCTCCATCCCACATGGAAGACAGTGCTAAGAGCATGGACTTGGAGGCAAGAGAAACAGGGCTAGTCTGCTGGGCTTGCAGTGCATCAGCCACATCACCATGAACGAGTCATTTTACCTAACTGAGCCCAGCTTCCTCCTCTCTTAAATGAGGCTGATAAATATGGTTTCCCTCTTGCGTTGTTGCAAACATTCGATGAGGTAATACATACTAAATGCTGCTCTTGGGACAGAGTCAACCTCAGTCGCTGTAGGTCTTTTCATTAACATGAGTCTCTCTGGTGGGGTATAAATGAAGTTCAGAATTCCCCAAAACAACCTTTCATTTGGTTCATACAACCCCTTCCATAGAATTATGAGTTAAAAATGTCTGTGCTATCATCCTGACCTAGTCACAGACATCACCCACTAAGGCTGGAACCAGCCTATCTCCTTTTCATTTGTCCCTCATTATGCTACCCAAATAACTCCCCAGGAAACTACCTGGATCTCACCTTCTTACATTGACCTCAGAATGGGTCCCCGGACTCCAATATATTTTACACACTTTGCCTGAAATGTATTTGAAGCAAACATTTGAAATATTATCAGTTTATACAACAGGAATGTTTTTACTGATCTCTTTAATTCTAGAAAAGTTATTTCCTTCAGGTTGAACATTAGCATGGTTTTGAGGTGTGGGGAAGAGTGAGCGCTGTGGGGTATCTCAGCTGCTCTCTGCTGTCGCAGGTATGCTCCGGTGCCCAGGAGGAAGGCTCGAGTGTCTGGCTAAATGAGATGTGTCGTTGTGCTGCCAGAAAAGTGGGGGGAATCAAGAAATCACCCAGTGATGGGGGTGCCCAGCAAGCAAGTCAGTAAAGGGCAGAGACTGCAGAAAGCCAAGAGAGAACTTTATAATAATACCTTGGACTTGTATCGGTGATTCCAGAGCCGTTTCCCGCAGCTTTTTCCTGTGGATAAGCACTGGTGCCTTGGCTCATGGAAAGAAAATGAAGCCTAACCCTGATATGCAGTTTTCAACTTCCCTTCCAAAGCAGCAGTTGCTGGGCTGGGATCTTCAGGCCGGAGCTCAGTGGGTAGAACAGCTCTGGAAGGGGCACCGAGACTCCGGCAGATGTGGCATCCGGGACACAGCTGCGACAGACAGCGAGCTGGGCCATTTCAAAGGGGCATCTGTTTGCAGAGGCTGTTAGAGGTAGGTCCAGGTGCAAAGCTTCAGGATGTCAAGGACACCCAAAGCAAGAGTGAAAGATATCGTAATGAGGGCTGGGGTGGCATCTGGAGAAGCCACCTGAGCCACTGGGGCCCAGCAACAAGGATGCTTCATGGAGTGCTTAGGATGGCTTCGCTAAGACGCCTTGCTGCCACAGAGACATAGAGACATAGAAAGCAGTTTTTCTTCATCTGGCAAAGTGTTCTTTCCTAGCTGGACTTGGAAGTCTACTTACTTATAAAGCCAAACTCAGATCCAACAAATCCACAAAGGAGGGTCTGATGCCCTCTTGTACAATTGGTTAGCACAAGTTCAGGTGGCGTCTGGAACATAAGAGTGACATAAAGTCAGACCCTGGAGCAGCGTCCGGGATGTGCTCCCAGCTTGTCCCGTGGCGTTCGTGCTCACTGAAAACTCCATCATCTTCTTCCAGTGTGTTCAGGGACAGCCTGTCTCAACTGCAGAGGCCTCCAAGCACTATGAAGGTTAATATGGGCCAGATATACTCAAACCTGTAATCCCAGCCTTTGGGAGGCTGAGACAAGAAGGTCACTTGAGTCCAGGAGTTCAAGACCAGCCTGGACAACATAGCAAGATCCTATCTCTACAAAAGCATATTTTTAAAGCCAGGCGTGGTGGTGCGCACATGTAGTTCCAGCTAATCAGGGGGCTGAGCAGGAGGATGGCATGAGTCCAGGACTTCAAGGCTGCAGTGAGCTGTGGTTGCACCACTGCACTCCAACCTGGACCACAGAACAAAACCCTGTCTCTAAAATAAGTAGAATTAATATGGTTTTTTCCAGGGATCCTGCAGTGGCAAGAGCATATTCACCTATGGGGGTTTTGCCAAAGAGACTGAGCACTGCAGACTACGGTGGGGAATCTCGTGGCCCTGAGGGAGTCACTGAAGTCAAGGCTGTATCCTGCAGGTACATTGAGGCATAGAAATGGATGCAAACACAGCTTTCATCAGTTGCGTTCCTGAACTCATAGTTCCCTGACCTTTATCTACCCTCCGGTTGCATGGAACACTGAGACACCAGCTGACCCTGAGACGCTGGGGAACGTCATGCACATCAACACGTATAGACTCACGCATCTGTTCAAAGCTGACCACAACCTGTTGTTGTTCATCTTCCTCTTTCCATTTTTGTGTATATTTATTATGCAGCTGCCATAGTGTTTTGTTTACAATGCAGATAAAGGCTCTGTCTGTTTGAGATGTATGTTTCCTCCAAAATTGTAAATTTTGAAGGAAGTGAAAAGAAATAATAATAATAAGAGAATCAATTCAAGTCGAGCCACTCAAAGGCTAAGACCGGGATATGTTAAAACGGTATCAGGTCCTGCTCTCGCTCTCAGGATGCCAGTTCTGTGATTGTGTTCCCCGTCTGTGCTAGAAACCACTTGCGTTCCGGGAAATTATAAGTTAGAAAAACAAACAGGCATGGAGTAAAGGCAGTGTCTTCCCCAACACTGAGAAGGCTCCCAGGAGGCACATTTAGCTTGAAAACTCGCCCAACCCTTGACCAATGCATGCCAGAGACTTCAGAATCAGTCCTGATCACGTTTAGGGCTCCTCACCGAGATTAGCAAACAGTCCTGTCAATTTCCTATGGAAACTGGTTGAGTATCAACGCCTCCTCCTCACTTACTTGCTGACATTTTTCCTTAAGATGTTGAACCCCTCACCGAGGAGACCAGCAAGTAATCACCAAGGATTCTTTCAGGAACCCGTGTTTATTCATGCACCTTCATCTTCAGTTCAGAATGTTTTGAATCTTGTAAATCAGTAAGCAACCAAGGTGATTGCTGCTGATTTTAAATACTTCGTGTTGTTTTTAATGCATTTTACATAGCTGGGATCTGATGAGTATACATGTAATTTAAACACATTTTCCTTGTATGATCTGGCAAAAAGACAGATAACTTATAGAGTAAGTTCTTCTGCTGTTTATATTTCTCCTGGCGGATTGCCATACAGTATTTAGCAACGATTAATTAGCTAGAATGTGAGCTCCACAGACCACTGCATTTTCTACTGCACCTGAGAACTCCGGTGGAAGTCTCAGAAACTCTTGTTGAGCCAGAAATCTATTTTCAATGGATATTGAATTCATGGATTGCATATTTTCACCTACCACGTCCAGGTGAAGGCTGAGATCCCTAGCAGGACCTCCCAACCCTGGAAATGTGGCAAACAGGGAGCCATTGTGACCCACTGGACACATTAGGGGGGAAATGTTGAATTCCCTCTTACTCACGTTACATCTTAGAAACATCCACCAGCATTGCCTGTAGGTTTGTAAGATGAGCACAGTAATGAAAATGACAGTGTGATTCGTTGTCCTCTCATTGGTGATGACTTCTCACAGAGGTGGCAGGCGGGCTAGCCAGGCAAATGAAACTCAGCTGTTCAGAAAGGAAGGAAGGAAGAAAGGGAGGGAGGGAAGGAAGAAAGGAAGGAAGGAGGGAGGGGGAAAGGAAGGAAGGAAGGGAGGGAGGGAGGGAGGGATAAAATGATGACATAAATGTAGGATATTTTTGTACAGGAATATCCAAAAGGTCAATTTGTTTTCTCTTTAGTTATTACATTTGATGCAGATCTGGGAAACACTATACCTTTAAAATAATCTTGCAACTTTTCCCACCATGAACACGTTGAGCTTTTCGGTCTTTTGAGGAGAGGGCTTCTTCCTGCCTTGCCTGTTCTTCTTGGAGACTCTTCGTGTAATAAGCGAAACTTGTGAGTTGCCAGACCTCAGTTACTCAAAAGGAAGGGAATGCTGATCCCAGAGGCACTGGGAGCAAAACCAATTGCTTCAAAGGCCATGAGGTCATCAGCTTCACCTTCATGTAGGCACTAGTCTAGCACAGCCTAGACTAACTTCCAGGAGTAACTCCAGGAAGAATATCTACCTTTTGACACTCTTAAGATATCAGCAAAATTAAACCTCTAAACACGAGCATTTTAAAAAATTGGACTCAGTGCCTCTACTTGCAAATTGTGTGTGTGTGTGTGTGTGTGTGTGCCCACAAGAATGTGTTTTGAGGGCATTTGAATGCAAACAAAGCTACGCAATGAAAACCTGGTTTGGAGCTTGCAGCGGTGGCTCACGCCTGTAATCCCAGAACTTTGGGAGGCCAAGGCTGGCGGATCACTTGAAGCCAGGAGTTCGACACCAGCCTGGCCATCACTGTGAAACCTTGTCTCTACTAAAAACACAGAAATTAGCAGGGCATGGTGCTGCTCGTCTGTAGTCCCAGCTAGGAACCTGGGACAGGAGAATCGCTTGAACCCAGGAGGCAGAGGTTGCAATGAGCCAAGATGACACTACTGCACCTGGGTGACAGAGCAAGACTGTCTCTAAAAACAAACAAACAAACAATTCCGAAAACCTGCTTCGGTTTACAAACTGCCCCAAAATAAACTTCTGAGCATAGTCTTTTCTTAAAGGCATGTTTTGCATTTAAGAAAGGCTCACACATTTGTATATTTTTTCTGACATCGTTTTATTCTCAGCAATCTGAGGAGCTTGTTCCCTGGAGCCTGTTTATAATGATGCTTCGGGTTCTGCTGCGTGTCCCCTTTGGCTTTCCTCCTGAAGTGGAGAATCATTTGCACAGAGCACACCAGGTGTTACTTACATATTCTCAGACGTACTAGAATATATTCACACAAACACTAAATCAAAACACAGCAAAATTAGTGATCGTTGCCAGAGTGTGTAGCCCAAATTCCTTACGACAGCTCGGGATCTTCAGTGCGCTGTGTTTCTGTTCTCACCGTCCACGTGACTGGATAATTTGATACTGGTATTAATTGACATTTTAACTCTTAGTTGGTGTTCACATAAATTATAGACCAAAATTCATCTCACTTAGTCAGTATCACGTCAACCATTTCCTTTGGCTTGGAAGATAATGACATATCCAAAGACCAGGTTCTTGGAGTTTCATGTTGCTGGCTTGGACCCAAAGAAAACTCACTCCTCTGGCCTGAGCCCCAATTTCATGCTTGGGAGCTGAAGCACATGACAACCATTCATCATTTCCATTTCTTTTTCTTTTCCTTTTTTTCTTCCTGCGATCTGGAAACCATTTCACCAAAGGAAACTGGTCAAAACTCTTAAAAAGCGTTAAAGAAACTGAAATGTATGGCTGTAGCTTTCCTAAAGAGGCCAACATTTCCAAAGGACACAGAGTTCCTGGGCATTCCATATGCCTTTGAAAGTGGATCTAACCAAGCTAGATATGGGCATAGTCCTCTCAGGGGTCAGCTACCAGCCCAGGCACCAAAAGCAAAAACATTCATCACCTGTTACTTTTTCTCCTTTTTTGAGACAGGGTCTCACTCTGTCACCCAGGCTGGAGTGCAGTGGCACAGTCTTGGTTCACTGCAACCTCCACCTCCTAGGTTAAAGCAATTCTCCCACCTCAGCCTGCAGAGTAGCTGGGACTACAGGCACGCACCACCACGCCTGGCTATTTTTTGTATTTTGAGTAGAGATGGGGTTTCACCATGTTGGCCAGGCAGTTCCTGAACTCCTAACCTCAAGTGATCTGCCCGCTTCAACCTCCCAAACTGCTGGGATTACAGACGTGAGCCACTGTGCCCGGCCCACCTGTTAACTTTTCTTTTTTTTTTTAAATTGCATTTTAGGTTTGGGGGTACATGTGAAGAACATGCAAGATTGTTGCATAGGTACACACATGGCAGTGTGATTTGCTGCCTTCCTCCCCATCACCTATATCTGGCATTTCTCCCATGCTCTCTCTCCCCAACTCCCCACCCCCTGCTGTCCCTCCCCTATTTCCCCCCCGACAGACCCCAGTGTGTGATGCTCCCCTCCCTGTGTCCATGTGTTCTCATTGTTCAACACCCACCTATGAGTGAGAACATGCGGTGTTTGATTTTCTGTTCTTGTGTCAGTTTGCTGAGAATGCTGGTTTCCAGGTTCATCCATGTCCCTACAAAGGACATGAACTCATCGTTTTTGATGGCTGCATAGTATTCCATGGTGTATATGTGCCACATTTTCCCTGTCCAGTCTATCATCAATGGGCATTTGGGTTGGTTCCAGGTCTTTGCTATTGTAAACAGTGCTGCAATGAACATTCGTGTGCACGTGTCCTTATAGTAGAACGATTTGTAATCCTTTGGATATATACCCAGTAATGGGATTGCTGGGTCAAACTTGTTATTTTTCTATCCTTCCATTAGCTGTAGCATTCTCTCACAAGACACAAATGTTTTAATATAAAATACCATCTTGCTAATTATACTTTCTGAGTGCAGGCATGGCAGCCAAGCAAAAGGGAATGTACACTTTTCTAAAATCTAGAGATCAGGAAAACAAAACTAAGGCACCTTGACCCATCCAGCTTACAAAAAAAATCAAAGAAGTAAACAGAGTTGGCTGCTATGAATAGAGGGGTGCAAACTAATGAATCTCATTCAAAGATGTCACTCACAGTGTTTTTCCTCCCTCGCAAAGGGATGGCCAGTTTTCCTCTTACAATGGCAATTCAGGAGTGAGGGAGATTCTTCTGTTTACCCATTGGAAAAAATACCATGAAAGAATTTGATCTATAGGATCCTTGGGAGACCACCTTTCTGGAATCCAGGTGCAGCTTTCTGTCCAAGATAAATCCAAATAACATTCCAAGAAAGTCCCTGAAAGAACAGAAGCATGTATTGAATGATAGGTGAGCAAAGGAGATGGGGAGTTCCAGAAAGAAAACAGGAAGATTTATTTATCAACAGGGGAGGTGGATATTGCTAAAATTATTGAGTTAAAACTTTGCCCTTCAGCTCACAAAGGAAGCTGGGGAGAGATATCAGAAACAGATGACAGCTTCCCAAATGGAAACGGAAGAAACCCTGGGCAAAAGAATAACAAATGGTCCAGTCTCACAGTCAGTCAAGGACTTAGACTTTTTAGGAGCTGGTGCAGCTGCATTGCCCTGCAGAGCTCTAAATTCTGAAGTAAAAGGGGGATGAAATGAATCTAATTAACCTATTTAAGCTTTAGTATGTAACTTTTTTTTTTTTTTTTTTTTGAGACTGGATCTTGCTCTGTCACCCAGGCTGGAGTGCCATGGTGTCATCATGGCTCACTGCAGCCTCAACCACCACCCCACTGAGGGGTTCAAGCAGTCCTCCCAGCTCAGCCTCCTGAGTAGCTGGGACTATAAGCACGTGCCGTTACGCACAGCTAATTTTTTGATGTTTTGTAGAGATGAGGTCTCACTATGTTGCCCAGGCTGGTCTTGAACTCCTGGCCTCAGGTGATCCTCCCACCTTAGCCTCCCAAAGTGCTTGCTGTGATTACAGGCATGAGCCACCACACTCAGCCTAATGTATTATTATTATTAGATTGTAAAAATGTTTTGATGGTCTGAGTGGCAGGAAAATATATGAGAGAAAACAAAGGATTGACTACTTGTAGGTCAGTTAGTTGTGCTCATGCAGCAGCGCTGCCTCAGCCTCCCAAACTCCCTTCCTCTGCTCAAGATCCGCTTCCAGACACTACCCTGCAAAGGAGTTAATATTTGATTTTTTTTCCAGGTTCCTAGGATCAAACCCAAAGAGAGAATGCCTACAACAAACCTGCTTGCATCAGAAATGCTGCAGGTTTTATGCTTACTTTTTCCACTGGATTTACTTCCATTAAAACCACAAAGCATCTGGCAGGCACTCAGCATGTGCAAAGCCCAGTACAGGACACAGGACAGAAAAAGAAGACCCGGACCAAGTTCTGTCCACAACATGCTCAGCATGTCGCTGGAGAGAGAGACAAAGAAGCAATCCTAAGACAAGGGGATTGGTGCAGTCAGGTGAGTGAAAGGAGGAGCAGAGAAAAGGTAGACTCTGGTTTTGCATGAGGGAATCTGGGAAGCCTCCCAGAAAACACAAAAGATGTGAGTCAGGCCGGGCGCAGTAGCTCAGGCCTGTAATCCCAGCACTTTAGGAAGCCGAAGCAGGCAGACTGCTTGAGCCCGGGACTTCAAGACCAGCCTGGACAACATGGCAAATACCCTATCTCTACAAAAAATACAAAAACTAGCCGGATGTGGTGGTGAACACCTGTAGTCCCAGCTACTCAGGAGGCTGAGTTGGGAGGATTGCTTGAGCCTGGGAGGCAGAGGTTGCAGTGAGCCGAGATCACGCCACTGCACTCCAGCCTGGGTGACAGAGCCAGGCCTTATTTTGGAACAAAAAAAAAAAAAAAAAAAAAAAAGACGTGACTCAAAAAAGGAGGTGCAGGGGGAACAAGGTAGAGAATGCAATCCAGAGATAGGGCAGCGGCAGCAATGAAGGCACCAAGGAGGTATTAGCATGGGTCACACTCCAGATGCTAAGGTAGTTGGACGTGGGTAGATTTTTATATCTATGGAAGATGAGGGGAAAGGTGAGACGACAGGGAGGCAGGCCCAGATGGAGCCAGGCCTTCCACGGTGGACTGAGACGCCTGCAGATATCCGTAGATAATAAGGTCGTTAAATGATGGTGAGCAGAGAAGCAGCACCATCAGGTCTGCCTTCAGGAAAGTACATCCCTGGTTCCATTGTAGTATCTGAATGGGAATAGGCAAAACCAGTGGGTAGAATGCATATGTTGTTACCGCAACATTCCAAGTGAGACAGCAAAGCTTGAAGTTGACAGATCACCAAGAGTCCTTCCGACGCCTGGACCACAACAGGCAGCCATGAAGGAGTGGCCTGATGCCTGCTTTCGTTCTTCATGGGACGGTGCTGTGGTCCTCAGAACGGACAGGTGAGGCAGGCAGGTAAGGAACACCTGGCAATGTGGAAAGAGAGTGAGCTTATCTGGGCTAAAATGGCCGTTAAGAAAACCATGGAATCAGGTCTGCATCTGTGGCACCCGACACATAGTTGCACTGGTGGCAGCCCTGGTGGTGACCGGGGGCCTCTGCAGCCCTCCCCCAGAGATGGGCACTTTAGCGGCTCGGGCATCCGGCTCCACACCCTGCAACAGTGCCAGCCAGGGCAAAAGCTCCCAGGGCCACCTTCACAAGGGCGATATTTTGAGCACTGGCCAATTAAAAAATGAAATTCAAAAAAGTGACAACAAACATGTATGAAAAAAAATTTTTTAACACTATCCTCCAAAGGTTTAGAATCTCCTTACTCATCAATCCCACACCTAAGACAAGACCTGAAACAACATAAAAATCATTGTTTTCCTGCTGCTTAAATAATGAGCAGTGGGATTTTTTCCCATCAAAATTTTCTGCCTCTCCTGTTCAACATTTAGAGCTTTCATTCATGGATGTGACATAAATTAAGACAGGTTTCATCAGTCAGTAAGTTCACAAATACTTATGGCATGTCTCCTGGGTCCGGATGCTTTCCATGGCAGAAAATGTAGACCCAACTGAAAGTGGCTTAAACAATTATGGAATTTATTACCTCATGTAAGAAGTCTGCAGATGGAGTTTTGCCTAAATTGGTTCATCAGCAATAGCTCAATGATGCTGTCGAGGCCTCAGAGTTTCACACCTTCCTATCCGCCATCGTCGTGGTGTTAACTTGTGCTTTTGAACTGGCTCTCCTCATGATGCCAAGGTGGCTGCGACAGACCCAGATATCACATTGCTCTTTTGTAGGGGCAAAGACAAGTAAGTGTTGCAAAAGCACAGAATATTCCCATCCCTAAACTAATCATTGGCAACAAGAATAGAAAAACCCAGGGTTAATTTAGATGGATTCCAATACACATGCTGGGCACAGTGGGGGACCCAACCATGAGAAGTACCTGGTTAAAAGATGCCAGACAAAGTCCGAGTTATGCTGGCAAAGAAGCATGAGCAGTGGCCGATAGGCAATCAATAATGTCTACCACTCACTATTCTGAGTACTAAGAATGTGTCAGCACAAAAGCCCCACAAAGTTCTGCTCCCAAGAAGCTTACCTTCTCGTAGAGGCATGGGAATGTGGGTGGATATTGTAAGAGAGAGGAACGCATAGGGCAATCAGCCTGGAGAAGCAAAGCAATATGATGTGCACATCTTTCTGTGGGTGGGTTTTAGTATCACCAGGTGTATATTTAAGTACATTAAGTGGGAGTACAATTGATTTGGCAATTGTGGGAGGTAAACACTTTAGACGTGGGAATAAAATAAAGAGGATGCGAACAAATCAATCCCCATGTAATTTCTGAATTTTTACTGCATGCAAAGCGTTGTGCAGGACTTGGAAAAGCTATCAAATAGAGGCCTTGGCCCTACGAACATCAGTACAGCTGGGTGATGATGCTTTCGTGGTAGATATGAAGTACAACAGGTGTTCAGAAGAGTACGACAGGCAACTAGATTGTCATGGAGTGAATCTTGCCAACTTTATATTTTGAAAATAATTTAGAAGGAAAGAATATAAAGGTAGTATTTTTTAACTTTAAAAAATTTTTTAAATATGTGGAGTTGCTAAGAAAGAAGACAACAAAATTAAAACTGGAGGAACCAAGAGCAAAAGAGCAAGATTAAAAATAATCCCAATCTCCCCCAAATGAATATGCCTTGGAAAAATAATAATGATCATAATCCCAATGCATTTATGGTCAATTGATTTTTTGACAAAGATTCCAAGAACACTCAATGGGAAAAGGACAGTCTCTTTACAAGCTGAATAGCCACATACAGAAGAGTGAAATTTCACCCTCATCTCACACTGAAGATAAAAATCAACTCACAATAGATTAAACACTTAAACGTAAGACCTGAAACTGGCAGACTCCTTGATGAAAACCTCTAGGTTCTATGACATTGATCTGAAAAATGATGGCAACAAATGCAAAAATAGACAAATAGGTTACAAGAAACTAAAAGCTTCTACACGGGAAAGAAAACAATCAACAGGGTAAAGAGACAACCTACAGAATGGAAGAATATATTTGCAAATCATACATCTGATAGCGGGTTAATATCCAAAATATTAAATATATAAGGAACTGAATAGCAAGAAAACAACCCAACTGAAAAATGGGCAAGGAACCTAAATAGACATTTCTCAAAAGAAGACATGCAGATGGCCAATAGGTATCTGAAAAAATGTTCAACATCACTAATCATCAGGGCAATGTCAAATAAAACCACAACGAGATATCACTCACACTTGTTAGAATGGCTATTACCAAAAGACAAAAGATAAGTGTTGGTCAGGATGTGCAGAAGAGAGAACATTTGTATGCTGTTGGTGGAAAGGTAAACTATTGTAGACATTGTGGAAAAACAGCATAGAGGTTACTAAAACAATTAAAAATAGAACTGTTTTTAATTGTTTATTAATTTTTAATTGTTGATTAAAAATCAACCTAAGTGTCCATCAACAGATAAATGAATAAAGAAAATGTGAGACAGATAGATGAAAGATACATTAGATAGATAGATAGATACACACACAATGGAATACTATTCTATTTGGCCTTTAAAAGGAAGAAAATTCTGTTGTTTACAATAGTACGCGTGAATCTTGAGAACATTGTGTTAAGTGAAATAAGCCAGGCAAAGAAAGACAACAGTGTTGTGATTTTACTTATGTGTGAAATTCAAAATAGTCAAGCCCCATAGAAACAGAGGGTAAAATGGTGGTTACTAGAGGCTAGGGGTAAAGAGATGTTGGTCAAAAAAAAAAAAAAAAAAATTTCTGTTAGCGGAGCTAAGCCAAGAGATCTATTGTACTTCACGGAGACTATAGTTAATAGTATATCGTATACTCGGAAATTGCAGAGAGAGCACATTTTAAGTGGTCCTGCTACAATGAAAACACAAGTATGTGAAGTAATGCATATGCTAAATGCATTACCTTGATTTAGTCATTCCACAATGTGTGCATACATTGTATCAAAGCATCATGTCATACACCATAAATATATACAATTTTTGTCCATTTAAAAACTGAAATAAAAGAAAATAGTTCCAGTGCATATTATTAACGAATGCAGCTAGGAAAATTAACTGTATAAAAATGCCTATAATCCCAGCAGTTTGGGAGGCCAAGGCAGGTGGATCTCCTGAGGTCAGGAGTTCAAGACCAGCCTGGCCAACATGGTGAAACCCTGTCTCTACTAAAAATACAAAAATTAGCTGGGCATGGTGAGGCACGCCTGTCGTCCCAGCTACAGCTACTCGGGAAGCTAAGGCAAGAGAATCACTTGAACCCAGGAGGCGGAGGTTGCAGTGAGCTGAGATCATGCCACTGCACTCCAGCCTGAAAACGTTTTATATATATCAAGCAACATTGAACTGACAGGTAACTACTGGATAAGCAATCCTGACATAATACTAGTAATAACAGCTTACATTCCATACCACTTACCATGTACTAGGTGCTATTCTAAGCACTTTACATATTAACCCACGTGATCATTACTTCAATCCTAAGAAGAGGGGTGCTTTTATCATTATTTGAATGGCGAGGAAAATTGGGGATTAGAGAGATTAAGTAATTAGCTCAAGGTCACATGAGCAACCCAGGCAGCTGGGCTCCCAGGTCTCTGGTTTTACTTATTGTATTAGACAGAATGAAAACAAGCGTGAAACAGCATGATTATTCACAGAAGAAAGCTCACCTTGGCGGTTTTCTTCTCAAGATGGAGGAGAGGTCGAAGTGAATTTGGAATACGAGTCTTTGCACCTCTGGCCATCATCCATGTAAAAGTTGTTTTGGAAAGGGGGCGCCCACAGAGGTGCCCCACTACTGTCGGGGACTCGGGGAGGAAAATCCCTCTGAGCTGTCCCACAGATTTAGCTGGACTAAGAAGAGAAACAGCCCACTCAAGGCGGTCGCCGCTGGGAGTTTGTGAATAAGGGTAAAAAGAACACCCACTTCTTAACAGAACATCAAGCCTGAAAGGATGTTACCCCCAACTCCCTCCTACGGAGAATCATAGAATGAAAAGCTAAATGATAATAGGGACCTGCGGTGTAGACAGCTTCAAGGGCAATCTGACTCAGACAGCAGGATGGGGCGGAGGCCGCGCGGTGGCTGACAACAGAGGCTCAGCCGCCCCCGTCATTGGGCTGGCTCTCCGCTGGGTTGCCACAGGCCTATTTTTTTGGGCCACACTCTTGTCCATTTCCTGCTGTGATCATCTTGTCCTACATATCATAAAATGATTCCACTGACTCTTTCATAGAGGCTCTGCAGCTATTCTGTGAATGGGAATTGGGACACATTGGCCATCACACGGATGCTGAAAAACACAAAAGGAATGGATGCTTTCTCCAGTGGCACATAAGTCCTTTATCCTAATCCACTTATAGATACCCTTGCATAGTGAAAAGAATCCCGGATTAGGCTTCAATAGGCCTGGTGCACAGACTCTCAAGGTGATTTCAGACCAATTACATAAATTGCATAGCCTTTTTATACCTCAGTTTCATCAGCTGTAAAATGGCAATAAAATTCCCCAACTCCTGCAAAGGGCCATAAAGGTATTGTGAGAATCAAATGAAATAACACGCATGAAAGCCATTTGGAAGGGACAGATCCCTGCACAAGGGCGAGGAGTGACTCTTCCTCTACACCTGTTACTACAGTGCTGCTGTAAGAAAACCCACATGCCTGCACAGGAGCCCAGCTTTGCAAACTAAGGATTGGAACACTGAATTCGTCAGCTCCGGCTGCTACACGAGATACCACAGATCTCACAGACTGGGTGGCTGGAAGAAGAGGAATTTATTTTCTCACAGTTCTGAGGCTCGAAGTCCAAAGTCAGGGTACTATCAAGACCGGTTTCTGGTGAGGCCTCTCTTCCTGGCGGGCAAACAGCCACCTTCTCACTGTGTCCTCACATGGCCTTTCCTCTGTGCTTATGCATTCCCGGTGTCTCTGCCTCTTTTTTTTTTTTTTTGAGACAAGGTCTCACTCTCTCACCCAGGCTGAAGAGCAGTGGCATGATCTTGGCTCACTGGAACCTCTGCCTCCCACGTTCAAGTGATTCTCCTGCCTCAGCCTCCCAAGTAGCTGTGATTACAGGCACATGTCNTTTTTTGAGACAAGGTCTCACTCTCTCACCCAGGCTGAAGAGCAGTGCGGGCTCAGTCACAGCTCACTGTAGCCGCGACCTCCTGGGCTCAAGCAGTACTCCTGCCTCAGCCTCCTGAGTAGCTGGGACTACAGTTGCAAGCCACCATGTGTGGCTAATTATTTTTTATTTTTCGTAGAAATGAGGTCTCACTAAGTTGCCCAGGCTGGTCTCGAACTCCCGAGCTCAGGTGATTCTCCCATCTCAGCCTCCCCAAGTGCTGGAATTACAAATGTGAGCTACCAGGCCCAGCCTCTGCCTCTTCCTGTAAGAACACTAGTCTCATGCAATTAGAGGTCCTACCCAGGTAACCTCATTTAACTTTAATTACCTTTTTAAAGGCTCTGTCTCTAAATACAGTCACATTGGGTGTTAGGGCTTCAGCAGATGAAGTTTAGGGGGACACAACTTAGTCCCTACATGACAAACACCCGGACAGAGGAGACATTCGGCTGCCTCTTCTTTGCATGATTGGATGGTCTCTGCCTTATAGTGTCTACTGTTGTCTGTAACGAAGTGTCCTAGCCAAGCGCCAGGCTGAGATTTTATTTTATTTTATATTTTTATTTTTCTTAGAGACAGGGTCTCAATCTCATCCCAGGCTGGAGTGCAATGGTGCCATCATAGCTCACTGCAGCCTCAAATTCCTGGGCTCAAGAAATCCCCTCTGTCAGCCTCCCATGTAGCTGGAACTACTAACGTGTGCCACCAAGCCTGGCTAACTTTTCTTATTCTTCACAGAGATGCTCAAGGTAATCCTGAACTCCAGTGCTCAAGCAATCCTCCTGCCTCAGCCTCCCAAAGTGCTGGGATTACAGGCATGAGCCACCATGCTGGGCTGGGATCCTATTTTGACTGTTTCCAGAACTGGAGAACTGGCTGTCACTTCAGGTATCCATTTACATAAATTAACACGCAGGAGGGTGCTGTGCTTTTTAAAAGATTTTTTTATTTCCATAGATTTTAGGGGAACAGGTGGTATTTGGTTACATGAGTAAGTTCTTTAGTAGTGATTTGTGAGATTTTGGTGCACACATCAACCAAGCAGTATACACGGAACCCAAAGTGTAGCTTTTTTATCCCTCACCCCTTCCCCACTTTTCTGCCTGAGTCCCCAAAGTTCACTGTGTCATTCTTATGCCTTTGCATCCTCACAGCTCAGCTCCCACTTATAAGTGAGAACATACGATGTTTGGTTTTCCATTCCTGATTAACTTCACTTAGAATAATAGTCCCCAGTTCCATTCAGGTTGCTGCAATGCCATTAATTCATTCCTTTTTATGGCTGAGTAGTATTCCATCTCATATATATATATATATATATATATATATATAGAGAGAGAGAGAGAGAGAGAGAGAGAGCAGGAAAGGGAGGGCTTTTTTGGTTATTATTGTTTCTTATTTGATTTGTACAGAACTAAGAACATGGTAGGATGGTATCTGCCCCAGGATAAACTTCATGGCTGGCTTTGAGCCATATGCAGGAATGGTTAAAGGAGTAAGCTAAACTTGGGCTTAGAACCCATTACTCCTGGTACCTCCTGGATTAGAAGTGTGGGCACCCTCAAAGATCAGAACCTCCAGCATGGGAACCTTTTAAGCATGAAGGCTTCTTCCAGTGGGCTGGTGATCACAGGCTACAAACAAAGAAGGGATGAACAGGGCGGGCGTGGAGAAGGAGCTGTTTGGATAGGCGAATGCCCCAGGTTTCAAGGGATAAATGGGAGAGGAGGAGGAGGGACAGAGATTGTCATTACAAGGGCATGAGCAAGAACACTTAAATATCAATTTTTACATGACTTGTCCCCACAAGCTGGTGATTCATCAGGTATTCAGGTTGTTAAATGCTAATGATGCCAGATCTCAGGAAACAGATGGAAGAGGGGAAGGAGGAGAAGCAGAGAGGAGGAATTTCTGAAGGTGATTGGGGCTTATCTCCCCAGTCTAGGTGAAGATGAATCTTGCAGGTATTGATAGACACAGATTTGAGGTGAACTCTACCGACCCTATATATCCTGGGACTGGACACCCTAATCAAGGGGCACTGGGGAACCTGCCAGTTCAAGGGTTGTAGCCAAATAAAAGCTCCAAGATTCCAGGGCTCTCATCTCCCTTTAAATGATTTAAAGAGTCAGAACACCTCATCTAATCTTGGCCTTTTAAATCTGACCAGAGTAGTACATATTTGCTGTACCTGCTATACCAATGATATGCAGCACAAGCTGCTGTGCCTATGGCCCTAACAGACTCCATAGTGTAGAGATGCCCTTGAACTTTGCCAATGCCTTAATGAGGGCAATGGTTTCCTTGGATAACTCACCTGTTCACGCAAGCACCACCTGAGCACAGCCCACAGGCTCAGCGCAGATGCTGAGCAGCAATAGCAGAGTCATCTAGGTGTCCGCGACGGAGCCTCAGGAACACAACTGTCACAGGCTCAGTGTCTCCCTGGGCATGGCTCTGTCACCAAAGGAGACAGCTGGAATGTGCAATGACTTAATTAGAATCCCACGCTCCAGCCAAAAGGGGCAGGTCGGCGACATGTTTAGAAACTGGCCTTGGGAAATGCCAACGAGACAAGCACCCATGTCCAGTCTTCTAGAAGATATCAGGCAGGCGGGGAGGCTGGACCCTGAAGGAAACTCATCATTTCAGAAGAAAAGAATCTTCATTAAGATCTCATGCTCACAATCTCTGAATGAGCTGAGATTTATTTCAAGAACACATTTTCCCCCAGCCCTGAAATAAGTGTGAACCGAACTGTGAAAAACAGACCTTGACCATATTGTTGTCACTACCAATTCACAGCAACAATCTTCAGTTTTGAATTATCACCCTCTATTTCTTTTCTGCATTGAAGGATTTGGAGATTACAAAAAAAAAAAAATCTCTAGCCAAGATGACTCAAAAAATTTCCATTTTAAAAATCTTGATCCTTCTCACCCCCGCCTGCGGATCTGCGGTGTGTCACACTCCCATCAACGGCGCTCACTGGTACATGCCTAATGAGAGGAGGCCCTCCCCTGGGCTTCTGGAGAGGTCTCTACAACATAACTGTGCCCTACATAATGAGAGAGAACTACCTGGGGAATTCCAGTCCTTAGCAAACCTCAACTACAAACCAAGCTTGTTCTTTTCCATCATGTTCTAAGTCAATCTGAATGCATTACAAACCACAGAGTTGCAAATTGTATTTGATTATTTATAACCATAAAATAAATGGAATAATGTAGGTCTTGTGAATTTTTTTCAGTGACGGATGAGACAGAAAATTCCCTCGTGGGGCTAAATGATTAATGCATGATGAATTCATAACATCCTTGCATTTGACGATCTTTCTTGAAGGAGTTGAAACCAGTTTCCAAGGTACAATATGTATAGTTTTCCAAAACTTTTAAGTTTTTCTAGCCCTGAGCTCTTAAACAAACCACAGGAATTCAGAGAAAGATATAAATTTCAAGGAAGAAGATATATTTCTTTACTCTGAGCAACTCATCTTCTCATAGCAAAGGCCACGAAATAGCATCCTCTCACCCGCTTGTAATTTGGTATAAAGGCAAAAACAAAATAATATGCCTAGGTATTTACTTCGAAAATCGTGCTGTAAGGATACCTTGAGATGAAAGCGAGCCTCATGAGTTACTATCTGCCACAGGCTTCCCGTGATTAAAGGTAGGGTACCTATGCAACTGCACAGACCACATCAAAGACTTCATTAGGCTTGCAGGGACAGCGTCACGTGGTGCTCTGAAGTTAATATACTTCCATTTGATTAAAGTTCAGACACCTGCCAAAATAGCAATATGGAGATGGCAATGCTGTTCTCTGTCCCCTACCTTTGGACATCTCTCTTTTTTGTGAACTTCCGAAAACTGGACAACAAGACTCTTTGTGGGTGGTAGTGGTGTCATTGTTATAGCCAGCTTGTGTTAACTGTATGCTCAGCCCTGTGCCCGAACTTGCATACATTTTATCTCATTTACTCATTACGTTGAGACTGTGAGGTGGGTTTTAATGAGAAGGAAGTAGTTACATGTCCCACTGAAAGGAAGGGGCACAGCCAAGGGAATGGAGCCTGGAGTATGGAGCCCACCAAGCTAGACTGCCTTTCTTTCTTCTTTTCTTTTTCTTTTTTTTTTTTTTNTTTCACCATGTTGGCCAGGCTGGTCTCAAACTCCTGACCTCAGGTGATCCACCCACCTTGGCCTCCCAAAGTGCTGGGATTACAGGCATGAGCCACCATGCCCTGCCTGTCAAAATAATTTTTATTAGGAAAATGTATAATGTAAATTAAAATATATAAGTAAAAATATAATAATTTACTTCTATACAGTTTTTTGGGGGCTGGGGGGGGGAAGATGGAGTCTTGCCCTGTTGCCCAGGCTGGAGTGCAATGGTGCAATCTCCACTCACTGCAGCCTCCACCTTCCAAGTTCAAGTGATTCTCATGCCTCAGCCTCCCAAGTAGCTGGGATTACAGGTGTGTGCCATCATACCCAGCTAAATTTTGTATTTATAGTTGAGATAGGGAGAGTTTCACCATGTTGGCCAGGCTGGTCTCGAACTCCTGACCTCAACTGATCCGCCCGGCTTGGACTCCCCAAGTGTTGGGTTTACAGGAGTGAGCCACTGTACCTGGCCTATACAGTCTTAAGTCGGGCCAAAGTATCAGATTTAGAGATTGGTCCAAGAAGCTCTGTGACTTCTCACTTGAAGAGTAAATCACACTGAAATTTAAGAAAAGATGGTAAAGCCCTGCCCACTGAGAACTATAAACGTCACTGACATAAATGAAAACGCATTTTTGGAGAAGTATACTGTGTTTAAGGATAAGAATACTCAATATTAAGATGGCAATTCACCCTAAATTAATCTAGAAATTTAATGCACTCCTAATCAAAATCCCAGAAGGTAATTTTTATAGAAACTGACAAGTTGATTCTAAAATTGTTATGGAAAGACGTAAAACCTTAAAATAGCCAAAACAATTTCAAAAATGAACAAACTTGGAGAACTTACAAGACAGTGTGATAGTGACATATGGATAGACAGATAAATTAACAGAAAAGAGCAACCTTAAATACTCATGCTTACATGGCCAATTAATTTTCAACAAAGGTGCCAAGACAAATGAAGAAAAGGATGGTGCTGGAATAATTACATAGCTACATGAAAGAACACGAACCCTTCACTTAGCTTTCACTATACACAAAAATTAACTCAAAATGGATTGCAGAGCTAAACCTATACAATTTCTGGAAGAAAACAGGATAAAATCTTTGTGACTTCAGGTAAGACAAAGATTTTTTTCAGGATACAAAAAGAACATGGTTTAAAATAAAAAGTTTAAAAATAGGACAGGGAGTCCAAGGCAGGAGGCTCACTTGAGCCCAGGAGTTCAAGACCAGCCTGGGCAATGTGGGGAGACTTTGTCTCTACTAAAAATTTAAAAACATTGGCCAGGTATGGTGGCACATGCCTATAGTCCCAGCTACTTGGGAGGATCACTTGAGCCCATGCAGTCAAGGCTGCAAGGGAGCCATGAACATGCCACTCCCACCTGGGCAACAAAGCAAGACTTTGTCTCATATAAAAGAAAAAATTCAAGTAAAAACTTTTACTCTTTGAGACAGATTTAGAAAATTAAAGGCAAGCCACAGATGAGAAGAAAATAGTTGCAAAACATAAATCTGACAAAGGACTTCTGCCTAGAATTTAAAGAACATAATAAACTTCAAGCTCAACAAGAAGACAGACTTTAATAGGCAAAAGATCTGAGCAGACATTTATTCAAAGATGACACATGAATGGCTCATAAGCACAGGAAGAGATGCTCTACATCACTAGTCATCAGGGAAATGCAAATACTACTATACCTATTAGAATGGCTGACATTTTTAAAACTGGCATTACCAAGATTGGTGAGGATTTGGAGCAAATGGAATTTTCATACATTGCTGGTGGGAAGGCAATTTGGAAAACAGTTTGGAAGCTGATTTATAAAGTTAAAAATCTACTTTCCACAGTATCCAGCAATTCCACTCATATTTACTCAAGAGGAAGACATGAACATTCTTTTTTTTTTTTTTTTTTTTTTTTTTTTTTTTTTTTTTTTTTTTTTTTTTTTCTGGAAATAATTGGCCAGGGAATGAAGCAAGACCAGAGACCTCTCTACCTGTTCAGGGGCGTTCAGTAATGCTTCCTACCATCATATCAGATCAGTCCTACTAAGAAAGAGAAAATACATAGCTAAGATGTGCCTTGCTGCAATTATTTTTCTCTTTTATTTCAAAACACATCCATCTAATCACTGCTGTGCTCAGAGCTCTTGAGAAAGCTGTACAAGGTACAAAGGGCAGGAAGTGGGCGTCCCCTGAGGCTCGCTGTCTATGGAGGGACAAAGGCGTATAAATAGCAAGGAACGCCAAGGCATATGCTATAATGGGAGCGGAGCACTGCTAAGGTTCTGTAAGAGTCAATAAAGTGAGGGCATTTTGAATGGAAAAAAACTGTGAAGGTTTAAACCCTTCAAGTGCATTTAGGCCCCCAGTAGTTCAGTAGAGAAAGGAAGGGACTATGCCAGGCACAAGGACAGCCACAAACGCAGAAAAGTCAGCATGGAGCACAGGTTTTGTGAACCAGGGAGGGGCAGCAGCATCGTGGAATATGAGGTTAGACTGCAGTCATGCCAAAGAAAGTTCCAGATATTGCATGAAGAGTTGGGACATTGAACGGTTTTGAGTAGGAAACTACCATAAAGTGATGAGTTCAAGTTGGTGTGTTGAGTGCCTCTGCTTGCCCTGGGAATGATAAGGCAGGTACAATGGAAGTGTGGTGAGGAAAAGGGAGGAAGAACCCCTGGGGGAGAAAGATAGAAAGGCAGCACTAGGATCGCCAATCGCACACATTTGTATTTTGCCGTCTTGGCCGGAGCAAGCCTGTTCATTCTCCTTTATTTCCTTTCTCATTTCCTCTTTTATTGTTAAGTGTTGACTTTCTTGTCTCTTTAACATCATGACAGTATTTAAACATCACCTCAAAACTGAGTCACCAGAGCTGACTTCCATCCTGAGCTTTCATCCCAAACCTTTGCACACCTGCTTGACATGTGAAGAGGGGTGTTCTATTGACCCTCAAACTCGACAGCCAAATTGAATTGATCTTCCACTAGAGCCCTGATTTCCTTCCATCTTCTCATCACGTAACACCACCTCCATCCTCCAGATCACCCAGGGTGCAATTACAAAGTTATTTTAGACCGTGCTTTCTCTCAACTCATCAACATACAATACGTTGTCTAATGCTTTTACAAAACCTCTTTTAGTGCCTATACATCTATCTGGTTGATTTCATCTCCTCTAGCATAGATCAATTTCAAGTCTACCTGCTTGATTTACCCCTAGACTCTCAGAATAGTTTCTCACTTGGTTTCCTTGTCTCCAGTCTCTTCCCTCACTAATTTCTCTCTGACTACACAGCCTAAAACACAGATCAGGTGGTGTAAGGCTCTTCCTCACAAGCCTCAGATGTCTTCCCATTGGCTATGCAATGAAGTCAACCACCTGAGTGAGTAGCATCCAAGTCTTGAGTGAGTGGCCAAAACCTCCAACCAATCTCTTCATGCTTTCTGGATCCCCCATTCCCCAAACACATTCAATGTCTTGCCTCTACCTACATCTTTCTCTCCACGTTTACCTATTGAAATCCTGTGTTTTTCAAGCCTTAGTTCAGATGTTGCCTCTTCCACAAAACCTTTTTGTCTTCCGCATTCCAAGGTCAATCAATCACTACTTCCTCTTTGTATATACACAATTATTTCACAGTAGTATTTCTGTCTATTATTTACCATTTGCTACATGTTTTATCTTCTCAATTATAAATTCCTTGAGTACGGGAGACATGTCACATTCATCAATGTATTCCATGATAACTAGCATAGCATTTTGCAAGTACTAGGCTCTGAATGAATACATGCCAGTTTGGCTTATTTTTAATTTTGTTCTCAGGCATTAAAATTACTAGGATTGTAGGTTTCCTGATGGATATTCAGATCTACCTATCAAAAGAGAAACTATTTGCTAAGTAATGTCAGCCTTAAATTTCCAATGGTCAATCAAATGTATGTGAGGTCCTAAGTATTCATTTCATTAATAGTTTATTTAGTTACTCATCAAAAATATTTACCCAACATTTACTTTGCTCCTAGTACTGCTCTAGATGTTATAGTTCAGGTAATAAATAGACTAGTATGGTTCAACTTCATCTAGTTTGTATTCTAATAAGGAAACTGATGTTTTTTAAGTAATACATTAAAACAAGTTTATATAGAAATACAAGGTAGAGGCTGGGTACAGTGGCTTATGCCTGTAATCCCAGCACTTTGGGAGGCCAAGGCAGGTGGATCACCTGAGGTCAGGAGTTCGAGACCAGCCTGGCCAACATGGTGAAACCTTGTCTCTACTGAAAATACAAAAATTTGCTGAATGTGGTGGTGCGCGCCTATAATCCCAGTCTCTTGGAGGCTGAGGCAGGAGAATCACTTGATCCCAGGAGGCGGAGGTTGCAGTGAGCTGAGATGGCACCATTTCACTGCAGCCTGGGCGATAAGAGCCAAACTCCATCTCAAAAAACAAGGAAAGAAATACAAGGTGGACAAAGAAGGTAATAATAGGACAGAGAGTTACTTGGATGGTCAGGGAAAGGCTCTGTAAGGAGCTGACATTTCAGCTGATAGGCTAGTCCATCATTCTTTAAAGGGATCACATGGTCACCTGCCGGTTGTGATTAGGCATTCGATCTATACCAGATCCCAGGGACCTCAGTCTCCTCTGCTTCCTCCTCCTCTTCTTCCTTCTCTTCCCACCTCCTCCTTCTTCTTCCTTGTCTCTAAGTGAGTTCCTGGGTCACAAGCAGTGGTGCATGGTAGGCTCTGATGATGCTTCCCTCTTCAAGATGGAAATCCTGCCACCAGATTACTACTGTGTACTCACCCCCGCCCCAGGGATATAATACGATATCATAATTTCAAGACTGCTCGCTGCTGCTGATGAGGCTCTTGAGACAGCAGCATCCAGATAAACTTTACTGACTAGAAGTCCAAGTTGTTGAAGCTATCCTCAGCCTCCATCTCTCCTGCCATGCTTCCTTTGATCAAGAGCCCATGAAGGACACTGAAATCGTTGGGCAATGAGGTTTAACTAATAACCACGATGATGCTCTTCTCAGCAACCTAATAACTGAGGCATATGTCTGTCGTGGAATCCTTTTGGTGAACATTCAATCAGGAGCAAATATCTCACTCTGGATCCACTCCAATAAGTCCATCTACACGTTTCCCTTCAAATTTCTTTGTCAACAGTCCTCTAATATTTTTCCTTCCACGTATCCACTATAGAGCCACACCATGAACCACTGCACATGCCCTGGAATAGATTTTTATCTCAGGTTCTCTCTTCTTACTGACAGTGTAGTTATGAGATATTCTACCCAAAGTTATTTGTGCTGGAAAGATGTTCTTTTTCCACGCCCCTCAGGACCACCCGTGATAAATGCAGCTGTAATATTGCAGCAGTCCATTTCCAGCGGGACCAGCACACTTATACTAAGCCAGAGCCATCTGTAAACCAGGCTTAAAAATTGTTCTCTATAGCCATATTTTCCTATGGACCTCCAATCAGGTATGAAAGCAAATTAAAGAGACGGTGGTGAGGCAGGAATAGACATACTGGGAATGTGAGCTATGTGCTTATGGAACTGACTTGTGCCTTCACAACCTGCTTGGTCCCTGTCTTATAAACCCTATTTTCACAAGATGAAGACACGCTGGGCATGCCAGATTTTATGGCCATCGCGATCAGACAACCGTTATGCATGAGGGGCAGCATGAATCATGCAGTCACCTGCTGTATGCGATCAGACATTCAATCTATACCAGATCCCAGTATTTAAAAACAACGAAAACAAAAAAGCTGTTTCTTAAAATGAGCCTGAGTGCTTTGGGCCATTATTAAGTAAAAAAAGGATAAATATTTGCTAAAGAAGGTAAGATTTTACTCCAAAATTCTAGTGATTTTCCGTTTGATGGTACCAGAATTTCATGTAGTATCCCCATTTTCCAAGACACTTAAAGTGCCAGAATTCTGCTGAGCCTTGAGGACTTAGTGGTAAAATTGTGTGTCCTCCAGATTCCTTTGGCCAACCTCATTCTCTAGTCCCTGCTCAGGCCTTTCAGTTCACCTTATAAGTGGGTTAGAGTAGAACACACAAATATTTCATATACAGTGGACCCTCACTTATTCATGGTTTTTCCTTCTGCGGTTTCAGTTACCCACAGTCAACTATGGTCAGAAAATATTAAATGAAAACTTCCAGAAATAAATAATTTATGAGTTTTAAATTGCGTGCCATTCTAAGCAGCATGATGACATCTTGGGCTGTCTTGCTCCACCCCCTCCGGGACACGAACCCTCCCTCCTCCCAGCATCCCCGTGCTGTCTTCACTGCCCACCCATGAGTCACTTAGGAACCGTCTTGGTTATCAGATCAACTGTCATGGTACTGCAGCACTGTGTTCAAATAATCCTTATTTTACTTAATCATGGCCCAAAGCACAAGAGTATTAATGCTGGAAATTCAGATATGCCAAAGAGAAGCTATAAAGCAATTCCCTTAAGTAAAAAAATGAAAGTTCTTGACTTGAGGAGGAAAGGAAAAACATCGCACACCAAGGTTGCTAAGATCCGTAGTGAGAACAAGGTCTTCTATGTGTGGACTTGTGAAGAAGGAAATAGAATATTGTACTAGTTTTACTGTCACACCTCGAACTGCAAAAGTTACAGTCACAGTGCATGAAAAGTGCTTAGTCAAGATGGAAAAGGCCTAAAGTTTGTGGGTGGCAGACGTGAGCAGAAAGGTGTTCCACTTGATGGCAGTCTGATTTGACACTATCCGGGGTTTCAGGCATCCACTGAGGGTCTTGGAATATATTTTTTATGGGCAAGGGAGCACTGCTAAAATGCCTCCGAAATCTGAAGAGACCATCTCTTAGCGGTATGGAGCGTAAGGTACTCTGCTTTGTCTGGTGCAGTGCCCACAATGCTGCTAAGGCAGTTGTGCCCTACATTTTCATGGAATTTATGGTAGAACCTCTGGTTTGCTCGTGTCTTATTGTTGCTTCTAGATCTGCTACTTTCACTGCAGCAAAACACTACAAACTTACTGAACCAGCACGATGCTGTGTGGGATGGAGGGAAGATCGATCTCTCTGGCCCATATGGTGACCCAGAGTCAGAGGTAAAGTAATAACTTCTGACAAATCTGTAATCCCTTCCAGATGAAAGCAAACAAATTCTAGTGTTCTTTGTTTAATGAGACTCAGAAAAGGTATTTTTTTTCTTTTTTTACTTTCTACTGTATACCAGGTGGCAGGGATGCACTGATTTGCTTTAGTAAGGAAATCACATCTGAAACAGCAACTAAAATGAAAGTCACTGTTTGATTAATCTAACAATAATATATTATGCTCCAAGACCCATCAACAAGTCACAGTGGAACATGAAACTAGAATGTTATAAAAATCACTATGGCTGTGCATTTGTCAAGTCTCTAATTATGCGAGATGGCTTTTGTAACACTATTTTGGTAAAGAGGGAGATTTCCAGGGACATTGACTCGGTCTCCATCTTCCCTTCACAGAGCTGGGAGCCGGTGTGCATGGATTCTGTCTGTTGTCGATATTACCTATTTTAACATGACGTGTTTAGACTGGGAGAAACACAATGGGATAGGTCTAGAATCCCACTGAGTATAACAAGGCAGACTTGATTCAAAACCCAGTTTAACTCTCACGTGATTTACTGCTTTTTATCATCCTTTGAAAGCTTCCTATTTCCCTTCCGCATCTCTGACTGTCAGAGTATGAAGTGTCTCAGGGTTTTGGTTGGTGTTCATCCCTCTCCTCTTTCCTTTTTTGTTTGTGTGTTTGTTTGTTATTGAGACAGAGTCTCACTCTTGCCCAGGCTGGAGTGCAGTGGCACGACCTTGTGTCACTGCAACCTCCGCCTCCTGGGTTCAAGCAATGTTCATGCCTCAGCTTCCTGAGTAACTGGGCCTACAGGCACATGCCACCACACCTGGCTAATTCTTGTATTTTTAGTAGAGACAGGGTTTCATCATGTTGGCCAGGCTCATCTAAAACTCCTGACCTCAGATGATCTGCCCGCCTCAGCCTCCCAAAGTGCTGGGATTACAGGAATGAGCCACTGTGTCCAGCCCAATCTTCTCTTTTCTATGTATACTTACTTATTGGGTTATCTTACCCAATCCATGACTCTCAATAACATATGTGTGTGTGTGTGTGTGTGTGTGTGTGTGTGTGTGTGTGTGTGTGTATATGTGTATATATATATATATACATATACACACACACATATACACGCATGTATATGTATGTATGTGTATATACCTACATGCACACACATGCCCGAACTTCTCCCTGAGCTCATGTATTCTCCTAGCTACTAATCATCTCCATTTGGATGTGAATAAGCATCTTAAACCGATAAAAGAGAACAGGTCATTTCTGTACTCCACCCAGCACACTTGTCCTTTCCCAAGCAAGACTTCCACCATCCATCCTGTTTCTCAGACTAGAAATCTTGATTTTATCCTTCATTCCACATCCATGGAATCAAGGATTTAATTCATCCATAAACTTTATAGATTCCACCTACAGAGTGTACCCCAAATGTGATTACATTCCACGATCACTACCCCTGTGACACTTATCTATACCACCATCGTGTCCTCTTTGACTCACATAACAGGCTCATAAACAGTTTTCATTTTCCACCATTTTTTTGTGTGTTACTCTACCCAGATAACTAAAGGTAATTTTTCTAAACATAAATCAAATCATGTCACTCCGGTGCATAAAATTCTCAAATGGCTTTTTAATTCAACCAGAATGAAGTCCAAACTCTTTATTGTAGCCTACAAGATTCTCCTGGTTCCTGCCTGATTCTCATATCAATTCTTTCTGTCTTCCCCCATCTTCAATATACTGCAGGCTGCAGTGGCCTCATTTTTCTCCCTGAAGACTATGATGCATTTGTTTCATCTCAGGATCCTGCTTTCTTTGTTTGGAGCTCTCTTCCATGACTGTCTCTTCTTCATAGTTCGAGCCACTGGATTCAGGACTCAGCAGCTGTCTTTAAGTCATTCTTCACTATCTTCCTTCTTTTGTCCTTTTTAGAGCACCTATTAGTCCTGAAAATAATTTATTTGTTTATTTATTACCTCTCTCCCCTAAAGTAAGTTTCACCAGGACTCCATCTTGCTCATCTCTGTAGTCTCTGCATTTAGAACAATTTTATCAGACAGTAGTTGGT
Source organism: Cebus imitator (assembly GCF_001604975.1). Classification (NCBI taxonomy): domain Eukaryota; kingdom Metazoa; phylum Chordata; class Mammalia; order Primates; family Cebidae; genus Cebus; species Cebus imitator. The sequence continues at coordinate 3,178,075 of NW_016107407.1, read as the reverse complement.
CAATAAATATTCGTCAACTGAATTATTGACCCTCTACAATTCTTCCCTTTGTTTGATGGCCTGCAGTATTATTTGGGGCACCAGAAACTAATGTTAACTCAACTCAAGGTTTAATGACCAGTGGAACAGCTGGATATTTCCACTGCTTCCGTATGTGGTTACTCTAATTAAAGTCTTGTGCTTCCTTGAGGAAAGTGAGAAGGATATTTGATTGTCCCCACTGGTGATTGTATCGCAGGGTCTTCAAGGATTCTGCCTTTTCCCTTCATTCAAACATTTCCAGAATGAGCACAGTTCTGGGAATAGGATGGGGAGCTTTTACATCTTTTAATGTGGTTCAACAGGCCCCTCTCCATGAATCCTAAAGTTCTGTTTTCTACTTAACAGAAATAGAATTTGTAATATAAAGGAGGACTTAAAGGAATCTCTCTCTTTCTCCTCTCCCCCCTCAGTCTTAGGGTCCATCCTCCATTCATGACTGTTGTACATCCCAGACAGGACCTATAGGCCATCACGCTCACCCTCCTCACTTCGCCTCTGACCATCATCCAGTGCTGGGTGCTCTCTTCTACCCCAGAACCCTTCTAGCCACACTGAAATGAAGGGTTATATTTTCACTTCAGGACTCACAGAAGACACTAAGATGTTTTTCAAAGATGATGGTACCATTTCAATAGCGTGTTTCTCAAATCCTTAATGAATGAAGACCTTCTAGACCCTCTCAGAGGAGAAGAAAAGAATAAGAAAAATTACAAGAATAAATTTACTCCAGCATTTCCAAATCTGAAGAACTTGAACTCCCACTTTTTATTTTACCAATGTGTATCCCATCTCGACTGCATTTAACATACAGTAATCCCCTGTTGAATCTAATTGAGAAAGCAATTACGTCACCACCAGAGCTTAAATTAACTCACTAGGGAAAGCATCGTCTTACTTCTCACTAAGCTCATACAGTGGTGAGTGCTTACCCACATAGAAAGGGAGATTCAGATTCTAGGCAGGTAAAAAATGACAAACATAAACTATGCAATTTGTGGATTTTATGTGAATTGCAATAAAAGCTAATGGTATATTTTAAACAGGAGTGAGGGAGAAAATATACTACGTGGAAGACGGATTATTGAGGGAAAAGGGTAAGAGCAGGAAGTTAATTGTGAGGGAAATGGCAGCTGTCTAGGTGAGAAAGGATGGTGGCTTGGTCTAAGAAGATAGCCAATGAGGTGGTGGAAAGAGGTAAGACTGGAAATGTATTTTGGTTGTAGAGCTGCCTGGACTTGTTCTTTGGAGATAGGCAGGTAATAAAGAGAGAAAGATCAAGAACGGTGCCTAGATTTTTGGCATAGTGCCAGCAATCAAGGCGGCAAAAGCTTGTGCATTGTGGGAAGTGAAAAGAGCATTCCCGCTCTGCCTGGAAGCTTCCAGTCACTTCGTGTCTCTCAACAGACACATGTACACAACTAACAAAACATGGTCAATTCCAAGTAGTGACTGAGGTCATCATAGATACAAGGAAGGAGTTATGGCTACGATCTGTGAGAGTGGGGAAGGGCTTCACAGAAGAGCTGGAACCAGGAGGGGAAAGAGCAGAACTTCAGCTAGGAAGGAAGGCAAGTCGGTATCCTGCCTCAGGAAGGAGACGACCTATGCAGGGCCAGTGTACCCAGCTGTGCACTGCACAACTCCACAGGGTGCCATTCCCATGGGCTGTGTGTGAGTTCAGGCTTGGAAAATGCCAAGCACAGTGTTGGGATAGAATCAACCCGAGTCATCAAATCAAAAATGAAGTTAAAGAAGTTTGGCAGAGTTAGAAAGTTAAATAATTCCAGAATACAACCATTAAAACAATCATTTTTAGGCATATTTGAATGATCCTTAGGCCACAGAATCCAACAAGCATGGGAAAGAGCAGGCATTCTAAGCCTCCCAACTGCCCTGTTAACTAATGATCAAATATTAGCTCATCGAAGTTCCGGCGGCAGGGAAGCCAACACATTTTTTATGAGAAGCTTTTCTTTCATCCGTTAAGGTGAGACAGATGAATCCTCCAGTTCTTGTTCCAAGAAAGCACTTTAACCGCTGAGACTAGACTTGGTTTCATCAATAAATGAGCTGTTAAAATTGATTTCTTCTCATTGACAGGCACTTCATTCACAAATATACTCTACCACGCGGAGACCATTTCAGGCCCCAATTTGGGTTGTTCCAAATGGAGCTCTTTCATTGCAAGAATGCCTTTCAGAGCCCTTATTGGTGTTGTCACTGTGTAAAATCCTGTTTTTCCACATATTCACAGTACCTCCAACTCGGGTGTCAGTTAGGATTTCAGGGTTTTTCATCTTTAGAAACAATACTTTTGTATATACAAAGCATTTTATTCCTGTCACGGTCCCCAGTGAACTATTTGGGAAGGATAAAGACCACTTAAGGAAAGATGGCTGTGATTGCCTTTTCTGAATCTCACAGTAAAATGATTCCACGTGGTGCATGGGCAATGGAACGTTTACTATATCACTGCCATTTTCAGAGAAATTAAAACGACAACAAGACTCAACCAGAATACCATTGGTCATATTTTTGGAAATCAGGATATTGTACAAAAACATTGCTTTAGAAAAACATGTTGTGTGGCGAATTATGTCTTGTTTGACAGACAAGCGATAACAATAAATTAACAAGCTAGCACGGGGCTGGGAGACCTCTAGAGTGGGAGATGCCTTGTGGACAATGCTTCTGTGTCTCATTTTTTTCCTGCCTATCTATTTCATTTCCTTCTGAGATTCAAAGAGGGAACATTCACAGTGCACAGATTTAGTGGTGAGCACGTTTAAAACAATATCTGGGATCAATGCATTGTGAAATAAATATAATTGTGACTAGTGTTCTGAAACTCCCTGACAAGAATGACTGAAATTACTGAGTCAAGACTGTTAAAGCTTTTTCATGAGGGCGGGACCCCGGACTCCGCAAACTCCTCCCTGCCAGAGCAAACAGTGTGAGCTGACGGTTCCCCTGTCAGTCAGAGGTGGTCATCCCCCTGGCTCTGCTACTACTCGCAGAAAGCATTCCCTATTTGTCTGTGGCGAGTGGCATCTGCTAGCATTTCCACTTAAAATAAAAAAGATGGTTTTAATTTTCAACCATGGATGTAAGCCATTTTGCAATGCTTTGTCCTTGAAGATTGTGATTTGTTTTGGTTCCCTGTGCAATATCTTGTGTTTTTCTTTTAATGCCTTTTTTGAAGAAATATTTGAAAACAGGGCGGGATGGGGAGCAGCTGCAGCAAGCGCTGTGGTAGATGTTAGACACCGCAAGGCGCTTGTATTCTTCACCTTTTGCTTTTTGTCAAACTTCGCAGTAAGGAGGGAAGGGCAGCTTTTGTTTCTCTGACAATCAGACAGAAGGAAAAAATGGATTATTCCTTGCACATTATGGGTGGTCAGCAATTATGTAAAAATGGGACAAACATTCAGAAGGGCCAAACGATTCTATCAGCACAGCTGCACAATGACAACCATATGCTCTGGCCTGAGGGGTTAACTATTACATTGAAACTGATTAGAGTAGTTTGTCTTCCTGGGAAACTCCTCCATTTAGACTGATCAAGACCAGCATTAGGTGAACATCAATGGGTTAAGATTTTGCTTTACATCCTTTTAACTGTTTTTAGAACAATATCCTGGTTAAAACAATTAACAATTCAATCAGACCTAAATTCACATAGTCACCTTAAGCAACTGTCTTAATAGCATGAGTTCTAGGCAGCTGTAAGGAGTCGGAGGAAATCAGAAGGCAGGAAACTGTTCATGGAAGGTTTCCATCTCCCTGCTGCACTATGGTACAGGCACAGAGGCTTTGGTACATTAGACTAATGGTTCTCAGTGGATGCAGGAGATTAACCGTTATCTAGACAGCTTTTTCAGATACCTACCAGACCCCTGTATTTGCTGTCTTCAATGCTGATATGTCTTTTTGTTTGATGAAGCTAATATGTATGTGTGTGTCTGGACCAGTTTTATTTTTTCTCCAGAATGATGACATTCATGGGTGGGCCAGAACAGAAAGCAGCTTCTTTTCTCATCGACTCATTAACTGACTCATTCATTCATTCCATGATATACATTCAGACTATATCCCAATACCTATTGTTTTAGGTATTGGGTTATAGTGGTAAGCAAGATATATAAAGGCACTAAATAAACGATATGTATGTAGGCTCATCCTAAACCTAAGCTACGGCACGAGAAAGGATGGCAACAATCTCCAAAATAATCAGCGTCATATGGAAATGGTAAAATAATGATCATATTTATTGTTAATCCTAACCCCTTATGCTTGCATAACAATTTAATGTTTATAAGATTTCGGGGCCAGGCGCGGTGGCTCACGCCTGTAATCCCAGCACTTTGGGAGGCCGAGGTGGGTGGATCACGAGGTCAAGAGATCGAGACCATCCTGGTCAAAATAGTGAAACCCCGTCTCTACTAAAAATACAAAAAATTAGCTGGGCATGGTGGTGCGTGCCTGTAATCCCAGCTACTCAGGAGGCTGAGGCAGGAGAATTGCCTGAACCCAGGAGGTGGAGGTTGCGGTGAGCCGAGATCATGCCATTGCACTCCAGCCTGGGTAACAAGAGCGAAACTCCGACTCAAAAAAAAAAAAAAAAAAAAAAAAAAAAAGATTTCAATTGTTTTGAACTCTGATCATGCTGTAGGCCACCTGCCTACATTATATTCATGAGCATATAATGACTCACCTAGCTAATTCTTATACATGTATATGTGTGATATTCCCAAGGAAATTACCAATCTCATGAAGGCAAGTACTGTGTCTTTCATTTTTTCATCTTTCGTAGTGATGTGCTCAGTTCAAAGCAAGTACTAAAATAGTGGCCCTGGGTATCATCTGATATTTGTTCCCTCCAACTTTCATGTTGAAATTTGACCGCTAGTGTTGGAAATGGGGCCTGGTGGGAGGCATTTGTGTTGTGGGACTGGGTCCCTCGTGAATGGCTTGTGGCCGTCTCTGCTCTATGAGTTCCCATGAGAACTGATTGTTAAAAAGGGTCTAGCATTGCCTCCTTTTTCTTTTTCTCCTCTCTTGCTATGTGACGCCTGCTCCCCCTTTGCCTTCCACCATGATGAGGAGATCCCTGAGGGCCTCACCAGGAGCAGATGCTGGCACCATGCTTCTTGTACAGCCTGTAGAACTGTGAGCCAAATAAACCTCTTTTCTTTATAAGGTACCCAGCCTGAGTACTCTTTTATAGCAAGCTTGCCCAACCCACGGCCCACAGGCCACATGCTGCCCAGACCAGCTTTGAATATGGCCCAACATAAATTCATAAGCTTTCTTAAAACATTGTGACTTTTTTTTGAAATTTTTTTTTTTTAGCTATCATTAATACTGGTGTATTTTATGTATGGCCCAAGACAATTCTTCTTCCAGTGTAGCCGAGGGAAGCCAAAAGACTGAACACCCCTGTTTCATAGCAACACAAAACAGACTAAGACATCTCCCATTTATATAGGCCTTAATAGTTTTCAAATACTTTATATAGATTGTCTATTTTTATTTTTATATCTTGTTTAGAGATTTTTACTTTTTTTCTTCTTTTTCATTTTTTTCTTTTCTTTTCTTGTTTATGGATTTTCAACATGAGAAATGAGACATCCAAAAGAGATACATTATTTATTTACTCAAGATCACGTAATTAGCTAGGAACAAAACTCTATCTCTTTTTTATTTTATTTATTGATTTTTGGTCTAATGTTTATTTTCACTATGTTACATGTATGTCAGATTTTTCAGGCATATGATAGGTAAGATATGAATCAAATATCTATTTATATACTATGAGGAATAAACTCACTTTGGGGAATTAGGCGTGAAAACAGATAAAATGAATTGGCTTGATCCACATATCAAGCTGCTTCTCATCAGGCCACGCGGATGGTTGACAGATATGGGAGAAGAGGCAGAGATCTGACTGCACAAGAGCTGCAAACACAATGCACTCAGGGCGTCCTTAAAAAGCCGCAGGCACAAGGAATTTAAATGGCGAGCAAGTTCTACCATCAAAGAATGCATTTCAGGGTGTGGCAGCAAACAGCGCTGTGAAAAATAATAGAGCCCAAGTGAAGAAGCTACCCCCGCCTGCAATCCGGCCGTGCTTCTTATGCCTTCTCTGGCTTTTCCAAAAATGAAATGTCAATACCACTCTAGGGTTTTCATCTTAATTCATGCTAGAAGCCCTCAAGGCTTGTCATAGAATATGTCAGTATATCTCCAGAGCATGCAGTCTGGGTCTGATTATCAAGCAAGAGGTGTAAAAATAGTTTTAGCTTCTACCAACCCAAGAACTCGCAATGGAAGACAGAACACAAACTGATTAGGTTTCTACTGTTTCTGAACAACCCAGAGTTCCAACTAGACTCAACCATATTTGTTGGCAAATGCACACATAGGAAATTACTCTGGGATTCATGTCTTGCTTCTCTTCAATTTGACAGCAAGCATCAAACAGCAGCAATGTCAGCCATGGGACATAACTTTTATGCCAATTTCAGCTATGCCCTGTAAAGTTTTCTTTTTCTCTCAAATCCATAAGGTCACAAAGACCTTCTCAACTTCAATAGCATAGCTTAAATGTACAAATTAAAATTCCATTTCCTACATCCCTTCCATTCATAAGAAGCAATTAAAGTAGAGTATCTAATATACTCTAGGATCCTGGCAAGGGCATTAGTCTTCATATGCCTCAATGGGCTATGCCAAAATATCTCTTTCATTTATTAAAGCCATTTGTGATTGCCACTGACATTGAGCTGAATGGCATCCCAAGGCCAAATTTGTTTATTCATCCACTTGTTTTAAAAAAATAAAGACCACTAGAGGAACCATTGATTGATTAACCTGTAGCAGTTCCTTACATTAAGCATCTTTGTCTGTGTATTGAAACAAACTATATAGTAAGCCTCTGTAGAATACATAAGGCTATGCCAGCAGCCGCAGGGACATGATTCTATGGTTTCAGCCTTCTGTTCAGATACCCAGACTTTGACTCCCTATGGCCGTGCAGCCTCAGAAATCGTTGGATACTATCAAGCTGGGCTGCCTTGGAAGGAATAGGAACTCACCTGCCCATCCTCCCAGGGCTGCTTGTCTGCAGGCTAGGACACAGAGGCGGCATCTACAATGAGATGTGGGCCTAGGGAAGAAGATTCATGGTTTTACTCTGCTGGAGGCAAGAAAATGTAGACTGATTTTTCTATTTTGCTGGCCCTTTCACAGACACACACATATGACAGGCTCTTTCACATATATAATATGTGGAATATATAATATAAAATATACATATAATATATATTTAGACAGGGTCTCGCTTCATTGCCTGTGCTGGAGTGCCGTGATGGTCTCGAACTCCTGACCTCAGATGATCCGCCTTGGCCTCCCAAAGTGCTGGGATTACAGATGTGAGCCACCATGCCTGGCCCCTTTCACATATATTATCTTACTTATTTTCTGTAACAACTGTGTAAAATATTTATTATTATTCCACTTTGCTATCGAAGAAACCAGGTCTCAGAAAGTAACTTGGCCAAAGTCATAAAGCTAGTAAGTTGTAAAGCTGAAAAGACTGAAAACTAAGTCTAGCAAACCCCAGTCTCTCTCTACTCTAACAAGTGCTATGCAAATGCAATGGAATCCCTGAGTCATAAAAAATCATTTATTCACACAGTACAAGTAAAAGTATTTATAGGCGTAGTACATTTACATACATGCATCGCACCTTTAAGATAGCACCTACAAGCACAATGCATAATGTCGATAAAGTGGAGAAATGTGTGTGGTCTTCCAATGCTGTCTTGGATCGTTAGAGGGAAAACAAATCATGTCATTGCATATTTCCTTTAGCTCCAGATGTCAGGCGATAATTAAAAACACTGTATTTGAGAGATGTGGTCACTCAGAGTCCTATACGTTATGGTGAGTCCCCAAAAGCTTGCCTAAAGTGGAGTCCACCTGATAACTCAAGCAGAAACTGCCCAGGTTCTGAGGACCTTCAAAATGGGTCTGATGATAACTTTTTGAAAATTTTTTTTATTAAAATATCCCCAAAATATTATTCATATACTGTGGGTGCATGGGCTCACACCTGTCATCCTAGCACTTTGGGAAGCTGAGGCGGAAGGATTGCTTAAGGCCAGAAGTTCAAGACCTGCCTGGACAACATGTGAGACCCTGTCTCTACCAAAAAAAAAAAAAAAAAATGTTTGAAATGAACTGGGCATGGTGACATGTGCCTGTGGTCCTAGCTACTTGGGAGGCAGGGGCAGGAAGATTATTTGAACTCAGGAGCTTGAGGTTGCAGTGAGTGAGCTATGATTGTACTGTATTATATGTATTATATGATTGTCTGGGTAATAGAGTGAGAACTTCTCTCTAAAAACGAAAATTAAATATTAAGAAATATTCATTATATAGGAAATCTACTAGCTTTTATGTCTTAAGAAGAGTGATCGTGTCTAATTTACCATTAAATTCTCAGTGTATCTCAGTGTATAGTGCGTGTTTATTAAGTATTAAACTGAGAGAAGGAATGTTAGCCAAGAGAAACTTACATTTGGAGAATTGGTGTGGTATCAGCTGGTTTGACTGGTTCAGCCTCTATTGGAGGCCCATCAGCTAGGTAAATTGACAGCAAAAGCATGCAGTCCCATTCCACCATGGATGAGCTTAACATTCTAGCCTGGAGAGCGACATGTTTTTTAAAATGCACCCTACATACCAAATGCTCAGATATCAAAAAGCGTAACTGAGTTCATGATACTCAGGCTATCTTCTTGGCTCACGATGATTCCTCCTCAGGGAAATGACTGTCATGCCCAGGTGTTTTCTTTGGAGAAAGCAGGTATGTCCCTATAATACACCCTGTTCCCTTGGCTGAAAATGATTCATGCAAGATTGAGCAGCTGAGCAACCAAAGCTAAACCAGGTCGATCAGATTCCTCTCTGTGGGAAATCAGAATTTTCAATCGTGTTTCTCATCGAGTGGGGGCTCTTGCAGCTGAATAATATTTGTAGCTATGCTCTAGAACTATTTACGTTGTCTTGTTGCTGAAGTCACGGAGCTGCTCTTTTTCTTCCCTCTGAAACTTTGTTTGTTCCGTACTTTTTGGATCTTATGATATAGTCCACTGTCCTTCCAATAAATTCCCCTTCTTGCTTGAGTTACTCAGAGTGGGTTTCCATTACTTGCAACCACAACACTTAAATGATTCAGAAGTGCAGATGGATGGCTCCAGGAATTGCTGTAGCCAGAACTAAGCAAGTTGAATCGAGAAAGAAGACAAATGCGCACGGTTAGGTGTAGGAAAGAAGAAACATTTTAAAAGCACGACAGAGTAGGAAAAGCATCCCAAAGTAAAGGAGTGATCCAGGTGAAATGCAGAAAATTGGTAGTCAGTGGGTCCATGAAGAATGGGGAGCAGAGCCCCCTGGCTGGAGAAACGTAGGACCCATGCCAACACTGAGGAAAAGTTTCAGTGATGGAGGAGGCTGATCAGGTATTTGGGCTAAATTTAAGGGTGTTGTTTCAGAGTTCTGGGATTTCTTTCTTGGCTGGATCTCTATGAAGTCACATTCCATTTCTACAGGTGGAGACCACAGAAACCTTGCACTGCAGTTTCACATCTCAGAACATGGCTGATTTTGCTTTATTAAAGGGAATTTTTTTTTTTTGAAATGGGAGTCTCACTCTGTTGCCCAGGCTAGAGTGCAGTGGTGTGATCTCGGCTCACTGCAACCTCCGCTTCCCAGGTTCAAGCAATTCTCCTGCCTCAGCCTCCCAAGTGGCTGGGATTACAGGCGTCCACCACCACACTCAGCTAATTTTTGTATTTTTAGTAGAGATAGTGTTTCACCATGTTGACCAGGATGATCTCGATCTCCTGACCTCAGGTGACCCCCTGCCTCAGCCTCCCAAAGTGCTGCGATTATAGGTGTGAGCCACCGCGCCTGACCTATAAAAGGGTATTTAATGTAGAAAGTCTTGAGTAGAACTTGAAGCTCAACAGACGTTTGGGGATGAGTGGCCCCAGTGGCTGTCACTGGGCACCTGAACACCACCTGCAACACAGTATGGCCTGGCACTCTGACAGAGTCTTCTGCAGTATAGCCCCAAATCTCCAGATCCTCTCTGACGGCTGGGATGAGCCAAGGACTGGGTGGGGGTGTCATGGTCAAACTCAACACCTTCCTCAACAAGAGGAGTAGACTTAAGCCACATACAAGCAAAATTCTGAGAAATGACCCCATTTTTAGTTTCCTTTTGAAAGATGCAGACCAAGCATTGTTTGCCCTGGGTGAAGGATGGGTTCAGCTTATCTTGGTGTCAGAATGAGGGTGTGGCATCAGGGTTACAGGAACCATGACTTCCCAGCCCATCAGGGATCTCATTTCTTCAGATCATCATCCGACCACTGCTGCAGCTTCTGGGTTCAGCTCTAGTGTCATCAACTGGAAGGGGAATAACAGGATTTTATTAATTGTACTGTTAAACTTAATGGAAGCAAAGTTAGATATATTTCACATAAGAAAGTCTTAGTTCTAAGATCCAATTTTCACCAACAAAGTTAGTAATTATCGCAAACCCCACAAATTATAATCCAGCATAGTTCTTTTGCCACTTTCAATCACATCTTCTATTCAATAAAGTCTTCCAACGCATCCTTTGAACCCTCCCAGTAAACTGATTGTGGTGGCTGCATTTGGCCAGTTGGATTTTCTGAAATTAAAAGTTGGGATTTTATGAAATTAAAAGTTTAGAATGATATAAAATATTGCTCACCACATTAAAAGCACTTAAACAAAAGGATAATGCATATTTTTAAGGTGGTGAGAACCATGGGTTTTTTTTTTTCCAGTGAGTTTCTAGGAATGTAATTTTCACCAAAGATTAAAATTTTGTTTTACAAATTTAAGGGCTAAATAAAACATTTACCCCAAACTCCAGTCCAGGCTCCATTCTGGCCTAAAAGGATTTAACTAATAGCTTTTTAATTACATAAATTCATGTTTTTTTCTGTTTGTTAGAGGCAGAAGTGGAGCACAGAAGCAGCCCCAGAAAGTCTACTCTCTTGGTATTTGCAAAGGTTCTGATAGTCTCCCAAGAGGGCATCAGATTAAGTTCTACGAAATGTCCAGTGTACTGTGGGATACGTATCCCCACCCAAACTGTATTTTTCTAAAGGTTCATCTATTTCTGGTATCAAGTTTCACACTGGGTTTTTTCAATGACTACAGAAATGTAGCAATAATCTTTGCCTAAGCATCTAAAGCAGGATCATGAATAGTAATAGCTCTTACACAACCAGTACATCTTTAATAACACATCTTCCTCGCCACTGACTTTCCAAAACCATTTCCATTTGGAGTTTGTCTTTTGATATTACTGCGTTGAGAACCAAAATTTCTCTGAGCTCCCCTTGTAAGATTAGTTAAAATGGACATATCATCAAAGCACGGATAAGACTAGAATTTCTTTAATATAAATGCTTGTCATGACAACATTTTCTATAAAGTCACTGTGACACCTTGCTTTACTTCCTTAAATATTAAACAAACAAATGAGGGAAGCAAGGAGACTCTTAGTGAAGGAAGGAAATGGTACCAGCTCCATTATTTATGGCTAAGATGTTAAGTGACTGCTTTGTGGTGGTATAAAAACCGCACTAAATAGAAAACACTATGGCCAGGTAAGGTAGCTCATGCCTGTAATCCCAACGCTGTGGGAGGCCACAGCAGATGGATTGCTTGGGCCCAGGATTTCAAGACCAGCCTGGGAAAATGGTGAAACCCCATCTCCACTGAAAATACAAAGAATTAGCCAGGCATGGTAGTGTACACCTGTAGTCCCAGCTACTTGGAAGGCTGAGGTGAGAGGCTGGCTTGAGCCCAGGAGGCTGCAGTGAGCTGAGATCATACCACTGCACTCCATTCTGGGTGACAGAGTGAGACCCTGTCTTAAAAAAAAAAAGATAAGACAAGTCTGGCATCAGTAAACCAGGTTTATTGGTAATAATCAATACAGAAAAAAGTACTTTCTGAAGATCATTATTGTCAAATCACTGTGGGCAAGACAAAGTTAGCACTTCGAATATCTTCCTGGGGAGCAGGAACCGACATGGGCAATGTTAATCATGAAATACATGACATATAATAAGTTGTTTCTTTAGATTAGGATAGTTGGAAAAGGATTAGAGAAGGAAAGAGTGAGATATTCAAATTTAAATATTATATGCAAAGTCAGAGAGAAATTAGAGAGGTCATAAAGAAAAACGCAAGGTCCATTTATCAGAGTGAATAAGCCATATGGATTCAACTGTTTACTTAACAATTTTATGTGGGTATGCATATTTAACATATATATGTATGGGTATATATATATATATATATATATATATATGTTTTCCTTTTATTTTTACAATTTTTATTTGAGGCAGATCTCACTGTCACCCAGGCTGTGGTGCAGTGGCACAACCATAGCTCACTGCAACCTTGATCTTCTGGGCTCAAGCAACCTTCCCACCACAGCCTTGTGAATAGCTGAAACTACAGGTACATGCCGCCTCACCCGGCTAATTTAAATTTTTATTTTTTTGTAGAGACAAGGTCTCACTATGTTGTCCAAGCTATTCTTGAACTCGTGGGCTCAAACGACCCTCCCACCTTGGGCTCCCAGAGTGCTGGGATTACAGGTGTCCGCCACCACACCCAGCTAATTTTTATATTTTTAATAGAGACAGAGTTTCCCCATGTTGTCCAGGATGGTCACATCCTGAGCCATGACACTCAGCCTTCAACAATTAAATAAATGCCAACTTTCTTCCAGTAGTGAGCTAAGTGTGCGGGCCTAGGCCTCAAGAAGCTTTCAATCAATCCAATGGGAGGAAACACACGCACACAGTAAAAAACAATATAACAGAAAACAGAGGCATGGCTAGGGCGTTAGAGAAGCACAGAGGAGGAGAGAAGTAAGTAGGGTTATTTTAGGCGGAGAGGCCCACATTGAAAATGTACAGGGGTGTTAGGGAGCATGGTCCCGTCATGAACTCAAAGTGATGTCATCTTCCCGGTGCACAGGGCAGATCAAGAGAAATGAGAACACTCCAATCACCAAGGCCTTGCACGTCATGCTCAGGCTATCAGACTTCACCCAGAAGGCTATGACGAAACTCCAACAGATTTTGGAAAAGAAAGGGCTTAATCGTACTTCATGTAATGTAGAGGGCACTGGCAGCAGAATGAAGGCCTCAGGGTGGCTGGCCATTCTCAAGGCAGGGAAACTAGCTAAGAGACTTGAAGAGCAGTCAGGTCTCTACAGGGGTATTGACACCGGCATTGGAGAAGAAAGGACAGACTCAGGGGGTGTTTAATTGGAATAAAAAATGGCCCGACTTTGATGACTCGCCTGAAAATATCTGTTGGAGGTTAGGGAAAGGAAGCATTCTAATACATCTGCCAAGTCTGTGGCTTGCATGATACCACTCAACAAAATGTGGGAGTAAAGCATGGTGAGCAAGCAGTCTGAGGAGAAAGATCATGAGTTCAGGCTTGGAAATGTTGGGATGGGAGTGCCCGAGACACCCCAATGGAGAAGTCTGGCGGAGCTGGAGCATGTCACTGGAACTCAGGGGTCCCTCTCAGATGGAGGCGTAGATTATAGAAATAGGTTCTGGGCCATTACATAAAGTTGTGATCATAGTTGAGATAACCCAGAAAATTGAAAGGGAGCACTGCTGAGGACAGGTCTTACCGACATTCATCCTGGAACAGAGGATGAGAAGCAAACTAAAAAGAAGCATTAGAGAAGGAGAGAGAAAACCAAGAGAGAACAATATGAAATCCAAGAGAAGAAAGCTTCTGAAATGACAAGATGGTCAACCGCATAAAACCCTTTGGAGAAGCCAGGGTCTAAACATGTGAGATCTTAGAAAGCACCTGGCCTCCCTTCTCCAGTGCATTTGTTAGCAAATGAAGACCCGGGGAAGTGAAGGCGCCTGCCCGCAATCACACCGTCGAGGATGCAGCTGCCCAGCAGGCAGACGCCCTGATGCCCTCCTGCACAGCTTCAGCCTTATCCAGCTGCACTTTTGGTTTGATTGAACCCAGACTTCACAGAAGGAAGTAGTGGCAGATAAGCCTGAGAAAGGTGGGCCAGAGCTATGCAGCAAAGTTGCTAAACTGGGAGCTTAAATGTTATTCTGAGGAACTGGTTACTCGCTAAAGAGCTTTGAGCAGGAAAGTTATTCTAATCACAGAGATATTGGGGGAAGTTTCAGGTGGGAGTTTTCGGGGTATTGTTAGTATTTTTGCTCAGATAAGTCACAGATTAAGCAATTATGAGAACCCTTCTCCCCAAATAATTGTGAGCTGTAGTGCATAAAACTCCTTAATTATATTAGAAATTAATAACCAACAAATAAGAAAAAAACAATTAAAAATGAAGTCATCTATTGCTTAGGTGCGTGAGACCATCTTAAAACGATCTAGAAATATAACAAAAAGTCCTATGGGATTTGGAACCACCCCAGGTGTCATGTCCAGCTCTGGGGGCCTGAGTACACTACAACCTCATGTGTCCATGCTTTCATAACTCTGTTAGGACCAATGATTAAAGCCCTATCAGGAGGTATTACTTTATATGATTTCTCCCTCTTTCTCTTTTTCCCCTGTACATATACATTTGTTTAAAGGCTGAATGAAGAACGATCCCTGTACTTTGGAAGAATGCCTTGAGAGAGATGCCCATGCCAGGGAGCAGCTTTTCCTGACTTGCCAATCCTATTGCCAAAGGCCTTTGAACCAGAGTGACTCCATCTTGTATAGGGGCTACGCACAATGAGGCTGAGACCTCCCAAGGTGCATTCCCAGGAAACTAGGCATTCTAAGTCATGGGAAAAGAGAGGTCGGCACACGATACAGGTCACAAAGACCTTGCTGTAAAATAGTTTGCAGTTAAGATGTCAGTCAAAATCCACCAAAAACAAGATGGCAATGAAAGTGACCTTGGTCATCCTCATTGCTCATTATACCCTAATTATAATGCTTTAGCATGCTAAAAGACACTCCCACCAGCACAGGACAGTTTACAAATGCCATGGCAACAACAGGAAGTTACCCTATATGGTCTAAAAATGGGAGGAGCCCTCAGTTCCAAGGAAATCCCCTCCCCTTTCTCAGAAAACTCATGAAGCATCCACCCCCTGTTTAGCATATAATCAAGAAATACCCATAAAAATGGGCAACCAGCAGCCCTCAGGACTGCTCTGCCAATGGAGTAGCCATTTTGTATTTTTACTTCACTAATAAACTTGCTTTCACTTTATTCTATAGACTCATCCTGAATTTTTTCTTGCATAAGATCCAAGAACACTCTTTTGGGGTCTGGATCAGGAACGCTTTCCGGTAACACTGTGATCTGGCTGCACACGTTCCCCGTGAAGCCGCAGGTTGAGCTGTGTCAGGGTCCAAAGACACAAGGGCCCCAGCAACTTCATCCTCTCTCTCTCCCCTCGGAGCTTCACAACTTTGAGGTTCTCAAAAGCCTAGATAATGGTTTGCCTCACAGGCGACAGTACGCTGGTAGGCAGAAATTGACCTGACCCCACTGAAACCCCAAGGTCCCACGATCCCTGAAGTGTGATTCGGTGGTTCATTGCAAGACTGACATCAAGCGAGGGAACACAGAAAAATGTCACAAACAGTGCTTGAAATTGATTTGAGGGTCAGAGCAGCCCGAACTTCTGACCCTGACTTTTAACCTGCTCACATCTTGCTCTCCGTCTCTGCTGTTACGACGATAGTGCACTCTCTGTGCAGAAAAGACAGCTCCGCTTTACACGCACCCAGGCAGAATACTACAGTGGGGCTGTTGCCGGGCAACCGCAGCTAGAACACTTTGTTTGGGGAGCATTTTGAGAATGATTACACTTGCAGGGTTGGGTTGGGTTGGCTGGGTTTTTTTTTTTTTTTTTTTCTTTCCTGTGGTACCTATTCCTAGATGCTGTAAATATTCATCTGAGTTTTGCATAGATGAGGGGAAGCGTTATTTAAATGAGTTTGGGAGGGCAATTTGCTCGGGTGCATCACTACCCTCTTTTATGTTTTGCAGGCAGCCTGCTGCAGAAGGAGAGAAAGCGCTTTTGTGACAATTACTGACTTAGATGACAATGCTATGCTGACTTGCTTCCGTTACATAGAACAATGGAAGCAGAAAAAGGACAGTTTAGCGAAGGCATTTAGTAAATTGTTAGTAAATGGGGAAGATACAAAAGCCCCAGCTAAGTCATCAGGCACATTTCCTTTCTAATGTGGCTGCAGTTACTCTCCCGGCCCCCTCTAAACCCGACTCAGACAGGAATGCTTCCTCTTCCTCTTATTAAGTGACATCAACACATTGAAATACAGCTCTTGGCTAAACTCCGGAGAGACGACTTTGAAAGGTAAGAGGAAGAAACATTTCCTTTCAAAAGGAATCTGGCAGCCTTTGAGCCTTTGAAACACACCCATTTCAGATGAGCCTGAGTCGGGTAGGAACTGCAAATACTTCAAAAATCATCGGTGTCAATATTTCCCCCACCCCTGGAATATTAATATGTACACACACCCACACACTCCCCTGGAGATGTGTTTACTTCACAATTCACAAATGGTGAAGAGACCTTTCTGAATTTTTTTCTCGGGGACTTGGGAAGCCAGCATGAAAATTGTGATTCTTCCAAATGCTTTCCCATATGCCTTAAGTGCCCCCATTAAAGTTAATTTTCTCAATCCCCTCCTGTTCTCTGAGTCTTGGTGACCACCTCCCTGCCTCCCTTAAGATAACCTTTTCTTTGAGGCTTGCTGTGTCCTCTCTTGGTGATGACTTGGTCAGGAGCCTGGGCACCATATGGCAGAATTCAGGGCCATAGCCCCAGCCAAATACAGCAGTTGATCACAGGGCACAGGCAGTGAGGGGCTCCATCTCTTCTCTCTCAGGAAGATGTCTATGGATAGAAAATTCGCCTCTGGACCATCCGACAATATGGGCCCCAAAGCTGGTGGGCTTTCCGTCCAGAGTGCATTCACGTAGCTCACCCATCTACAAGGATCCCCATCCTGGTGATACGGAAGTGCTGGGAAGAAAAAAGCGGGGTCCCTTTAAATGGTATGGAGGTGGGAAGGGTAGTGCTGGGTAGAGGAGGGCCTGGTCCCTGGCTAGGGCTCCACCCACGTGGACCTAGGTGAGGGCAGGCACTCCTGCCTTTAAGTCCAAATGTTGCTTTTTCCAAGACGGCCCTGGCCGGCCACGCCCCCATCCTGGGGCTATAACAACCCGATACCCTAGGGGACCGCCACAAGCAGCCGGAGGGGGTGAGGAACGCACCGTGGGAGGAGACGCAGGCCGCTGGACGCGGAGAGGCGCACCTGGAGAAGAGCAAGTGGACAGACCCCGACAGGTCAGAGAAGAGTCCAGCTGCGGAGCGACGCAGCTCCAGGGAAAAGACCGGCTCCCTTCTGGCTCCCCCACCTGCCGAGAGCTACACCTTGCTCTCATTCTCCAAGCCCACGTGTGATCCGGTTCTTCCGTTCTTGCGGCAAGAACCCTCAATACAGAAAGCCCTCTTTCCTTGCGGCAAGGTAGAGAGTGCGAGTGAGCTAATCAACACAAATCTATACACGGAAAACTGAAAGGGCAGAATTAAAAGAGCACCCTGTAAAGCATGCCTACTGGGGCGTCAGGAGCTGTAAACATTCACCCCAGATGCTGCGGTCGGCTGGGAGCCCCGCAACCTGCCGGCCTGTGTGCTCCCACAGCGGTCTGAGCAGCCGAGCACCGAGCACCGAAGAAGCCAGCCGCGCCCCTTGTTGAGCGCCCTGCGAGGGGACAAGGGAACCTCTCCTGTGTCACAGGTCCTTCATCCAAGATCCCCTGGCGAATGGTGTAAGGCTCTCCCGCAGAGGAGGCATCCGTGTGCCATAGGATGTGAAACTCTTCCTGGCTCCTGGTTTTACGCAGGAATATGAGTTAGATATGCAGTTGCAGCCGGGCGTGGTGGCTCACGCCTGTAATTCCAGCACTCTGGGAGGCCGAGGTGGGCGGATAACCCGAGATCAGGAGTTCCACACCAGCCTGACCAATATGGTGAAACCCCATCTTAAAAAAAAAAGAAAAAGAAAAAGAAAAAAGATGTGCAGTTGCATTCTGGGGGAAAGACCAGTTAATTATCCAGCACGAAAACTGGAATAGAAGGAAGAGTAAAGACATACTGGACAAGGAAGTCCGAAGGGCACTTAACATCTTTCATCTTTGGAGCTGAGACTGGGTTACAAGCAACAACTTGCTCAAAAGTTTCAGTCTGTATACACCCTTCAAGATGGGCTGAAATGCCCACATCTTCCATATTTCCACCAAATACACTTCTATTTATTGAGAATCAGTAATGTATAAGGCACTCTTACGTTACTGGAAAGGATTTCGGGCCCAGACCCCATGAGAGGGTTCTCGGACCTCACCAAAGAAAGAATTCAGGGTGAGTCCATAGAGTAAACTGAAAGCAAGTTTATTAAGAAAGTAAAAGAATAAAGAATGCCTACTCCATAGGCAGAGCAGCAGTGTGGGCTTCTCAACTAATTGTACTTTTAGTTATTTTTTGATTATATGCTAAACAACGGGTGGATTATTCATGTGTTTTCTGAGAAAGGGGTGAGCAATTCCCAGAAAAGGGTTCCTCCACTTATTAAACCATACAGGATAACTTCCTGATGTTGCCATGGCATTTGTAAACTGTCGTGGCGCTGGTGGGACTGTCTCTTAGCATGTTACTGTATTATTATTAGAATATAATGAGCAGTGAGGATGTCCAGAGGTTACTTTCATGGCAATTTCAGTTTTGGTGGTTTTTGGCTGGTTTCTTTACCACAGCTGTTCTATCAGCAAGGTCTTTGTGACTTCTGCCTCTTGCCAACCTCCTATCTCATCCTGTGACTTAGAATGCCTAACCTCCTGAGAATGTAGTCCAGTAGGTCTCAGGCTCATTTTACCCAGCCCTATAGAGGATGGAGTTGCTCTGGTTCAAACACGTCTGACACCAACAGGGCCTGCATAGCTATGAAAAGGGTAAAATGTGGGCTCTCTCCTCAAGATTGCATTGTGCAGGGATTCTCTTGGGTTAGAGAGAGAAAGTTGGCCTCAGGTATTTGTACCTGCACTCAACCAAATGCTGCAACCGTGACACCCCCGCCTCCATGATGAGCAAAGTCACTTCAACTCACAGAGATCATCTGACTCCACTGAAAACACTCAGTCTCATCGTTTTTTAATTTTTTTTGAAAAATGCCCTATGTTTTTTGATTCAGGGTTTACATCCAGAACAACCCCTTTCTTTTGCTACACTTCTAGGCAAGGAACATATGTCAGAAATGCCATAGCCATATTTAGATGCTGTCTGCTGTTCAGCCTCACTGAGCCCACCGCCAAGTTACCTTTTACATGGCAATTACTCATGAAATCTGAACGCTCCTGCAAATTAGTGTTAGGTTGCTTTCATTTTCCAATTAACTGCCCACCTGCTATTATAAGATTCAAGTTAGTCATAGTCAGTCTTTTCCCCCTTCAGCCTTTAGGAAGGAAAAAGGGAAGTACCCAGCTTCTTTATGCAGAGAATAATTAAAGTGTGAAATGGTCTACCAAAGGCAACAATGAAACAATGCAACTGTGAGGATATTCAAAGAAGAGCTAGACAGGGAAGAAAAAAAATTCCATGATACCAACATTAGACAGACAGGTGGATGGGTTTGGATAGACCATATGGCTTCCTTCTGTCTCGAAATGTACTGTGAGATGATATCTTGCAAAGTCCCATCAAGAACCAAGTTGATTTCCAAACAGTAAATCATAGCAAAGAAAATGCTGACGAACCTCAGCTATTCCAATGGCAAGTTTGTGTTTCTGGGGAGATGTTTTCAAGACCAAACTAACATACTTGTCATACAGTAAATGAGATGGCAGAGGGCAAGGTGGAAAGACGGGAGAGAAGAATTTAGTCTTGTTCTCTTTTCGCAAGGGAAATGGATGTGTACTTCCCAAACTCATAGCGAAGAAAAACGCTGTTCCCCACTGCAGCCTGTGGAAACAGCCACTAGCGTGTGAATCTAACGGATTGAGCGGAACAGCAGACGTGAGACGCACCAGATCATGAAAAACAGTGTCATTTCTGGAAAACATTAAAGAATATTTTCTCCCCATCAGGAAGACAGAGCATATGATTCCCATTCTCACATTGTGACAGAAACACTGCATGCACTATATGTGGAGGATTGCACTCGAAATTCCAAGACACCAGGCGTGGTGGGGACCTCTGAACACGCTTCTTCAAGCCGGGTTTAATTGACACCCTGGTTGACAAGATAACGCAGTTCTGACAGCAATTCTGCACTAAAAGAGTTTCTCTCTGAATTTTCAAAGAGGAATTTTTGCTTTTAGCTTGAGAGACAAGAAATTCACCATCTTTCAGACCCATATTCTGTGACGCTACTCCAGCCTGGGAATAACAGTAGGGTCACTCTGCTGTGTCAAAATCGTACTGCTCTGTGCTGCTCTCCTCTGACCACCCATAACTGCAGAATGGCCAGTCCCCTCGAGTCCTTATGTTTCTTTTTAGGGGGACCCAGAGGTCATTTCTGGGGTGCTTAAACTCTGTAAGTTACTGTTTGGCACCCACTACTGTCCTTTTTTTTATTTTTCATTTTTCACTTTTTTAATTTTCCTTTCTCTCTGAATGGGCGATCACTGTCCTTTTCTCTGTTTCTCTGGCTTTTGGTCAAATGCCATCAGTGGCTGTGGACACAAAAGCTGCTCGGCTGCGGTGATGCCTGCCAGTGGACTGATCCTTCCACCGACACCTAAAGGTACTACCGCAACCATGATGGTTCTGAGAAGGTACCAAAGATTGCAGCGGTTGATGGAAATACATCTAAAGGAAGACCCCCACAATGCGCTATTCAGTGATGTAGCGAAGGTACCACAAGTGCACTTTTGCTGGAAGAGTTTCGTATCCCAATGATAAAGGGAGAAAGTGCCCACTGTCCACACCGGTGGCTGAGCTATCCTGTAGGCTATGGCCACGGTCTCCTGGCATGTGTTGTTATAAGGGCCTTGGGAAAATCGCCCTTCCCTTTGTCACTCAGATCTTTACTATAGCTTCTTCTTCCTCAGACTGCTGTTTGAGCCCTTGGGAACTTGGGTGAATGAAATTAGGGTGACAGATACTATGGTGGCCTTGGAAATGTGCCTCCATGAGCTTCAAGCCATGCTTCACTTAGGCTGACACCTTGCCCCTGCCTGTCATGCAAGCAGACACCTACCAGGGTCACTTCAGGAGCTCTTGGGATGTGATCACCTGCAAGACCAATCGAGACCTCATGTCACAGCTTTAAGAATTGAACAGAAGCCAGGTGCAGTGGCTCACAAATGCAATCCCAGCACTTCGGGAGGCCAAGGCAGGAGGATCACTTGAGCCCATGTGTTTAAGATATTTAAAAAAAAAAAAATAATGAACAGAATACTACCTCTATATTCCCTTGAGTTTTAGTTTTGTATAAGGCTATGTTAAACATCCAATGAGAAAGCTAAGTAGGTGCTTTTAGATGATCACACTGCAAGCAAAAGCAGAATTTATGAATCTGCAAAGTGGGATTATTTCGCTTTTTCATCTTGTTGTCAATGAGACTATGGGAGAGAGTAGGGAGGTAATTCTTTCTTCCTGAGCTTGGGAAAATCAGTTTCTCTTCAATGGAGAGAAAAGCAAGTAAAATAAGACTAAAAATAGAAAAAACCAGGAGGATAATCAGATAGGTTTTTCAATCTTTTGACTACTCTGGCCCTAAAACTAATTTGGACTACAGCTACAAGACATTATGACAACCTGTTGGCCAGCAAAATGTAGGTCATTTAACTAATCGTTTTAGCTATATAAGGCCAAACTATTGGTTTGACCCACTTTCCCCCCGCCCCGCATTAAAATGTCTGATTCATAGATCTGCTTGGTTGGTTGGCATGTGATAAACACACACAGACTCCAGAAGGAAGTCATCACTGGTCTCAGTTTTAAAATATCCTCTCTATTTTAATGCATCAAATACTGTAAAAGTATTTTTGTAGGTATTGTTATATGTTTTCTGTTTATTTAACTATGCATTCCATATGGCTCAAAAAAGAGCAATGATGTTTGTAACTTTTCAATGAAAATGATATTCTTCTAAGCTTATAAAGTTGTAATGAGTTAAACGCTGGGTGAAACACATTGCTTTTATGCTAGCTTCCATTTAGAAAATGCAAACAGTAGTGACTTTGTTCTATTTTATAGCTTGGAGTTGCTCAAGCTACCCAAGATGATTACAATCAATATTTGTTAGAATACCAACATACGAAAGTTATCTTTCAGACCCTGAAAACCAAAAAGAGGTGCCCTGACCCACTCCTCGAAAAATCAAAACCTAAATTATTACACAGCAGGGTATGTCTCGAAGCTCGAATCTACGAATTTCAGAGGGAATAAGCACTTCTACTGAACTATTGATAGACTCTTCAGCGTTTCCTTGTATCACTTTACAAAACAAAAGCAATCAACCAATACAACCCCAGAAAGAATATCAATGTCTTGCTTTCTCAGCTTCTTGTGAATTCTAGGACATTAAAGATATAATGAAAATACTTTCATGCAGAGAAAGCCCAAACTGAGGCAGCCTCCGTCCACGTGGCCTGTTACCTCGGAACCTATAATTACTCTGTTTGGCTCAGTGCGTTAAATAACACTTGCCTGTTATTTGGGGACCATACCGTTTGGTATGTGTATTAAGAAGCACCTGTGTTAAACAACGCCTACTTTTACAGAGTGGCAGCTCATCCTATGCTAGAAAAAGATGACAGACCAGTATGTTGCCATCCCGATGTTGTCCCAGGATGGGAGGAGTCCAGTGATTGTAAAAACAGAAAACTCACACATTTTTATAAACTGCCTCAAAAGGTAACAATGATTTAAATTCTCTTGACATGCTAGCTCATGGTCTAAAATATGAGCTGTTAGAAGACAGGGAGAGTTGAGAATGGCACAACTCTAATGATAGAGTATGGCAAGTCCCAAACGACTGGGAATTTCTAGAATAATTCATTCATTAACAAGTAATAGCTTGGCCAGGCACGGTAGTTCACACCTGTAATCCCAGCACTTTGGGAGGCGGAGGTGGGAGGATCGCCTGAGGTCAGGAGTTTGAGATCAGCCTGGCCAACATGGCAAAACCCCATCTCTACTAAAGATACAAAATTAACCTGGTGTGATGGCCCACATCTGTGATCCCAGCTACTCAGGAGGCTGAGGCAGGGGAATCACCTAAACCTGGGAGGAGGTGGGGGTTGCCCTGAGCTGAGATTGCACTACTGCGCTCCAGCCTAGGCCACAGAGCGAGACTCCATCTCAAAAAAAAAAGTAATAGCTTGATTTCGGAGGGGAGGCCTGCATCAAACAGCAGTGGCTTCTCAAATTTTCCATCATTTACAGTTTACCCTGAGACTTGGGGTACAGTGGGTTAGGAAACTTAGTTCTACTGTCTCAGCCTGGTGTCTGATGAAGCACAAAGCTTGTGGGGACAGATTTCAGATAAAGAGATCCCTCTGTGTGCACCCCAAAAAGAGCAAAGAAGGTGGTGAAGAAAGAAACAGCACAGAAATGCAAGCATTTATGTCCTTCCACGCCCCTTAAAACATTCAAAGTGCCAACCAGAGTGTCCCATTCGTGCTAAAGACTGTGATCAACAATTGGGATGAAAAGCCTTCAGATGTGCACTGCAGCCATCGGCTGGCACGCATCCATTATTGGTTGAATCTTTCATTTCTCAGCTACTCTCTGATGCCTAAGTGTGAAAGAGTCAGTATGCCTGAACTGAATTTTTAGATCGCTTTGCGTCGATGCACATTTGTTTGTTTTCAAAATCAACAACAAATGCAACACTAAACACTTTTGGCTGCTCAGTTGTGCTGCCTTGTGCCCTAACAGAATTCGCCCCCTTGTGCTCAGGCAGCTTTGGAACGGAGCCAACGGCACACGTAGAATCAGAATTCAATGAAGCAAATTAAATGATGAACTATCCCTGCCCTCCATTTTCCCTGTAGAAAGAAGCACCAATGTTTGTGCTGGCTTCTGTGTGTTTAAATGTGTGTGTGTGTGTGTGTGTGTGTGTGTACATAAAAACGAGCATTTCCACATAGTTCAGAAACAGATAGCAAGACAATTGTAAAGAAGGCAGGATACAAAAGCAGCGTGCACATTTTGTCCAGAGTGGCCAGATTATATTGCAATCCAAAGTTTAGCTGTGATTTTGAAGTGAGGTTTGCCTTGTGTACTGTCCACAAACTGGAGAAAGCTCTAATCCCTCTGAAAAGCAACCGTGTGGATTGATTGGATTAAATATCAGAAACTTTGTTTCCAATGAGTTCCACAAATCCCCTGGATAGAGCCTGGAGTGAAAAAAAAAAAAGAAGAAGAAGAAACTGGAAATATGCAAAAGTGAAAAAAATCCATAACTGAATACACATAAAATCCTTCATGACTTCTGAAAAGAATTTCTTCCCACCAGGGAAAGAACTAGCAGCTGTTCTTAGGGAGTGACGGAGAGTTACTCTTTCTCTTCACATCCCTGACCGCACAACCCACCAGGGACCTTCTCTTCCTGTTCTGTTGCCCTGAGAAGGATATCAGGTTGAAGAGCTTCAGAAAATCGATTTAGAGTTTTATAGCCTGCATTCTCTCACTCACTTATTCATTCATTCAACTCTGTATCAGTTCTCTCTTTCTTTTTTAATTAATTAATGAAGTCTTTTTGTAGAGACTGGGTCTCGCTGTGTTGCTCAAGCTGATCTCAAACTCCTGGTCCCAAGCAATCCTCTCACCTCAGCCTCCTAAAAGTGCTGGGATTACAGGCATGAGTCACAATGCCTGGCGGTTCCTTCTTTCTATACATGACAATAGATGCCTCCATAAGTGCCATTTGCACTGCAAATATGTGCAAAGGAAAAGACTTAGGAAACTTTATAGCATTTTCTTGAACTCAAATCAAGGAACATCACTGCCTATGAATAGCGGAAGACAGCAAAACTGAACAACTAAAAGCAGAAATGGAAATGTCTTCCAATTTCCTCCAGCTTCACTATTGCCAGAAAAATCTGACCCATAAGAGTGAAGCGCTAATGTTTGACCACGGACTCCGTCAGAGTACACAATGGGTGACTGCGAGTGTATATTCGATGTGAGTGTTTCCTCTGGGCTGAATGCCAGAAATTCCACTCTTAGATGATCCAGCCAGACAGGCTGCTTCTGATGACATACTGCTTCTGATGACATACTGCTTCTGATGA
>NW_016107407.1:3109399-3151759 GCF_001604975.1 Cebus imitator | reverse complement strand
ATACTGCTTCTGACGACATACTGCTTCTGATGATGACATACTGCTTCTGACGACATACTGCTTCTGATGACATGCTGCTTCTGAACCACCAGACCTTGTTGCACTTGCGTTACTCATGCAACAGTGGGCTCAGTCGCTTGGTTGGTATCAGCCCAATGACCACAGTCAAGGAGGATTTAGCCAGGGGATTTTATTATTTGCAACATGTAAGGAGAACGCCAGTGATAATTCCCAAAGCAGTTCCTTCCTGAGCTGGGGGCTGGGTGAGGTTTTATAAGCATGGGGTCATGAAGCATGATCTGATTGGATGTTACAATGAGGTGATGCCAAGTGGCATGATCTGACTGGATCTTGCTGTGGGGTGACACCAGGGCTCCATCTGATTGGATCCTGGATCCTACCATCCAGTGTCCGCTTTTTAATTCAGTCCCCTGTCCTCAAGCTAAGCACTTGGGTTCCCCTGTAGCTTCACACTTAGTTCTCTGGGCATGCTCAGGTTACGTGACCTGAGGGTTCATAGTAACTGAAAAACAGCTCACAACTTTGTTACATGAAAGTTGAACCAGACAAATATCATGCAGCTACCCTCATTTCCCAGTTTCTCCTGGGTTCAATATTGACCACAAGCATTTAAGTTCTATGGGAAAAGACTACACTGTGCAGGTGTCGTGTTAGATCATCTGCACTTGTCTATTTTATTATTACACTTAACTTCAATTTATATTGTAAATCTTTTAGCTGACCAGCTAGGGTTCTCCACTCGGGGAGCAAATGCCTCATTACTGAGAGGTCACTGTGGTCTGAGAAAACTCGATTGCTTTTTTTTCTGAGCTTGCTTTCTCTGTGGTCCCCAGTGCTGGACCCTGAAGATACAGAAACTTGTGCGATACAAGTATTTGAGGAGAGGTTTGGTGTGTGAACAAGACAGCATAGCACCTCCATAGATGGGTTCAGGATAAGGAAGGAGGTAAAGTTGTGGCTTGGGTGGTGTATTAGTTTCCCAGGGCTGCTATAACAGAGGATCATTAACTGGGTGGCCTATGTTAAGAGAAATTTATTGTCTCATGATTCTGGAGTCTGAAAGTCCAAAATCAAAGTGTCAGCGGGACTGGTTTCTTCTGGAGCCTATGCGGGAGCTTCTAGCTTCTGGTGGCTTCTGGCAGCTTCTGGCAGTCACTGACATCCCTTGGTTTGTAGCTGCTCCCCTCCAAACACTATCTATAAACACTATATAGCCACGAGGCAACTTTCCTCTGAGGAACTGTCTTGGTGTCTCTTCGACTTTTCTTACAAAGACACCAGCACGTTGGACTAAAGGCCACCCTATGCCAGTATGGCCTCATTTCAATTAATTGTGTCTGCAAACAACAAATTTCCAAATAAAGTCACTTACATAGGTATGAGGATTAGGACTTGAACATATTTTTTTGGAGGATGTAATTCAATCCACAAGAGGTAGAAAGGCAGATTGTCATAAAAGGATCTCTGTATACCAAAATTAGGTACAGGCAGACCTCATTTTATTGCACTTTGCAGATACTGCATTTTCTACATATGGAAGGTTTATGTCAATCCCGTGTCAAGCAAGTCTGTAGGCGCCATTTTTCCAACAGCATACGTTCACTTTGTATCTCTGTGTCACGTTTTGGCAATTTTTGCAACTCTTCAAATGCTTTTGTTGTTAATATATCTGTTATGGTAATCTGTAATCAGTGATCTTTGATGTTACTATTATAATTATTTGGGGAAACCACAAATCATGCCTATATAAGACAGCAAACTTAATAATGTTGTGTGTGTTGTGAATGCTCCACCAGCTGGCCATTCCCCAGTCTCTCTCCCTCTCCTCGGGCCTTCCTATTCCATGAGACACAAAAATACTTACATAAGGCCAATTAATAACCCTGCAATAGCCTCTAAGTATTCAAGTAAAAGGAAGAGTTGCATGTATCTCTGAATCAAGAGCTAGAAATGATTGAGCTTAGTGATGAAGGGTTGCCAGAAGCTGAGATAGGATGAAAGCTAGGTGTCTTGATCTAGTTAGCCAAGTTGTGAGTGCCAAGGGGAAGTTATTGAAGGAAATTAAAAGTGCTACTCCAGTGAACAAGTAACTGATAAAACAAAAAAGCCTTACTGCTGACATGGAGAAAGTTTGAGTGGTCTAGGTAGAAGATCAAACCAGCCACAACATTCCCTTAAGCCAGTGCCTAATCCATAACAAGGCTCTACCTTAAGTCATTCTGTGAAGGCTGAGACAGGTGAGGAAACTGCAGAAGAAAAGTTGGAAGCTAGCAGAGGTAGGTGCATGAGGTTTAAGAAAAGAAGCCCTCTCCATAACATGAAAGTACAACGTGAAGCAGCAAACGCTGGTGGAGAAGCTGCAGCAAGTTATCCAGAAGATTTAGCTAGGATCATGGATGAAGATAGCTTCACAAAACAACAGAATTTCAATGTAGATGAAGCAGCCTTCTGTGGGAGAAGATGCCACCTAAGATTTTCACATCTAGAGAGAAGAAAGGACAGGCTAGCATCAAAGCTTCAAAGGACAGGCTGACTCTCTTAGGGGCTAATGTAGCTGGTGACTTTAAGTTCTAGCCAATGCTTATCAACTGTTTTGAAAATCCTAGAGCCCTTAAGAGTTAAGCTGAATGTACTTAACCTGAGCTCTATTCATAGAAAAACAAAGCCTAGTTGACAACACATCTGTTTACAACATAGTTTACTGAATATTTTAAGCCCACTGTTGAGATCTGCTGCAAAAAAATTCCTTTGAAAATACTACAATTCATTGACAATGCACCTGGAGGTTACCCAAGAGGTCTGATGGAGCTGTACAAGAAAAGTAATGTTGTTTTCATGCCTGTTAATGTCCATTCTGCAGCCCATGGATCAAAAAGAAATTTCAACTTTCAAATCTTATTATTTAAGGAATATATTTTGTAAGGCTATAGCTTTCTTACAAAATGGTTGGACTAGGCAAAGTAAATTGAAAACCTTCAGGAAACAATGCACCGTTCTAGATGCAATTAAGAACATTCGTGATTCGTAAGAAGAGGTCAAAATATCAATGGAAGTTTGGAAGAAGTTGATTCCAACCCTCATGGATGACATTGTGGGTTCAAGATGTCAGTGGAGGAAGGAACTGCAGATGTAGTGGAAAAGGCAAGAGAACTAGAATTAGAAATGGAGCCTGAAGATGTGACTGAATTGCTGTCATTCCATGAGAAAACTTGAACGGAGGAGGAGATGCTTCTTATGGATGAGCAAAGAAATTGCGTTCTTAAGATATGGAATCTGCTTCTGGTGAAGATGTTGTGAACATTGTTGAAATGACAACAAAAGATTTAGGATATTCCATAAACTCAGTTGATAGCACAGTGGCAGGGTTTGAGAGAATTAACTTCATTTGCGAAAGGAGTTCTACTGTGGGTAAAATGCTATCAAATAGTATCACATGCTACAGAGAAATCTTTCATGAAAGGAAGAGTCGATCAATGTGACAATTGCATCGCTGTCTTATTCTGAAAAACTACCACTGCCACCCCAACCTTCAGCAACCACCACCCTGATCAGTCAGCAGCCATCAACACTAAGACAAAACCCTCTATTAGCAAAAAGACAACAATCCATTCATTGAAGTTTCAGACAATCATTAACATTTTTAGCAATATTTTTATTTTTATTTTTATTGTTTTTATTTTTTGAGATGGAGTCTCAATCTGTGGCCCAGGCTGGAGTGCAGTGGTGCAGTCTCTGCTAACTGCAACCTCCACCTTCTGGGTTCAAACAATCCTCGTGCCTCAGCCTCTGGAGTAGCTGGGATTACATGTGTGCTACCATTCCTGGCTAATTTTTATATTTTTAGTAGAGAAGAGGTTTCACCATGTTGGCAAGGCTGGCCTCGAACTCCTGACCTCAAACAATCTTCTGCCTTGGCCTCACAAATTGCTGAGATTGTAGGCGTGAGCCAGCATATCTGGCTATAATATTTTTAAATTGAGGTATATACATAGTTTTTTAGACATAGTGCCACTGTACACTTAAAAGACTAGTGTTGTGTGAATATAACTTCTATATGCACGAGAAAACAAAAGCAATTGTGTTACTAACTTTATTGTGGTATATGTCTTATTGTGCTGGTCTTGAATCAAACCTGCAATATACCAGAAGTATGCCTGTGTGATTTTAATATCATTTGTGTTCAATGCAAGGGAACCGGTAAAAGATATGTGTGAGATAGAGAGAAAAGGGAACCTTGAGGGAGGCCCTTGGACAGGTATAGCGTGTGTGCTTGGGAACAGTGGCCACAGCTAAGCTGCAGAGGCTGACCCAGCCAGAGTTCCGTTTGCCGCTCTGCAGACAAGAATTCTGTACAGAGCAAACATCAGTGGTGTGGATCTCACAGCCTACTCATCTCACTTCCAAGACGTACGAAGTTTGGTCCTTCTCAACTCTCCTCTCAGACATATGGTTTCATAGTCTGAGACACATTGAACTTACAATCAGGCCGGGCATGGTGGCTCACGCCTTTAATCCCAGCACTTTGGGAGGCCGAGGTGGGTGGATCACCTGAGGTCAGGAGTTCAAGACTAGCCTGGCCATCATGGTGAAACCCCATCTTAAAAAAAAAAAAAAAAAAAAAAGTAAAAACCCATATAAAAAAAAAAAAAAAAAAAAAAACTTACAATCAGCTACATTTTCATAATACATGACCCTAACCGGCACAGAAAAATAATAGAAATAATTTCAACGAAAGCGGCAGGAACTTGACCCAACAAGTAATTCTGGAATCCTAAAAAAAAATCATGGACAGGAGGAGTCCCCAGAGTTCAGAGGACCCTGACCTGGGAAGAGCTGGGTGTGTGATTTCTCCAGAACATCTTGGGCCATAGGAAAGAGGGGGCTGATCCCACTGGGCAATCTCGTCATCTGGATCTGAAAGGGCAGTTACACGGGCGGACCTCAGTCTGGAGGTGACCGTGGCTTTTGTGGCAGGCAAGAGAAAATGGCATCCAGACAGGGCCTGGGAGAGTGACGCTTCTGCTGAAAATGGATGGACTTGCAAATGGTGGAGCAGTCGGCAGACTGGACGCTGAGCTCTAGCAAGGCTGAGGCAGAAGAACTGGGAGAGTGAGCATTTTCTTCTCAAGGCCTCTGCATTTTATTCAGCATATGCTTCTCATCAATTTGCATGTTGGAAACCGCCTGAAAAAGACATTTTTAAATGTCAGGAAATTGCCCCAGAAGGGAATGCTTCTAGAACCTGGTGGTGGCTGTCGTAGCGTCCTGCTGGGGTCTGACTGAGGGGTAGGGGTGAGACTAACATCACTATTTGATAGGAGTAGCCAAACAGGGCCAAGGAGCGAAATTTAAAACTGGGCACCTTCCCTTCTCTGCGGATAATTTCCAGTGGATTCATTCAGCTCTCGCCTGGCCTCTCCCCACCAGCCAGAGATGGGGTTCTGTTTCTATTTGTCTCTCATCATAAAGCTCATCAATTTTGTTTTAAATTGTGTTAAATTTGACTCAGGTAATAGAATGCCGCAGACTGCCGACTTGTGAGAAAAGTAAGGCAGCTGCTTTCACATGTTAAAAAGAACTTGAATCGACAGTTAACATAATCTACTCTGAACGCTTTTTCCCACTGTGGCGAGATAAGTGTGTTTGGCTGGAGTTGGTAAATCTCTGAGTTTGCAGATATGTATTGATATGCAACAACCCGTAGGGAACTAATTGTCCACAGAATAGCCTGACAGCTCAAGAAGAGTGTGGACATTTTTTCCCTGGGTCAGTCACTGTACAAGGAAAAATGAATCTTAACGTTTTCCCCCTAAGCCAACAGGGACCTCTCCTGTGCTCTGCTGAGAAGATGTGGACAGACCCTGTCTGTGAGTGCTCATGTTAGCCGAGCAGGGAGCTGATGGACTTGTTCACCAGTGAGCACCGCCATGATCCGGGGGAGCCGAGAACTTTCTCCCCGCCAAGGGAGCCAGGGAAGCGGGTGGAAAGTCGAGCAGGCTGTCAGAGGCTGGCAAGAGGCAAGAAACGCCGGCCGTGTTCTTTGAATTTTCAAAATGCCCAACGGGACGGCAACACCGGAAAAAATAAACATAAGATCAAGCTAAGATGGGAAGGATTTCAGCCCGACAAAAGGAAGAAGGCCTGTAGTCAAAGACATGACACACGCTAGAACCACAGGCCCGGGGCCACATTCCCGACAGCATCTGTTGAGCGCTTGCTGTGTGCCTTGCTCTAGAGAGCTTTACTTTTCCCTTTTTAAAATGTAATCGTAATCGATAACTTCATAAGCAATCAATAATAACTATTTAGTTTTTTGTTTTTTAATAGATGGAGTTTCTCCATGTTGGCCAGGCTGGTCTCGAATTCCTCTCCTCAGGGGATTCGCCCACCTCGGCCTCCCAAAGTGCTGGGATTACAGGTGTGAGCCATCGCGCCCAGCCGACTTTAGTTTTTAATATACTTTACAATAATAAACTCATAAGTGAAGTGATATAAAAAGTAAGTAAGACTGGGCACAATGGCTCACATCTGTAATCCTAGCACTTCGGGAGGCCAAGGCAAGTGGATTGCTTGAGCCCAGGAGATTGAGACCAGACTGGGCAACATAGTGAGACCGTATCTGTACAAAAAGAAAATACAAAAATTAGCCTGGCGTGGTGGCCTGGGCCTGTGGTCCCAGATACTCAGGAGGCTGAGGTGACAGGATCACTCGAGCCTCAGAGTTCAAGTCTGCAGTAAGATATGATGGCATCACTGCACCCCAGCCTAGGTGGCAGAATGAGACCTTGTCTCAAAAAAAAGTAAATTAAAGGTAGCAAATAGAATATATAAAAAATAGGCTGGGCACAGTGGCTCACACTTGTAATCTCAGCACTTTGGGAGGCTGAGGCAGGTGGATCACCTGAGGTCCGGAGTTCGAGATCAGCCTGACCAACATGGAGAAACCCTGTCTCGACCAAAAAATACAAAATTAGCCGGGCATGGTGGTACATCCTTGTCATCGCAGCCACTCGGGAGGCTGAGGCAGGAGAATAGCTTGAACCTGGGAGGCAGAGGTTGAGGCAAGCTGAGATTGAGCCATTGCACTCCAGCCTGGACAACAAGAGCAAAAATCTGTCTCAAAATAAATAAATAAATAAATAAATACAAGTTATCCCCATTTTAAATATTGCAAATAAAGTTGGAGTACCCCAGACCACACCTAATTTTCCTTTCGAAAAGCGCGTAACACACTAATCAATTTACCTATGTTTTTCCAGACCCTTTTCTTTACTGTGTGTAAAGAAACACATACACACACACACACACACACACACACGTGCACACACTTACCCCACCAGTACATGTATCTGGTGGATAGCAGTCTGTTTATATATGATAAATGCTATCACACTATATATAGTATTCTATACTTTTCATTCCAAATATATACATTTTGGTGATCTTTCTGTATCAGTGTATATGGATCTACTTTTTGCAAAGTATTACACAATATGGCTCAAAATGATTTATTCAGCTCTTCCCTTTTTGTTGATACCTAGGCTGTTTTAAATTTTTCCTATTACAGACACTGCTGAAAGCAGCAACTATTACCTACAGTGCCTTAGAGAATCCACTTCTTCGATGCTTGCCAATACCATATATTATCATGGGGATCTTTAGGAAGAAGGGAGACAGACTCATCTGTCCTGGGTGATTTGGTCATTCACTTACTAAAAGGCAAAAGAGAAAAGATCTCTCATGGTCCATAGCAATTCAATGATAATGGGTAAGAGGATTCTATGGGAGGTTTTATAGAAAGATTACCTGAAATGGACATTTTTTTTCTTTTTTTTTTTTTTGAGACATAGATTTGCTCTGGTCACCCATGCTGGGTGTATAGGATGTGTGCTTGGGATCTCAGCTCACTTCAACCTCGACTTCCTGGGTTTAAGCGATTCTCCTGCCTCAGCCTCTGGAGTAGCTGGGATTACAGGTGCAGGCCACCATGCCCAACAAAATTTGGTATTTTTTTTTTTTTGAGACAGAGTCTCGCTTCGTCGCCAGGCACCAGGCTGGAGTGCAGTGGCGCGATCTCTGGTCACTGCAACCTCCGCCTCCCGGGTTCAAGCAATTCTCCTGCCTCAGCCTTCCGAGTAGCTGGGATTACAGGCACGCGCCACCATGCCCAGCTAATGTTTGCATTTTTAGTAGAAATCGAGTTTCACCACGTTGGCCAGGGTGGTCTCAATCTCTTAACCTCGTGATCTGCCCGCCTCAGCCTCCCAAAGTGCTGGGATTACAGGCGTGAGCCACCGCTCCCAGCCAAAGTTTTTTATTTTTAGTAGAGACAGGATTTCGCCCTGTTGGCCAGGCTGGTCTCAAACCCCTGACCTCAGGTGATCCGCCTGCCTCAGCCTCCCAGAGTGGGATCACAGACATAAGTCACTGTGCCCAGAATGGACATATTTTTAAAAATTATGTTCTTGTTTTAATTTTGACCCGAATATTGACTGGAGGAAGCAGACTTGGCTGCAGGGGTGAGTGGCCTGGTTCAGTTGTAGGAAAATCAAAATTAGTCGGTGCAGGCCTCTTTCCAGGTTCTTTTTTTCCTAGTACAAATCTGAGTGTGATTTTTAAAAAATCGTTATTTAAGGCCTTTTCCCCATGAATTCACAGTCACAGTGTGGGCTGGGACAAGTGCGGGACTCTGAGGCTAGAGATAAAGGAGACACCAGGGGTCCCTTCAGGGAGTCCACAGCCAGAATCCATTACCTTCCAACGTAAACCTCAGAGGAATGCACCGTGCATAGTGTCTACCTTGCTGTGGTCAAACAGTGCCTTCCATTGCAAGCTTTGAGTGCAACTGTAATTATGAAATGCCTGCATTTCTTTTTACCATGGACATTATGGATCAATTCACCCCCCAATGCATCTCTCTCCCCGTCAGCAGCTCTCTGGGCCCTGCCCACCCGGATCCTGCATCAGATGCCATTTCAGAGCTGCTGTTTGGGGACAGACTGACAGCTGTTGGAGTAGGGACTCCCGCCAGCCCTGAGAATAATATAATAATTGAAAACAGAGAGGCTATATTGACTTGTGACCCGGAGGAAACAGATGTATGCACAAAGTAACCAATGACCCTGGGTCACTGCCCTCCTTTAAACTTTAGCCTCAAGTAAGATAACCATTTTTTTTTCAACTTTGAAAAATCAAAAGAAAACCAACTCCCCCTCCTTATATGGATAAATCACAGGCACCAACTTTATAAATGAGCAGATTACCTAAATTGCTACTTGGGTATGCCTCCATTAAATTCGCAGGTGGTCAAATCTGGATGTGCTGGAAACAGAGCGATTTATCTATAGATGGTTCGCATTTGGCCAAAAACAGAATACAGCATCTTCTCCAGACACACTTTCACATTCTTCTTATTTTCCTAGAGATGAATTGCTTCATCCAGTAGACATTTGTTATCCTTCTCCCCGTCCTCCCCCCATCCCGTTAAGGAAATTTGAGGGGTGAGCAGTTCACAGGGAGATTCAGGGGCAGCTGGTGAACTGAATAAGAGAGACACAGTTGTCTGCATAAAGTTGACATCTCCAGCCAGCTTCTCAATAGCTGCCATTGTTTCCTCTGCCCACTAGGAGCTCATTGTGGATGGATGGGCCTTCCTCCAGGGTCCATAATGAACTCTGGGCAGGTGGAGGTAAAATAAGCCCTGGATGGAACCTATTGCTGCCAAACTCACAGAGGCTTGTATCTGCCAACTGGGACGATACCCATCCTAAATTGGAATTGTCTGTGATGGCGGTCTACCCTCGCCAAAGGACACTGGCTACGAATCAGCACCTCCTGGCACGGATGACTTTGAAAAACTGACCTGGGATCCAAATGTGGATTGTAAAAATGCTCATAATCTTTGACCTAGGAATTCTCCTACTAGACATTATCCTAAGAAAGCGATCTATTTAACTATACAAAAACACATACAAACCTAATGATAAATAAATATGATGAGATTGTCCATTAGGGTTATTTATTTATGCTAAATAAATTCTAAGTGGCATATCAATGGAATACTGGTAATATTAATTTGGGGACATCCAAAAGATAGTAATTCTTTCAGTCCTCAAAAATGATATTTTGAGGTATAGTTAATATTATGGAAAATGCTTACGATAAAAAATGTTGAATGGTAAAATGTGGTTGTAATTACTTTGTGTACATGAATATGTATTTCTATGGAACTCCCCCCAAAATTGGGGTGGTAGGATTGCGAATGCTTCTCTTAAAATAGTTTTCTTTATATTCTGTATTTTCTATTTTCCCAACAAATATATGTGACAGTTAAAAAATAAACATGACCAGTTGTAGTGGCTCACACCTATAATCCCAACACTTTGGGAGGCTGAGGCGAGTGGACCACTTGAGATCAGGAGTTCAAGACCAGCCTGACCAACATGGGTAAAACCTTATCTCTACTAAAATTACAAAAACTTATCCAGGAGTGGTGGCACACGCCTGTAATCCCAGCTATTTGGGAGGCTGAGGCAGGAGGATCACTCGAACCCGGGAAGATGAGGTTGTAGTGAGCCGAGATGGTGCCACCGCGCTCCAGCCTGAGTGACAGACTCCATCTCAAAAATAAATAAATAAAGTGCATTTTTTTAAAAAGTTAGTCTTACAGTGGAAGATTTGCGTGTATCACTCAGCATGCCCTAAAGACATTTACTCAACTCTTCATTGTATTTTTTTAAAAGGTGCAAACCCTGATGTCTCAAACTAGCCTCAGACTGTCATGGCTGTCTCTAAAGATAATTCTAGATCTAAGGAAGTTAAAATTTCAGTTTACTAATCCCTTAATACTACTTTCAAAACATTTAGCAGTTTTAAATATTCCTCTACCTAGAAAGCCAGCAAATAAAAGCAATCTGCTTTCCCCAAGTTCAGATATTAAGTCTAACAATCTTGATGGGTAATACTTTTTAAATGTTTTATTTATGCCCACTTATTTGTATTCCTCACAAAAATACATGCAAAGCCAGCAAGAGGCCCATTTCAAAGCGTGAGGAGTTGCTTTAATTTAACACAAAATTTTGGGGAATTCTTCTGCAGATTTCTTCAAGAATACCCATGGACTACAGATTACATTTGCAACTATTAGCTGATGTTCAATTTAATAAATTAATGCATACTTTAAAACTGCCTCTTTCATGTACACTAGTAATTAATTATTTAATGATTATGTAACTTGCAGGCCAACACAGAAAGAAAAATGTCCAAAAAAAAAAAAAACCCTGTAATTTCGAAAGGAGAAAGCAAAGTTTTTAAATATATTACCCAAATACTATCTGATCTGTTTGATTTTCTTCTTCTAGTTTTTACCCCTTTAATCTCGTGTTAAGTTCAGTATGGGGCCTAGAAGACGACATCTTCTGAATCAGGAAGCAACGCTGGCCTCAATAGAATTAGGAAGATGATAATTTTCCTTCAGAATTTCTGGTCCATACTTTCTTGTTCTATCATTAATGCCTCTGGCCCTGCTTCCGTCAGGCTTCTAGTGTCCCGACCACCTCTTTCTTTCAAATCCCATCAACACTCTGCTTTCAAAAATAAAAATAAAAGCAAGCAAAGCCATGCAGCAAATTCATTTCAAACACAACGGAGGAGAGAAAATTAAATTCAAGAACCAAGAACCAGTGAACGAATAGGAAAGTTTTGAGAGCCATGGAGAAGGGGAAGGGTAGAAGGGACCAGGTGGTCAATGGCTCCCCTACAACCGCAACGCATGGCTCATTGACAGTCATTCGCTGAGACCACGGCATTGCAGTAGAGAGAGTTTAACTGGTGCAAGGCTGGCCCATGCAAGATAATTGGGTTTTTTTCCCTCAAATCAGTCTTCCTAAAGGCTCAGAGTTCGGGGTTTTATGGACAATTTGTTGGGCAGGGGACTAGGCAATGGGTGCTGCTGATTTGTTGTGAATAAAATCACAGAGGTATGAAGAAGAGTCCTCACGTGGGTCTACAGGACCAGTTTAGTCATGAGTCATGCGTCTGGGTGGGTTCAGTCTGAAAAATATCTCCAAAAACCAATCTTCAGTTTTACAATAGCAATGTTACCTATAGGAGCAAGTGGGGAAATCTCAGATCTTGTGACTTCTGGCTACAGGTCTTCTGAGCAGTAAGAATTAGAGAAACTATGTTTACATTTTAGCAGAGTTCATGCCTTTCCCATAATCCAATTCTTATGCCCTCTTATTGGAGTCACAAAAGTGATTTTCAGTCCCCAAACAAGGAAGGGTTAATTTTAGGGAGAGACTATTATCATCTTTGCCTTCAAGTTAAACAATAAACTAAACTTTTTCCAAAGTTAGCTTGCCCTATGCCCAGCAATGATCAGGGACAGCTTGGAGGTCAGGAGCAAGATGGCGTCAACTATGTCAGATTTCTCTTACTATCATAATCTTGCAAAGGACGTTCTATGTGAGCATAGTCCCAGTGTGACCTGAAGGAGTGCCAGTCCCAAACAGTGAAGTGAGACTGAAGGTTCCTGGGCTTCCACACCAGACATTCCTGGTTTAAGTCTCTTGAAACCTTGGACCAATGAAGCAATTTGAGCCTCTGTTTCCTCGTCCGTAAAATGGGAAGATTAAGTAGGATCCAGTCACTAAAGGCCCCAGCCCAGGGACTGACACATAAGTGCTCAAAATGGCTAGTATCATGACAAACATGATAGTTATGTTCAAACTGGCAATAACAAAAGGAATAAAGAGGGATTTTCTCTGTTGCACTTTCATGGCAGGGAAAGTGAATTCCAAGCCTGAGGCCAGTACTTTGAAAGTGATGAGAAAATAAATACTTTTGTGTCTGTAAATAATCCTTTTTCTTGCTACAAGAAAGCTGTATCTATCAATAAAATAAAAATGTGTATGTCCTTTACTTTTTAAGGGAAAGATCCAAACAACAGCAATACTCAAAACAAAAATGCAAAATTAAAACAACAGGATCACCTTTGCTCAATATTTGACACCCCTTCTAATCTTAGGCTCTGGAGCGCTTTGAATTACAACCATTGGTTTTCTGTTACCATTTTTTAAAAAAATCTCACAGGATGTGGCCTTATTGTCTTCTGAAGGCCCACAGCTTTCTTTGTGCATGACTTATGGCAGTTGTCACATTCTGCCTTGACTTGAGGATAATGTATTTTTGTATTTCTGCTTCTGACCCCTCACCCTAGCCACCTTTTTTAAATTTTTATTTTTTGAGATGAGGTCTTGCTCTGTGGCCCACGCTGGAGTGCAGTGTTACAATCATGGCTCACTGCAGCCTCAAACTCCAGGGCTCAAGTGATCCTCCTGCCTCAGCCTCCCAAGTAGCTGGGACTACAGGTATGTACCACCATGACTGGCTAACTTTTTTTTAATTTGTATCTTATAGAGATGGGGGTATCATTCTGTTACCCAGGCTGGAGTGCAGTGGTACGATCATGGCTCACTGCAGCCTTGACTTCCTGGGCTCAAGTGGTCCTTTCACTTCAGCCCCCAAATAGTGCTCACTATAGGTACACACCACCATGCCTGTCTAATTTTTAAAAAAATTTTTGTGGAAACAAAGTCTTGCTATGTTGCCCAGGCTGGTCTCAACTCCTGAGCTCAAGTGATCCCCACCTGGCTTCAGCCACCTTTCTGAGTGACCTCCTCATCCACATCATCCCACCAGAGTCGGACTGCCTTTCTCCTTGATCTACGATTTGAACCAGGCTTTGGTCCTCTGAGAATCTTCCATACCAGGGAGGGG
The DNA here is from genome assembly GCF_001604975.1 of Cebus imitator. Classification (NCBI taxonomy): domain Eukaryota; kingdom Metazoa; phylum Chordata; class Mammalia; order Primates; family Cebidae; genus Cebus; species Cebus imitator. The sequence goes on along the minus strand of NW_016107407.1, from coordinate 3,137,959 downwards.
CTTGGTGTTCATTGAGAGGGAAAGGGAAGACAAAAGAAGTGTGAAGAGTGGATAAATTTTGAGATCTAACATTTTCCCCAGTTGTGAGTTATAAGCCTAAAAATAAAACACATTTAAGCTTTCTGATTGTTAGGGCTTTAAAAGATGACTTTGTTACTGACTGCCCTGAATTTCATTTATACCAGGTGATACCAGAACCTTCTGTTTCATTCCATTCCTTCCGTTACTCAGAACCTTTATGTAAAGGAAAAATCAAACTGTTTCGTCTCTTTGCTTTCACACTCAGCTGTTTTGTCTCTTTGCTTTAAAGAAGACTTCTGTAGCCAGATATGTGTATGTGGTTTTTGTTTTTTGTCTTTCACATACACCAAACAATTCTCCAACAGACACAACTGGGTGTCCTATAATTCAATTCAATTCTGTCATTGGGTCTTTCACTACCTGGAGCGAGTGTCAGACCCACAGACTGAGGGCTCAGCCCGCGAGGCTTCCCCCACTTCAGATACCAAAGGCAAGTCACGGGTTGCAGCTTGTGCTTTTGATTAACTGGCTATAAATCAGGGTCTTATGATTCCAGCCCTTTGGATTGGATTATTTGCTAGTGAGATGGAGCAGGGACCTGTCTTAGGGGCCTGCCAGGACCCGCATGCATGGAAATAAGGGAAAAATCTTGAGTCTCTATAAGGGAATTTCCAGGCACCTAGGCCCAGTTGCTCACACCTATAATCTCAGCACTTTGGAAGGTCGAGGTGAGCAGATCGCTTGAACCCAGGAGTTTGTAAACAGCCTGGCCAACGTGGCGAAAACCCATCTCTACAAAAAATACAAAAATTAGCCAGGCATGATGGCATGTGCTTATAGTTTCAGCTACGAGGTACTCAGGAGGCTGAAGGGGGAGGATTGCTTGAGCCCAGGAGTTGGAGGCTGCAGTGAGCTGTGATTACACCACTGCACTTCAGCCTAGGTAACAGAGCAAGACCCTGTGTCAAAAAACCAAAAAGTAAATGAGCAGCCTAATAAGCAAAAGATAGCAGCGATAGTCTCCCAAGCCAGCCAGTCACAGGGTGCTCGGGTTCTCTATAGAAACGGAAAGGTAACATCTTAACATATGTACTTGCATTGTTTTTCAGAAGCAACTCACATGCCGTCACGTGGATGTCAGATAAGGGGAAACTGAGGACTGGCCTCTGACTGTCAGTCTTTGCTCTAAATTTCTTCCTGAGGGGCGTGGAGAGAGGCACACCTACAGGCCAGACCAACGCTTAACCTTGATGCGTTGGTTTCAGATTTGACCTACAACTTCTGCTTTCCTGAAACATACACCCCAGCCTTTAAAAATCCCTTACCTGGCTGGATGCGGTGGCTCGCACCTGTAATCCCAGCACTTTGGGAGGCCACGGTGGGTGGATCACCTGAGGTCAGGAGTTCTAGACCAGCCTGACCAACATGGTGAAACCCCGTCTCTACCAAAAATACAAAACATTAGCTGGGAGTGGTGGCGCAAACTGTAATCCCAGCTGAGACTGAAGGGAGGGAGACTGAGGCAGGAGAATTGCTTGAACCCGCATGGTGGAGGTTGCAGTGAGCTGAGATCGTGCCATTGCACTCCAACCTGGGCAACGAGCAAAACTGTATCTCAAAAAACAAACAAACAAATAAATAATAAAAACCCTTGCCTGTAAGTTATTGGGGAATTTGGGTCATAAGCATTAGCCGCCCATTCTCCCTGCATGGTGCCGTCCAATAAATGTTGTTTCTCCTGCTGCAGACTTGGTTCTCAGCGTCTGACTTTACTGCATCAGGTGAGCAGATCCCAGTTCAGTTCAGTAACACGATGGCTCACAGAACCCAAGGGAGCAGTTCCCTTGCATTTACTGGTCTGTTATAAAGGGCAGCGATGAACATCGGGATGGAGAGATGGAGAGGGCAAAGTATGGGGGTTGTGGAGCCTCCATGACCTCTCCTGCACACCACCCTCCTGTTACCAGAAAGGGGCCCCTATCAGACCCCAAGACAGCTGTTCTTGGATCTTGTTCTTGGATCTCACACAAGAAAGAATTCAGGACAAGTCCACAGAATAAAGTGAATGCAAGTTTATCCAGAAAGTAAAGGAATAAAAGAATGGTTACTCCATAGGTAGAGCAGTGGCATGGGCTGCTCAGCTGATTATACTTACAGCAGTTTCTTGATTACATGCCAAGCAAAGAGTGGATTATTCATGGGAGAGGCGGGCAATTCCCAGAACTGAGGGTTCCTCCCCTTTTTAGACCATGTAGGGTAAATTCTAGACATTGACATGGCATTTGTAAACTGTCATGGTGCTGGTGGGAGTATCTTTTAGTATGCTAATGAGTTATAATTAGCATATAATGAGCAGTGAGGACGACCAGAGGTCACTCTTGCTGCTGTCTTGATTTTTGTGCATTCTGGCCAGCTTCTTTACCACATGCTGTTTTATTAGCAAGGACTTGGTGACCTGTATCTTTTGCCAACCACCTATCTTATCCTGTAACTTAGAACCCTCTAAGCTCCTAGAAATGCAGCCCAGTAGGTCTCAGCCTCATTTTACCCAGCCCCTATTCAAGATGGAGTCACTCTAGCTCAAAAGCCTTTGACACTCCCAGCACCTCCACGTGTTCACAACCACCTAGAAGCTCATCAAATCTTGTTGTTGGAGAGTCTTTCTAGAACTTGACCTCCAAACCTTACCACCTTCCAGAGGTTAGTGGGTGGGGCTGAAAATTCCAACCTTCTAGTGGAAGGTTGGTCTTTCTGGTGACCAGCGCCAACCTGAGACTGTTTAGGGACCCCACCCTAAGTCACCTCATTAACATAAAATTAAGGGTGATCCAAAGGGGTTCATTATGAATAACAAAAGACATTCCTATCACTCAGGAAATTCCTAGGGTTTTAGGAATCAGGAACCAGAGACAAAGACCGAATATATTTCGTATATTAAACCCCTTTGGAAGCAATGGAGAGATGCGTCCCTCCTGAAAGGAGCCCCCTTTCACTTGTCTTTTGTATAAACTGGGAGGGCCTCGGCTCACACAGCGCTTCCCAGAGCCCAGGACTCCTGAGCTTATGTCCTACATGCAGTTTTCTCTGGGGTTAACACAGCATCAGCAGTCACTCAGGACATTTACAATGGGCTGGAAGCCTTTGTATAAAGCACCTTGTCATTTTTATTGCCTCTCTTTAAAGAAATATTTGCACAACAATTTTTATTTTATTAATAGGTATATTTTTCTTACAGCAAGAAAGGATTATTTGCAGACACTAAAGTATTTATTTTTCCCATAACCTTCAAAGTATTGGCCTCGGGTTTGGAATTCACTGTCCCTATCAGGAAAGTGGGATAGAGAAAATTCCTCAAACGTGACCAGTGAAGATTAACAGACCAATTTGGGAGCTTGCTTTTTAGCACCACCAGTCACGTTAACATTTTTGGCTTGCCAGAGCAAAAAGGGCACATTCTGACCTTTGTACGTTACCCTCTCTCATTACCATGCTTCCCTTCTAAAGGAACCAGGAAAGCCTGGGATTTGGAGAACCAGGGAGAAAGCAGAAAAGATTGCAGCTGAAAACATCCTGAGCTGATACAAAAAATAATAATAATAAGGCCAATCAAAAGCTTCAAAAGCCAAAGATATTACTGTTCAATTAGACTTTTATTTATTTATTTTTAATTTTTTTTTTTTTGAGACAAGAATCTCACTCTGTTGCCCAGGCTGGAGTGCAGTGGTGCGGCCTCCACTCTCTGCAACCTCCTCCTCCCAAACTCAGATGATTCTCCTGTCTCAGCTTCCTGAGTAGCTGGGATTACAGGTGCCCACCACCACATCCGGCTAATATTTGTATTTTTAGTAGAGACGGCGTGTCACCATGTTGGCTACGCTGGTTTTGAACTCATGACATCAGGAAATCTGCCCGCCTCGGCCTCCCAAAGTGCTGGAATTACAGGCTTGAGCCACCGCGCCTGACCTAAATCAGCCTTAAATATGCTATGGATATCAAAGGAGTTTTAGTGCCATTGTCTCCATAAATTTGGCAGGGAAATCATTAATCATTGGATGTTAAATTTATACAGATTGTTGAATAAATGAGCGGCACATGAAGACCACATGACGATGATCCAAAAGGAAAAAGGAGAAAGAGATGAGAGAGAGGAGAGAGGGGAGAAGGGGAATTTCCTCGTTGCGGGCCACTCCAAACACGAAGCCAGCCTCTGTGGTTATTTCCAGTTTCATTCTCTGGAGCCCTGCCTACCTAAATGGCAAGTCATTTTAAGACCTTAAAAAATCTTGCCAGGCACAAAGATAGAAACATACGACGGGTATGCAGCAGCTTTTGATAGAAGTAAACTCACGGCAGATATGAGCGTTGCATAACTTCAGGCTTATGGTATCCACTTGGTTGTCATTTGCCTAGCTGTCGGGGTCCCCTTGTCATCACTGGGTGCCTGTGTGTACAGTCTGGCTGCAGAATCACATTCAGGGCAGAGGACACTCCTGCCTTAATGGGGCTTTATGGTATGACTTTACCATTTTCAATGCCAGATGGAACCATTTTCCTCCTGCCTCCTAACTGCCATACTAGTCAGGTTCAGAGACACTGAACTCCACTTTCCCTTGCTATTAGCAAACAGTATGGTAAGAAAAAGCCAGACACCCAGAGACAACCAACCAGATCAAGTAGGTCGGAGAGATAGAAATCTGTCAGAGAACATTCTTTGGAACACGCTGTTTTTATGTATCTTTTATTCACTGGCCATCTTACATAGTTAAGATTGTCAGTCGTGTAAAACTTCGATACCAGAACCTTACTCAGCATCCTGGACCAGTGCTGCCTTCTAATCCTTTTGTTTAGATGTTCCCATGTCACTTAGTCAATTATCCACCAAATACCTCATTGAGCATCTATGCACTCAGATCAAAACACTGTATAAAAAACTACAGGATGCCGGCCACAGTGGCTCATACCTATAATCCCAGCACTTTTGGAGGTAGAGGCAGGCAGGGTGACCACTTGAACCCAGGAGTTCAAGATCACCCTGGGCAACATGGTGCAATCCCCATCTTTACTAAAAACACAAAAAATTGGCTGGGCACAGTGGCTCACGCCTATAATCCCAGCTCTTTGGGAGGCCGAGGCGGGCAGATTATGAAGTCAGGAGTTCGAGACCAGCCTGTCCAACATGGTGAAACCCCAACTCTACTAAAAATACAAAAATTAGCTGGGTGTAGTGGTGCGTGCTTGTAATCCCAGCTACTGAGGAGGCTGAGGCAGGAGAATCACTTGAATCTGGGAGGCAGAGGTTTCAGTGAGACGAGATCATGCTACTGACTCCAGCCTGGGTGACAGAGCAGGACTCCGTCTCAAAAAAAAAAAAAAAAAAATTAGTGGGCCTGGTGGCATGTACCTGTGGTCCCAGCTACTCAGAAGGCTGAGATGGAAGGATTGTCTGAGCCCAGGAAGTCGAGACTGCAATGAGCTGAGATTGTGCCACTGCACTCCAGCCTGGGCAACAAAGAGAGATCTGGTCTCAAAAAAATAATAATTATACATATATATATATATATATATATATATGAACATAGAAATGAATGACGTGAGGTCCCCTCCATCAAACCCATGTCCTTACCAAGCTTAATGTCTTTACACAAGAATACTTAAATCGCTTCTCCTTCCAGTCAAAGACAACCTGTATTATTTGCTTAGGCAACTTGAGACTCTTACAGTCATCTCTGTCAACCTGACTATGACCAACTTTCTTGAGGAGCAAGTCCTTTTCTTACCCGCCTACCGCTCACTAGATGTGCTCTCCTTCCAGACCTCCAGGCCGTGTTCCAGCCAATACTCATTGCTTCAGTGGTGATGGCCTCCTCCCCATGTGTCTCGGTCCATCATTCATTTGCAATGTTTTCCAGCACCACCACATCACCCTTCTGAAGAACTCATTGAAGCTTCCCACTGCTCATGAAGCCAAATCTAGATTCATCTGTGGGCAAATCAGATTAGGGCTACATCAAGGAATGAACATGAAATTAAGAGATGTGGCATAACTTAAATAATTTAGTCAGTGGAGTTCCCAGCCAGGTCTGAATGTGTTAAGTGAGAAGCACATGAGAACTGGCCTCACCTGCAGTACTGGGGGCTGCATTAATTTTTATGAGTGGCAGCCCACCTTTGTGCATATAAATTGGGTAATTACATGAGTAAATTGGAATTTCTGCATTGAGAATCAGCACCTGTAAATAACAGGCAGACAGAGAAAGCAGGCCAATTGAAACTTTGGCCCTTCATATTTGAAAGCAGCACTTTTAGACAGCTTGAAGACTGAGGTTTGAAGAGAACTAACAGAAAGGAAGGGGTGGGGGCGGGGAAGAGTACCTAGCCATTCTGTTTGTACATCATTTTCTATTTAAAGATAATAATGTGGTGTAGAAAAGTTGAAACATGGAAATTATATATTTGATCGTCTCATCTCAACTTCCAGCAGAGTAATGATTGTCACAAAATTACCATACTTGTGTTGGACATAATTTGTTAGAAGTTGATGGCCTGAACGCTCACAGCTACCCCGAGACCTGAGACGAACTTGTCCCAGAGTGAATCATGTCCTCTGTGTTTCTGGAAAGGACATTCATGGCAAATGGGCTTTGTTGAGGATTAACTTTGTCAATCAGTTATAATTTGTAAAATCCCGGCCACTGATATGTAGAAATATGTGACGTGTGTTGATCTGGAGTAACTGACTTAATCTCTGAAGGTCTCATTTCGGCCACAAGGGAATTGACTATGTGAGTAATGAAACTAGTGGGATTGTCTAAAATGTGCAAGGCAATTGACTTGTGTTATCCCATTCAATCTTAACCATACTGTAAGCTAGATATTATTGTCCCCATTTTACAGATTAGGAAACTAAGAGAGACTTAATAACCTATCAAACTCCCTTATGATTGGCATAACTAGGACTTAGAACCAGAAGTTCTAGGTAGGTGATTCTTCATTCTTGTTTTTTTTTGATACCGACCCTCTGTCGCCCAGGGTGGAGTGCAGTGGCGTGATCTTGGCTCACTGCAATCTCCACCTCCCAGTTCCACCGATTCTCCAGCCTCCCGGCAGCTGGGATTACTGGCACGTGCCACCATACCCAGCTAATTTTTGTATTTTTAGTGGAGACAGGATTTCACCATGTCCACCCACCTTGGCCTCCCAGAGTGCTGGCATTATAGGTGTGAGCCACCGTGCCCAGCCAGGTAGGTGATTCTTAACTAGAGATGGAGGATATGGAAGGAAGCCTGTTATCTCTTCAAACTACTCTCCTAGGTTGGATGCTTGGAGAGGGGCAGGATGGCACAGTCCCTGTTGCTATTAGAAACATGTGACATTCCTCAACGATATTAACACACAAGCCAAGACTGGAAACCCTGGTCTAGCCTCAAAACTCTGGCACTGCTTCACTTGTCTCCCAGGCATCTTTACAGTCTCTTCCAACAAGAAACCATTTCAAAATAATCAATGGCCAGAAAGCTTCAGTCAACCCAGGACCTTTGGACTTGGTGTATGCAACATTTGATCTCTAACGCTGCTTTCAAAGCCAACATAATATTTGAACTTGTCATAGAGATGTCCCAGTACTTGAAAGATGGTAGAAACAACTTCCTCGAACAAGTCTCTCCTGCTGATCTTGACATCATGCCTCTCCATGTTATTCTTTCTTTTATTTGAAGGCATCGTGGATATTTGTTAAAACGTGAATCGAATCTGGGGTCTTAACAGCGTTTTTCAAGATGACTCCTGCACTTACCCTGTTTTACACACACACGTCATACACACACACACACACACACACACACACACACAGAGTCTACAGTGACTAGATTCAGTTTATCAGATTATTCCTAGCAGAGTACAGAGGAGCAGGCTGGAAATTAAGTCCATTTTGGTGGGAAAATGAAGTCAGAACAAATGCAGAGCCCTGGGCACTTCCTGGGGGGGGTCCTCAGAATGAGAGGAGGGAGGCTGGAGCCAGGGGGCCTGCGAGGAGAGGGCAAAACTGCCCACTTCTCAGTGGGCTCTGAGGAAGCTCTGCCCCAATGCTACCACTTGAGGGATTTTGTGTTCGGAATCCAGTCCCTACATATTAGATTGGTGCAAAAGTAATTGCGGTTTTTGACATTGTAAGTTACGGCAGCTGGGCACAGTGGTGCCCGCCTGTAAATCCCAGCACTTTGGAAGGCCGAGGCAGGCAGATCACCTGAAGTCAGAAGCTTTACATCAGCCTGGCCAACATGGCAAATCCCTGTTTCTACTGCAAATACAAACATTAGCCCGGTGTGGTAGCAGGCTCCTGTAATCCAGCCACTGGGGAGGCTGAGGCAGGAGAATTGCTTGAAGCTGGGAGGAGGAGGTTGCAGTTAGCCGAGATGGCGCCACTGCACTCCAGCCTGGGTGACAGAGCGAGACTCTGTCTCAGAAAAAAAATAAAAATAAATAAAAATAATGGCAGAAATTGCATTTACTTTTGCATCAACCTATAGCTGGTTCTTTCCCCAGAAAGAAATAAATGGGGTCACTGCAGGCCTGTGTGGGGCTGTGACTCCTGCTGGCTTGTGATCCAGCCCCTCAAGAACGTTTACTTGGAGGCTCTCGGAAGGAATCTCCCACGTGGGAGAGCACTGAGTGTGTTTACGCAAATATCAAAGTTTGACTTAACCACGGTTTATCAGTGAAATCCTCATTAATAATATTAAAGAGCAAAATTTGGCTCGGACAAGGGACTCTTGACCAACGGTTTGTGGGAATTGCCAGTGCTATATATTAAACAAACGAGCAGCTGTTTGTAGCCTTTGAAGTTCTGTTTTATTTCAAGAGCAACAGTTATGGTCTGTACAACACACACTCCCAAGGAAAAGAAAGAGAGCCACAGGCCAGAGAGGGACTCCAGACCTCCAGAAAATTACCAAAAGAGATGCCATAAATATAAATTGGTAGCCAAGTGAGACACTAATAAAAATTATAGTGATGACAGCAATAGCAAGCAAACTCAGCCACAAATGTTTTATGCCGTGCACTCTTAGATCTTTGATTCTTCCCAGCACCAATGGGAGACAAGCACTAATATCATCCTCATCTTATTTATTTCTTTATTTTTTGAGATCGAGTCTCGCTCTGTCGCCCAGGATGGAGCGCAGTGCAGTGGTGCGATCTCGGCTCACTGCAGCCTCCGCCTCCTGGGCTCAAGCCATTCTCCCGCCTTGGCCTCCCAAGTAGCTGGGATTACAGGCACCTGCCACTGCACCCATCTAATTTTTGTTTTTTAAGTAGAGACGGAATTTCGTCATGTTGGCCAGGCTGGTCTTAAACTCCTGACCTCAGGCAATCTGCCCACTTCGGCCTCCCAAAGTGTTGGGATTACAGGTGTGAGCCACTGCGCCTGGCCCATCCTCATCTTATGAATGAAGAAATTCAGGTGCAGAAAGACTAACTTGGTTGTCTATAGTTGCACACAGAGGCAGAAGCAGAGCTAGGAGTCAAACCCAAGCAGCTAGCTCCAAGTCCTTCCTGTCTCAGCATCAGAACAAGCATCACACACCTGAGTGCCATCATCTCTGTTAGGTACCTCACAGCCGTACTATTCCACAGGAGAACATCTATTGCACAGAGAAGACACTGCCAGCACCCCCACATCTGTGCGATTGCATGCCCACTCTGCAACAAAAAGTGTTGAAGATTTCTGGCAAAGTGCCCACTTGTTTGGCATTTTACAGCAAAGGGCTCTTAAATCCTGGGCTTATACGTGATGGAGGCTCTATTTTTTCCTAAACAGCCTAAATAAATAACAAAAACTGACAAACGATAAAAAGACAAAAGCTAATGAATAGTTTTGAGACCCTTCTTTGAAAACTAAATTTCAACAGATGCAAGATTTCTGTTATCTCTGGTATGGTTTTGCAATAGTCGACAAGAGATCATCTTCTCCCCAGAGACTAAATGAGGAGTGAAAATGCCAGCTGTCTCAGGGGATTTAGTTAGCTTCTATTTTCCTATAAAAATGAGCTTATTGTCACCTTAAAGAAGAAGTATTTTGATCCCTTAATGTCTATGACAGGTTTTTGGAGTTGAACAATGCAGGTAGCCTCTCAATATGGATCTCAAAACACATTCATATCAAATAATTGTAGGGTATGAGCCTGGGAAGATGAAGGGAAGCTCTTTGAAGACACGGACCTAAATAGTATGTGAAAATGAATTTTAAATAATAAAAATACTATCTCCCTTTACAATCATGTGGTACTGTTTTCTAAAGAGGTTTTGAAATAATGATCTTGTCTTTGAACATATATATATATGTCTGTGTGTATATATCATCTGTCCATGTATATGTATATATCTATCTATATCTACCTATGTCTATCTATGTATATATCTCTATCTCTGTCTATTTATCTATCTATTAAAGCCTATGCTAAAAATGACTGTAGGTAGCACTGAGTGACTGTGCTCCCACTAAATCAAATCCAGGTTTGACAATATCCATTACTGGCATAGTGGCATTTCCATAAACCATTAATGCTGCCCCAGGCTCTGTGGCCTAAGAGGCATCATGTGTTCTCCACAGTGCTGGCCATTTGCCATTTTGTCTCTCTCCAGGCTCCACATTCACTTGTCTGTCTGGCAATGATCTTTTCCATTTCCTTCCCATGGCTCTACATGGCTGCGTCTGTCCGATGGCAAAGTTTTTCTATTTCACTCCCCAGTGACTTTTAAGGTAGCACATGAAATGAGATCCTGAGGTTCTATGCATGACTCCTAACTCTTATAGCTCTGTAAGCTTTTAAACAATCTGAAACAGGAGTGTACGTGTGTGTGTGTGTGCGCACGCGCACATGTGCATTTGTGTGTGAAAACGGATTCAAGCATCACCCAGAGACCTTGTATTCCCCAGGCCCCCAGCAGCCTCAGGATATGTTTCCTATTAAGGATTAATTTTCCTCTAAGAAGTGATCTTTCTGGCCCTTGAAAGAAGTTCTATTCCCATTTAATGCCTGTTAGAAGCTCCCTGAGATTGGGTTGAGCAGGTGGTCTCCGAATACAGGTTTCAATGCACATTATTCACAGGAAATAAGATCAGGGTTGAGAAAATCCACTTTTTGAGAGAGGTGAGAAGGAGTGCAGTTGTCATTCCTGTTTGATCTTGGACAATTGACTTCACCTATGTCTCCACTTTCCATGGATAATACAGGGAAACAGCTCCTTCTCCCTTCCTACCTCATTAGAGAGGCCTGCAGGCAATTATAAGATGCTTTTAGAGTCCTCTCTGTAGGGCACTCGCCTTGGAAATATAAGAATTATTGGTATTCTCACCACTTGACACTCGCCAATGGCCCTGCGTGAGATGAGCATTCTCTGGCTGACACGCATATAATAATGCATGCAATTTGTTGCAGCTGCACCAAGTCACAGCCTGTTGATAAATAGAAATCCGGAAGTCACATACAAGCTGACCTAAGCAAGGCATGGATCTCACCCCTACTTTTAGTGAATAGGGCTCTGCTGAAATGTGTCACTGAGTGCAGACCTTTTAAAAACTTTCTCACCCGTGGCTCAGTCTCGATCGCATGAAGTAGGCATGTGGAGGTAGAAGCTCACATCACGTTAAGTTATAAAAGAGAGAGCTCGTGTGCTAGATCTGACGGCCATACAAATCCAAAAGCCATTGTCCCCCTCTGGGCAGTAATCTATCCAACTGTCTCCCTGGCGTTCCCACCAGGAGGCCTCAGCAGCTGCTGGAAGTTAACACAATGGAAACTGAGCTCCCCCATCTTTCTGCTAAGCACCCCACATCTCCCCCCTAGACACACACTCAGTTTGAGGCAATTATTGGCAATTTCACTTTCTTCAACAAATTGTCTCAATTTGGTTGTTTCCTCCTTCCTGCCACAGCCAAGCTCCCGTCTGTTGACTCTGATGTGTCTTTCACAGAATCTCATTTTCATCCCTGTCACCAGAGTCCAAATGCCAACGTACTGATTATTCTTGCTGTGACAAATACAGCGTCTCTTCAGCAGCCTCTTCAGGTCCCAGTCTCCTGAGAAAACAGCTCCCTCCCTCTCCCAGCCCTTGCATAACGTGGCACGCTAAGATCCCCGCCATCCTCGCCTTCAATTCCTTCACACACTCATCCTGGATGTTTTGCATCTCAGTTCTGAAACGGCATCCCCTCCTCAGTTCTGTTTCCCCTGTTTCCTGCCTGTCTCTGTGTCTCTGGAAGGCCCAGGTCAGCAGGACAAATTCTTCTACCCCCATAGGCTACCGCCAAGCTTAATTTTAGCACCCGGCAAATTACAGTAAGTCCTGCTCATCAGATCAAAACATTCATCCCTGCGTGCCAGCCAGACTTGGGGGACATAGCGAACAACCTCGAAAATTTCTTATGAGTCAGCTAAGGAGCATTCAGGCATGCGAAATCACAGGACACGTCCACACATTCAGACATAATGACTTTCGGGCAGGATCATTTAACATGAAAGTGAAGCTCCTTCTCTGGCTGCCACATTGTGCCAGGCCGAAGGACAGGCTTCTGCAGAAACATATTCAGGCAGAGTTAAGTATCTGGGAAGGACGTCCACGTGATGACTTGTGGGAGAGCTGTGAAATCTCCTTGGGGAGTGTCATATTTAGAACATCCTAAAGCACACCCACTAGGGCAAAGGTGGCCTTTGTTGTGTTAGTCAATTTGATGTTCGTTTGATGAAGAAGCTGAAGTCCAGCATCTCCAAAGCCCAGAAGTCAGTCCCGGTGCCTATGATTACACGAATTTCATTCTCAAGCTTTCAGATTGAAAAATAGATGATTGAATCTCTCTATAAATATCAGAACTCTTGCTTCTGTTTCATTCATTTATTTTTTAATTTTTATTTTTTTTAGAGACAATCCTGCTTTGGAGGCTGGAGTGCAGTGGTGCCATCATAGTTCACTGCATCTGGAACTCCTGGAAAATCAAGCGATTTTCCTACCTCAGTCTCTTGAGTAGATGATACTGCAGACACACACCACCGTGCCTAGCTAATTTTAAAAAAAAATTTTCCCCTTTGGTCTTTGATTCAGGATTCAAAATTTTTTGTAGAGACTGGATCCTGCTATGTTGCCCAAGCTGGCCTTGTATTCCTGGCCTCAAGTGATCTTCCCACCTTGGCCTCCCAAACCTCTGAGATGACAGGCATGAGCCACCATAGCCAGCTGCTCCTTTCTGTTTTAAATATGCCCACTAGCCAGGTGCAATGGCTCACGCATGTAATCCCAGCATTTCAGGCTGAGGCTGAGGCTGGGAGATTACTTCAGCTTAGGATTTTGAGGCCAGCATACACTGCAAAACCCCATCTCTACTTAACAAAAAAATTATCTGGGCGTGGTGGTGCACACCTGTGATTCCAGCTACTCAGGAGGCTGAGGTGGGAGCTCAGAAGGTGGACGCTGCAGTGATCTGTGATTGCACCACTGCACTCCAGCCTGGGTAACAAAGCAAGACACTGTCTCAAAAAATTTAAAAATTAAAAATTAAATATGCCCACTAAACCCTTCAGCAAGGAAATGATTCCTGATTCATATCATCATTTTATCTGCCTACCTTACCATAAAAAGTGACTGAGAAGCTCCCTTTGCGTCTTCCCAGCGACCTTGGAGAGAGTGGTGCAGACAGTCAATTCCAGTCTGCTTACAGCATCTGTGCTATCCCAAGAATTCCAGTGTTAGCGATGTTGACAAGAGGGCTGACATTTCCCATCTGAAGTCTGGAAGGAGATTAGTCCTGTGAAATAGACAGGCTGATCTTGAAATAAAGTTCACTGGAGTATGATGAAGAGCAACTTTCAGAGGACAACTGTTATCAGGTGACAGAGGTAACGGCAAGGCCCGCTACGGAACATTAAAACATCAGAGAAGTTGGTTTTTGCTCTTTTTTTCCACCTTCCCTTGCTTCATGTGAAAATGTGAGAAAACAGACGATGTGCTCTTCTTCTTTCCACCTTACCCCTTACATATTTTATTTATTACCTTCCTGTACATTAATTTTTTTGAGGCACAGTTTTACTCTGTCACCCAAGCCGAAGTGCAGTGAAATGATCTTGGCTCACTGCAACCTCCGTCTCCCGGATTCAAGCGATTTTCATGCCTCAGCCTCCCGAGTAGCTGGGATCACAGGCATGCGCCACCACGCCTGGCTTATTTTTGCATTTTTAGTAGAGACAGGGTTTCATCATGTTGGCCAGGCTGGTCTCGAATTCCTGACCTTAAGGGATCCATCTGCCTCAGCCTCCCAAGTGCTGGAATGACAGGTGTGAGTCACCCCACACAGCCATACCTTCTTGTATATTATTAATTTTACTGCAAAAATATAATAATGCTCTATATTAATTAAAATTTGATTAAAGTAATATCAATGATGAAATACACAAGACTATAAAGTCCAAAAAGGCAAGGACCTGTGAGTTCCAGCACTTCTATCCATGCTTGGCACACAGTAGGGATTCACAAGCTATTTGTTTAACAAAGAAGTTGCAGAAATCCACATCACAAGCTTGGGTTACAAATTAAATGAAGTAACTGTTTCTAGCACACAGTAGGTATTCAATACTTTCTTCCTCCTTTCCATCCACAAAACAGCTGGAGAAATCATCCTCTATTCCAGACTTCCAACCAGTGTTCACAGGTAGCAGGTCAAGAATGCTCAATTCCTTACCCCACCAGTCCACCAAAAACACCCAGGTCAGCAAGCCAGGCCCAAAATGTTCGGGAGTGGAGTCAGAACTCAGATTACAAAATCAAATATTGTTCCACATTGCCTTCGCCCGTGAACCCCGCTGAATGGTCTTCCTGATAACCTCCCTATAGGAAGGATATCTTCAAAGGAAGTCTCCCTCCTGAAGAGCCAGTGGTCAAAGCTAACAGCTCAATGCCCCTGACCTTGGCTGTCCTTTGTGGCCTTCACTGCCTCATGTTTCAGAGAAGAGTCTGAAGCAGAAGTCCAGTTCTGGTTTATGATGTCAGCAACAAAAGCTGAGGAAAAGAGAGACACTGGATCATACCAGATTTCACTGTGCTTTTTATTTTAAATGTAAAACAGCACCTTCATTTGAGTCTAACCTTTCCCGAAGACATGGCAACAAACTTCAGACCTCTGGAATTCTTTCCATCCCTATCATTCCTATAAATATTTGAACAACTTTTTATTTCTTTTTTTTCTTCTTCTTCTTCTTATTATTATTTTGAGACAGAGTCTCTCTCTGTCAACCAGGCTGAAGTGCAGTGGCACAATCTCAGCTCACTGCAACCCCTGCCTCCTAGATTCAAGAGATTTTTCTGCCTTAGCAGAAAGCCTGAGTAGCTGGGACTACAGGCACCTACCACCATGCCCAGCTAAATTTTGTACTTTTAGTAGAGGCAGGGTTTCACCATGTTGACCCGGCTGGTCTCGAACTCCTGACCTCAAGTGATCCACTGGACTCAGCCTCCCAAAGTGCTGAAATTACAGGCGTGAGCCACTGCCCCCAGTGAACAGCTTTTTTAAAATGCTCACATATCAATCTAAAAGAAAAACGATACATGTGTGGAAAGTGTGGAAAGGTCTACTTTATTCTCAGTGAGAAGCTTTCTCATTTGGCAGGACACAAAGTATTATCTAACATAGACTCTGATCAAAGGAAACCATGGTTGAATAAACTTCCACATTGAACTACTTAGAACAATTCCTACCAATCAATCATCATTTTCCTCAAATAAAATGGCTAAACCAAATGTGAGCTTTATTTAGGTAAATATTTGGCAGCTCATTAAAAACAAAACGTGGAAGATCCGAATTTTCTAATGCAGCCTTGGATCAGTATTTAGGCTAAAGAGTTAAAGAGAATGAAACTATTGTGAAACCATTATGTAATGATATTTTTTCAGTTGAAGTTTCATTGACAGATTATATGTATAATTCATACTTATACATTTTTTAATTTTTATTTTTTTTTCACTTTTTGAGATGGAGTCTTGCTCTGTCACCAGGTGGATGGCAACCTCTGCACTTCGCTCACTGCAACCTCCATCTCCTGGGTTCAAGCGATTTTCATGCCTCAGCCTCCCGAGTAGCTGGGATTATAGGCATGTGCCACCGTGCCTGGCTGATTTTTTTTGCATTTTCAGCAGAGACAGGGTTTTGCCATGTTGGCCAGTCTGGTCTCGAACTTCTGGCCTCAAGTGATCTGCCCGCCTCTGCTTCCCAAAGTGCTGGGATTATAGGTGTGAGCCTCTGTACTCGGCCATTACACATTTATATATATAAATAATGTATATGCATCTATATGTGCACATTATTTGCAATCAAAACTGTATCAAGTGCAAATATTATTACAAACTCTTTTTTTGTTTTTGTTTTTGTTTTGAGACAGAGTCTGGCTGTGTCGCCCAGGCTGGAGTGCAGTGGCACGATCTCAGCTCACTGTGACCTCTGCCTCCTGGATTCAAGTGCCTCAGCTTTCCAAAGTGCTGGGACTACAGGCATGAGCCACCCCACGCAGCCTACAAACTATTTGTCATGCTCCTCTGCAAGTGCCTGTTCTGGCACCAGCTGCTGTTACTGCAGTTTAATTCTGGCACTAACTCCTTGGAGTTAAGTGCAGATCCGCACGTTAAAGGGCGTGGTGGTACACAGGCTGCCCTTACTTCAGATGCCAGCCACAAACAGTGTCCCCAGGTCACCCAAACTTTTGTCCAACTGGCAACAAATCCAGGGAGTTCCCATGATCCCTCAGGTTTGATAATTCACTGGAACAACTCATAGAATTCAGGAAAGTGCTACTTTTATGGTCAGTTTTATTGTAAAAAAATACAAATCAGAATGAGCCACATGAAGAGACATATCGGACAAGGTCTAAAGGGTCCTGAATGTAGAGCTTTCATGTTCTCTCCTTGTATTAGCCTGTTCTCACGTTGTTAACAAAGATATACCTGAGACTGGATAATTTATAAAGGAAAGAAGTTTAATGGACTTCCATTCCAAGTCCCCGCATGGCTAGGGAGGCCTCACAATCATCATAGAGCCAAAGGAGGAACAAAGCCATGTCTTACATGGTGGCAGGCAAGAGAGCTTGTGCAGGGGATCCCATCTATAAAAGCATCAAATCTTGTGAGATTTATTCACTATCGTGAGAACAGCATGGGAAGGCTCTCCTATGATTCAATTACCTCCCACTGGGTCCCTCCCATGGCACATGGGAATTATGGGAGCTACAACTCAAGATGAGATTTGGGTAGGGACACAGCCAAACCATATCACTGCCTACGGAATCAGAGCATGTCACTCTCTTGGCACATCCGTGTATTCACTGATCAGGAAGCTCTACTGAATTTTGTCAGTGATGTCCAGCGTTTTTATTGGTGTTTCATTACACAGGCATAATTGATAACTCAATCTCCAGCCTTCCTTCCTCTCTGGAGGTCAAACTGTCTCAAAGCTCCAACCCTCTGATCACAAGATTGGTCTTTTGATAAACAACCCAGTTCCTGAGCCATCTCATTAGCATAAACTCAGGCATTGAAATAACAACAATACTCCCTATCACTTGGTAAATTCCGAGGGTTTTAGAAGTTCCATGCCAGGAATCCTGGACAAAGACCAGAAAAATTCTTTATTATGCAATAGAGCCAATGGCACAAAACCAAATGCATTCAGGTAAAGCAATTCTACACATGGCCCGCCTATGTCGGTCCAGGTCCATGGATTATCTTATGGTCTGGCTTAAGACAAGAGTCAATTTTAGAGTTAAAAGGACAAAATGGACTACTTATCTTTGAAGCTCTCCTTTATAATCATTGATTCCCTCTGCTATATCTTCAAAAATATATTATCTAATTAAGACCCCTGAAAAACTGCATGCAAGGAGAAACCTGACAGCTATCATCTTAACCAAGTAATTCGAGGTAACAGCATCAATAACGGGTCAAGAGACATTGCCTGCTCCATTGCACGATGCACTGAGAAGGATACAGCATTACTTCTGTGGTTTTACCGCTAAATATTCACAACTTGAACCTCCTCACGAGGAAACATTAGATAAACATACATCTGGGGATGTTTTACAAAGCAACTGGCCTGTACGCTTCAAAAACAGCAAGGTCACGAAAAACAAAGACAAAAACAAAGGAGTGTGGGTCTGGATGAAAAAAAAACTAAAGAGACAGGACGAGTAATTGAATCTCATTACCCTAGGTTGGATCTGGAGTAGGAAAAAAAAAGTCCTATAAAGGATATTACTGGGCCAATTTGTATATGGACTGTGGATTAAATGATATTATTATGCCAATGTTATGTTTCGTCCATGCTGGAGTGCAGTGGCACGGTCTTGGCTCACCGCAATCTCCACCTCCGGGGTTCAAGCGATTCTTCTGCCTCAGCCTCCCATAGCTGGGACTACAGGCACACCATGCCCAGCTAATTTTTGTATTTTTAGTAAAGACAGGGTTTTACCATATTGGCGAGGCTGGTCTCAAACTCCTGACCTCGTGATCCACCCACCTTGGCCTCCCAAAGTGCTGAGATTACAGGCCTGAGCCACCACACCCAGCCGAGAGCACTCTTTTAGCGAAGTGTCCAATGTTAGAACAAGGAGCAGATGACCAAAATCACAACGCTTCTCTCTGTGTTTCTTCTACACCAGTTAATGGATTTTGTTTGCAACATTACACATTTTCACTGCATGTATAACTTTATTTTTAGATTTTTATTTGATATAATATTTTTTGAGATGAAGTCTCCCTCTGTCACTCAGGACAGGGGCATCTATGTTCATCATGGAGATTGGCCTGAAATTTTCTTTTTATGATAAATCTGCTGGGTTTTGGTATCAGGATGCTGTTGGTCTCATAAAATGATTTGGGGAGGATTCCCTCTTGTTGTATTGTTTGGACTAGTTTCAGAAGGGGTGGTACCAGCTCCTCTTTGTATGTCTGGTAGAATTCGGCTGTGATTCCATCTGGACCTAAGCTTTTTTTCGTTGGTAGGCTATTAATTGCTGCCTCGACTTCAGCCTTTGTTATTGATCTATTCAGGGCTTCAAATTCTTTCTGGTTTAGGCTTGGGAGGGTGCAAGTGTCCAGGAATTTATGCATTTCTTCCAGGTTTACTGGTTTATGTGCATGGAGTTGTTGGTAGTAATCTCTGATGGTAGTTGGTATTTCTGTGGAATCTGTGGTGATATCCCCTTTATCGTTTTTTATTGCATCTATTTGATTATTCTCTCTTTTCTTTTTTATTAATCTGGCTAGCGGTCTATTTTGTTGATCTTTTCAAAGAAACAGCTCCTGAATTTATTGATTTTTTGAAGGATTTTTTGTGTCTCTATCTCCTTCAGCTCTGTTCTGATCTTAGTTATTTCTTGTCTTCTGCTAGCCTTTGAGTTTTTTTATCTTGCTTCTCTAGCTCTTTCAATTTTGATGATAGGGTGTCAATTTTAGATCTTTCCTTGCGTCTCATGTGGGCATTTATTGCTACAAATTTCCCTCTAGACACTGCTTTAAATGTGCCCCAGAGTTTCTGGTACATTGTGTCTTTGTTCTTGTTGGTTTCAAAGAACATCTTTATTTCTGCCTTCATTTCATTGTTTATCCAGTCAACATTCAAGAGCCAGTTGTTCAGTTTCCATGAAGTTGTACAGTTCTAAGTAAGTTTCTTAATCCTGAGTTCTAATATGATTGCACTGTGGTCTGACAGACTGTTTGTTATTATTTCCATTCTTTTGCATTTGCTGAGGAGGGATTTATTTCCCATTATGTGGTCAGTTTTAGAGTAGATGTGATGTGGTGCTGAGAAGAATGTATATTCTGTGAATTTGGGGTGGAGAGTTCTATAAATGTCTATTGGGTTTGCCTGGTCTAGATCTGAGTTCAAGTCCTAGATATCCTTGTTAATTTTCTGTCTTGTTGATCTAATACTGACAGTGGAGTGTTAAAGTCTCCCACTATTATTATGTGGGAGTCTATGTCTCTTTGTAGGTCGTTAAGAACATTTTTTATGTATCTGGGTGCTCCTGTATTGGGTGCGAATATATTTAGGATTGTTAGCTCTTCTTGTTGCATTGATCCTTCTACCTTTATGTAATGCCCTTCTTTGTCTCTCTTGATCTTTGTTGATTTAAAGTCTATTTTATCAGAGACTAGGATTACAACTCCTGCTTTTTCTTGCTCTCCATTTGCTTGGTAAATCTTCCTCCATCCATTTATTTTGAGCCTATGTGTGTCCTTGCACGTGAGATGGGTTTCCTGTATACAGCACACTGATGGGTTTTGACTTTTTATCCAATTTGCCAGTCTGTGTCTTTTGATTGGGGCATTTAGCCCATTTACATTTAAGGTTAATATTGTTATGTTTGAATTTGATCCTGCCATTTTGATGCTAGCTGGTTGTTTTACCTGTCAGTTGATGCCATTTCTTCATTGTGTCGATGCTCTTTACCATTTGGTATGTTTTTGGAGTGGCTGGTACTGGTTGTTCCTTTCTATGTTTAGCGCTTCTTTCAGGAGCTCTTGTAAGGCAGGTCTGGTGGTGACAAAATCTCTCAGCAATTGCTTGTTCATAAAAGATTTTATTTCTCCTTCGCTTATGAAGTTTGACTGGATACGAAATTCCAGGTTGAAAGTTCTTTTCATTAAGGACGTAGAATATTGGCCCCCACTCTCTTCTGGCTTGTAGGGTTTCTGCCAAGAGATATTCTGTGAGTCTGATGGGCTTCCCTTTGTGGATAACCCAATCGTTCTCTCTGGCTGCCTTTAGCATTTTTTCCTTCATTTCAACCCTGGTGAAACGGACAATTATGTGCCTTGGGGTTGCTCTTCTTGAGAAATATCTCTGTGGTGTTCTCTGTATTTCTTGGACTTGAATATTGGCCTGCCTTGCTAGGTTGGGGAAGTTCTCCTGGATAATATCCTGAAGAGTGCTTTCTAGCTTGAATTCATTCTTTGCGTCACATTCAGGTACACCTATCAAATGCAGATTAGGTATTTTCACATAATCCCATATTTCTTGGAGGCTTTGTTCATTTCTTTTCACTCTTTTTTCTCTAATCTTGGCTTCTCATTTTATTTCATTGAGTTTATCTTCAATCTCTCATATCCTTTCTTCTGATTGGTTGATTCAGCTATTGAAACTTGTGTATGCTTCACAAAGTTCTCCTGTTGTGTTTTTCACCTCCATCAAGTCAGTTATATTCTTCTCTAAGCTGTTTATCCTCATTAGCATTTCATCAAACCTTTTTTCAAGGTTCTTAGCTTCTTTTCATTGTGTTAGAACATGTTCTTTTAGCTCAGAGAAGTTTATTATTACCCAACTTCTGAAGCCTGTTTCTGTCAATTCATCACACTCATTCTCCATCCAACTTTTTTCCCTTGCTGATGAGGAGTTGTGATCCCTTGGAGGAGGAGAGACATTCTAGTTTTGGGTGTTTTCATCCTTTTTGCACTTGTTTCTTCCCATCTGTGTGGATTTATCTACCTGTGGTCTTTGTAGTTGGTGACTTTCAGATGGGGTCTCTGAGTGGACATCCTTTTTGTTGATGTTGAAGTTATTTCTTTCCATTTTTTAGTTTTCCTTCTAACAGTCCAGCCCCAGCCCCTGCTGTAGGACTGCTGGAGGTCCACTCCAGACTCTGCTTGCCTGCAGTGGCTGCAGAACAGTAGGGTTACTACCAGTTTCTTCTTCTGTTATCTTCGTCCCAGAAGGATACCCACCAGATGTCAGCCTGCGCTCTCTTTATGAAGTATCTCTTTGGATATATGGGGATTGGGGAGCTGCTTGAGGAGACAGCCTGTCCCTTATACTAGCTCAAGTGCTGAGCTGTGAGCTCCATTGTTCCATTCAGAGCTGCTGAGCAGGTTCATTTAAGTCTGCTGCAGTGGAACTCATAACCCACTTTTTTCCCAGGTGCTCTGTCCTGGGAAGGTAGGGCTTTATTTGTAAGTTTCTGACATGCTGCTGCCTTTTTTCAGAGATGCCCTGCCCAGCAAGGAGGTAGCCTAGTCACCGTCTGCCAGCAGAGGCATTGCTGAGCTGCTCTGGGCTCTGCCCAGCTGCTATGTGAACTTCCTTGTGGTTTTGTTTATAGAGGTATAGTTAGAACAGCCTTGATAATGGTGGTTTGCCTCAGTAATGGCAGACTGCCTCTGTAATGGCAGACTGCCTTACTAATGGTGGACTATCTCAGTAATGACAGACTACCTGGGTAATGGCAGACACCCTTCCCCCAACAGAGCTGGACCATCCCAGGTCCAGCTGCGCTTGCTGTGAAATTCTCAGTCCAGAGCATTTCGGATTGCTGGTCTTTGTGGGAGTGGAACCTGCTGAGCCAGATCCCGCCCAGGTTTGTGTGAGTTCTTGTGCAGAGACCCACTGTGCCAGCTGAAACATCCATGCTGGAAACTTGTGGTGCTTTTCAGCCCAGGAATCTCCTGATCTGTGGGCCGTAATAACTCGTTTGGAAATGCAGTGATCACTCAACCTCTGCATTTTTCTTGCTGGGAACTACACTCCAGAGCTGTTCCTATTTGGCCATCTTGGATCCCCCTCTCAGTAATTCTGGATGTATAAGTTAATGCTACCAAAATCTAATCCATAGAAAAATGTCACACTAGTTATACCAAGTTTAGATAGAATACTCCAAATTGATTTTTTCTTTTTTTTTCTTTCTTCTTTTTTTTTTTTTTTAATTTTTCCCTTTTTTTTTTTTTATTTTTTTTTTTTTTTTTTTAGGTTTTGGGGTACATGTGAAGAACATGCAAGATTATTGCATAGGTACACTCAGGGCAGTGTGATTTGCTGCCTTCCTCCCCATCACCTATATCTGACATTTCTTGCCATCCTATCTCTCCCCAACTCCCCACTCCCCACTGTCCCTCCCCTATTTCCCCCTAACATACCCCAGTTTGTGATGCTTCCCTCACTGTGTCCATGTGTTCTCATTGTTCAACACCCACCTGTGAGTGAGAACATGCAGTGTTTGATTTTCTGTTCTTGTGTCAGTTTGCTGAGAATGATGGTTTTCAGGTTCATCCATGTCCCTACNACCCGCTTATGAGTGAGAACATGCAGTGTTTGATTTTCTGTTCTTGTGTCAGTTTGCTGAGAATGACGGTTTCCAGGTTCACCCATGTCCCTACAAAAGACACGAACTCATCATTTTTGATGGCTGCATAATATTCCATGGTGTATATGTGCCACATTTTCCCTGTCCAGTCTATCATCGATGGGCATTTGGGTTGGTTCCAGGTCTTGCTATTGTAAACAGTGCTGCAATGAACATTTGTGTGCATGTGTCCTTATAGTAGAACGATTTGTAATCCTTTGGATATATATCAGTAATGGGATTGCTGGGTCAAATGGAATTTCTATTTCTAGGTCCTTGAGGAATTGCCACACTGTCTTCCACAATGGCTGAACTAATTTACACTCCCACAAACAGTGTAAAAGTGTTCCTATTTCTCCACATCATCTCCAGCATCTGTTGTCTTCAGATTTTTTAAATTGCATTTTAGGTCTTGGGGTACATGTGAAGAACATGCAAGATTGTTACATAGGTACACACATGGCAGCGTGATTTGCTGCCTTCCTCTCCTTCACCTATATCTGGCATTTCTCCCCATGCTATCTCTCCCAAACTCCCCACCCCCTGCTGTCCCTCCCCTATTTCCCCCCAACAGACCCCAGTGTGTGATGCTCCCCTCCCTGTGTCCATTTTTTCTAATTTGTAGCTCACAAATCTTAATCTTCACCCTTCCTCTCTTTTAGAAACTATAGAGAAGCAATACATGTCTGTTGTACATCATCCAATTCTAAAAACTTGAGAGCCCATATATTTTTCAATAGTAGGTGTGGCTATTAGAAAGTATAGCTCCTGTGCATGATTTTTCTACACTAATTGAACTAGCACTGACCACCTGAAATTGATTACTTCAAAAATATGAAAGAGGCAACACCTCTACTTTGTCAATGTGGATGAAATGAGCCTCCTTCTTGCTTGTGGTCATAAGACGCGAAAGGAACCATTATAGCCTCACTATACATACTGTAGAAGGGCTTATGTCTAGAAAACGTTCTTCTCTCCCTTGGGCAAAAACATTTGGCATTATTAACAAAAATGCTGTGACCAACTATTTCTTGGCCAGAATTCCTTATAATGCTATTGGCTTGATCCAAAGAACTTGGAAAAAGAGACCAGTTTGGCTTAATTTTATATATACATATGTGTGTGTGTGTGTGTGTGTGTGTGTGTGTGTGTATGTTTTATATAGATGTATACACACAGAAAGAGAGAGAGAAAGCAGGTTTTTGTAATTTAACTCATGTATTTTGGGCTTTCCATACGCATTGTTATATATTGTGCTATCATATGCTTTGAGTAATTAAAAATAACAATTTCTCATCTTAAATATTTGAAAAGGTCCCATTCTGTTCAGGGCACTTGTAAATTGCATGCTTATAACCACCAAAGAAAGACCTCTGAAGCTAATATCAGCAGTACAGCTGTGTTTATTTGTAGTTAAGATGACCAGGAAAATTGAGGGGAGATGTTAATCGCATTGCTTTCAAGGCAAGGCAAATTCAGTTACGGTATGGTCAAACATTCATGAGATTAAGCCAGCTGGCTGTTAAGCCTAAATTTGTTCTATTTTATGTGGTACTTCAAGGGGCATTAGTTACCTGTACTCTTCACTGGTTTGTAAACCCCCTTTGTACTGTCTTCACTTCCCCTTTCTTTCTCCATCTAAAGCCAAATTAAAAAGGGAGATAGAGAAAGCTAAGCACATGAACCAGAGTAGAGGCCCTGCAGACAGGGAAAGAAATGAAGCAAAAAATTAAGTGTATTTGGGCAAACTGGGGGAAGCCCCTAAATATATAAATTGAACTAACCAAGAACTTGTGCTTCTGGGCTTATGTCCTTGCCTAAGGAACACCCATGTCACCATCAGTTTCCTGTTCCCACTGGCTTTGAAATACATGGCCCACATGTCTCCCTAAGGATGTCCGACCACCCCCCTCCTCACTGTATCGAGGCCCCTCTCCCCATCATAGTCAGTCTGATGAGTATTTCTTATTATTCCAGGATTATCCATTGATTTATTTGGGCTATGTTTCCCTCAGATTTAAGTGTGCTCTCTATCTCTTTCTTTCTATTTTCACCTATTAATGCTTGACCTTTCCAAGACCCTGTGTAAAAAGACGTATTGCCCTAATGTGCGAACCTTCTTAGGCTACTCCCCCACAAATCTCAGTTTTCTTTGCTTGTCTTTGTCACTCTGCTTCCGCTGCAATTATTTACATCACTGTTGTCCTTCTCTGATATCTATTTTCCATTTCCTTTTTTTCTCATCTGCTGTGACCTTTCATTCTGTAACTACATTGAACTATATATAACTACAGTAAAAACCGTGACACATTTGGGAAACAAATGTGTTGTATAAAAGAGATGCATAAAAGAAAACTGTCTCACCGCATCGGGAGATTTTCAGCTTTCATTTGTGTTTCCCAATGGGCAGGCATGAAAGAGGCAGCTCGTTTCTGTCATTTTTTACCTGATGTGGTTAGTTTATTGTCAGTGCAAACCACAAAGTAGGTTAGACACACAACAGAGGAAGAGAGCAATTTTATAAATCATTACAGTGAAGCAAAAGCCAAGCATGGCGGCTCATGCCTATGATCTCAGCACTTTGAGCTGCTGAGGAGAAAGAAGTCCTTGAGGCCAAGAGTTCAAGACTAACCTGGGCAACACAGCAAGGTCGTGTTACCACAAAAAGTAAAAGTAAATGATCCAGGCATGGCGGTACATACCTGCAGTGCTAGCTACTCAGGAGTCTGAGTGGGGAGGATCTGTTGAGCCCAGGAGGTTCGAGGCTATGATGAGTGTGCTGCTGCACTCCAGCCTAGGGGATGCAGCAAGACCCTGCCAGGCTGGAGTGCAGTGGCGTGATCTCAGCTCCTGCAACTTCTGCCCTCCTGGGTTCAAGTGATTCTCCGGCCTCAGCCTCCCAAGTAGCTGGGACTACAGGTGCCCACAACCATGCCCATCTAATTTCTGTTTTTTTTTTTTTTTTTGGGGTTTTCACCATATTGGCCAGGTTGGTCTCGAACTCCTGACATTGTGATCAACCCCCCTTGGCTTCCCAAAGTGCTGGGATTATAGACATGAGCCCGCACGCCTGGCCAAGATTTTTAAAAGTGTATGTGTTATTTTAATCTTCTAAAAAATCTTTTTACGAGATTTTTTTGGGGGGTTGTTTTTAACTACAGAGTTGTGAAAAATATAAATATAACTGTAATAAACCTTAAACAAAAGAAGGGTAAAAAAATGACTTCTTAAATTAGGCAAATTCATGTGGCTATTTCTGTTAAAATAACTCCTTGGGAGAAGGAATAGCAAAATGGAAAAGAACTTTCTTTCTCTCACTCAGGCCGAGAACATCAAGAATGCGTTTTTATCCGTGAGACTTGCTGCAAGTCACTGCCAAAGGGAGAGAGTTTTTGGAAGTTTGTCATGGTCAATCAATGTGTTTGTCATGGGTTAAAGAATGGCAGAAGATACATGAAAACCTGATGCTGATCGCTTGGTTACAAATGACTTGCAGATGTTAAAATGTGTTTCCCAATAAAAAATAAGACAAATGCCAGGCTGCCTGGCAAGAAGGGGCCAAGCACCTGCCTGAAAACAATGATCAAAATCAGCAACAGCCACCTAGATATTCCTGTGACTTCCTAAAAGCACACAATAGCCTCCTCTAGGTTCTTTTTTTCCACACAAAGTACATATTCTTAGACTGAACCCATATGAGGTGGGTCCTACTAATTTCTTCTCAGTACGTATGAGGATATGTCCACTTTTGCAACTTTGGTGAAACTGTGATTTCTATAAGGGCCTGGTTCGCATTCTCTCATTTCTATACCAACCGCAGAAAACGCCTCAAGAGAAGCTTTGGGGCCTGGTGTAGGGCTCCAAATGGCTTGCAGCTGCCGGCTTGCTCTTCAAGTTCATCGTAGAGATTCAGGCAAATTAGCGTAATGTGACAAATGATATTGAAAGAGACCCTCCGGTTCTCTGGACAGTTTGAGATAGAGATCAACCCTTAAATAGGATCATTTCTCAAATACAGACCAAGTGAATTCCTAGGAGGCCTCCAGCCAGAGGTGGAAGAGCCATAGGTCACACGCTGGAAAAAGCAAGTTTATTTCAGGTCAAGTGGCAAATGCCCAATTACCTTCTAGGCCAATCAGACCTCACTGAGACACACGTTTTGTATTTAAGGCAGCCTAGTGAATGGATTAGTCCAAAGATTTGCAGACTCTGGGAGTCCATGCAGGAGAGAAAAGGGGTTACAAAAGCCCACGAGGATTAGTCAAACATCCTGAGTTCTTACTTTGCTGTGAATGTCGTAAAGACATCATCGTGGCATGGTTCAAGATACATGGCAGTTAGGCTACGTAAATATATAATTTTGACTTAAAGACAAAAACGTGCAATCTCTTCAAAAGTAATCAATGTCAGCAAACCAACCAGAAAAAGAGACAATAGTTAGGCATTTCTGTTAAAAGAAATAGTCAATCCCCAAACCGCCACCTTAAATAATGAGAATGTTTCTTTATTCATACACATATATTTCATTTGTGCTTTGGAAGGATGTGAATTTCTCGTAGCAAGTGGTGTCGGGACTTTTGGAGTTTGGGTTGTGTTTATTCTTGAAAGACTTGTTTTGGTTAAATGTGAGTTAATTGCATTTAAACCTGTTTAAAAGGTATAATTAAAATAGTTAAGATGTAAAGGCCAAACATTTTTAGTGTCTATTGCTTTGTATTGCTTTGGCTGCTTAATTTTATGCAAACACACACACACACACACACACACACACACACACACACGCGCACACAAAGCCCACTTAAGTGAACACCTGCTCAACAAATGGCTTTGTAGAAAGGATCATATCTGAAATTAAATATAAGTTAAAAACCACTCTATAAAATGATACTCCATTATCCTTGGTCTGCTCATAATGAAATAATAAATATTTATACAATATAATGATGAAACAATATAGAGAACTACATGGTCATTTTTAATTTCCAGTCTCAATTGCAATCATTCTTATTCATCAGTTTCATTTGAAAATAAACAGATATACAAACCATTAAAATAAAGATATTCCTTATAAAGATATCAATAAATTTATTCATACTTTCACAGGGTACACAACACATTATTAAAGTGCACCTGTAGAAATCAAACCAGCAACTGAAAATTATCTAGAGGTTTGCCTCATTCAAATAATCTTCATTTACAGTGAGAAGCTATCTTTTATGTCATTTCTGTGGAATGTTATCAATGTCATTTATGAATTCAAAAATTCAGTTAAGATATGGCTTATCTGCTGTTAATTAAACACAGTCCCTCAAATCCCATTCTTTAATAGCTATTCAAAACATTTTCACTTTAAGATTACCTTTCCTTTTTCTTTTCTTTCTTTCTTTTTTTTTTTTTT
>NW_016107407.1:3086922-3109369 GCF_001604975.1 Cebus imitator | reverse complement strand
AGGTAAGATTTCACCTTCTCCTTAAGTTTAATAATTAGACCATACTTGAAAGATTTCTCTAAACAGCACCAACATTCTTTGAGCAGAGTCCACTCATGAAAATTGGTACAGAAATTCTTTTCTGATATAAAACATGTAACTAAAATCACTGTTTTGTGGCATTTGATTCTCTCCTCTGTTTTTAATTATTAGTAGAAGATTCCTGGGTTGGCATCTGATGATTAGGTAATCCATCTACATCACACGAAAAATACAGAAGCATTCTGATCACCATGTTTAGGAGTCCTATCAACTGTGATCTTTCTACAAAGGAACACTTTTGGAATATGTGTTCTCAGGATATGTTTACAATCTTAAAAAGCTGGCATGACTCCTGAGGTGGTTTAAAGAGTTTATACCCCAATCTTACAAAAGAGGAAGTTTTGATAAAATTTTTATATTAGAGGAATAAAGAGTGGAATGAAAGCATCTGACAACCTTATTTTTGTTTATTTCATGTTATTAACAAAGACTTCATATACTTTCATTCCCTCTAGAAAAAAAACAAAAACGTGAGATTGAGAAAAACTTCCATAGGTTTTATAAATACTAAAATTAAAGAGGAATGTCTGGCCTAAGGGGTCCACTCACATTTAAAATATCCCCATAAACTAGAACTGCAACCCCAGAGACTCAAGCTGAACTAGTGGCCACATTTTCACAGGTGCATGCTGAGCAGCTGTCCTCACAGGGTTAACAAGAATCCTAGACAGAAATATAGTTATAATTAAGCATTAATCAGGCTGCACTTTGACCCACTTCCTTGTAGTCGAAAGTCACAGAGCACTAGATACCCACCGCTTGCATCTCCATTGTTCTTATAGATGGGGTTTCTGAGGTTAGAATCATAAGGCCTTTGTTCAAGAATTCCTTAAGGTGTTTTTCAGATCATGAATTCCAGTGAAACAGCTGGCACCAACCAGTTTGAAGACTCACAAAAAAATGGGATCAGCATGAAAATACAGTTTCTTTTTCTTTTTCTTTTCTTTTCTTTCTTTCTTTCTTTATTTTTGAGACAGTCTCCCTTTGCCACCCAGGCTGGAGTGCAGTGGTGTGATCTTGGCTCACAGAAACCTCTGCCTCCTAGGTTCAAGCTATTTTCCTGTCTCAGCCTTCCAAGTAGCAGGGATTACAGGCGTGCATCACCACACCTGGCAAATTTTTGTATTTTTAGTAGAAACAGGGTTTCTCCATGTTAGCCAGGCTGGTTTCAAACTCCTGACCTCAGGTGATCTGCCTGCCTCGGCCTCCCAAAGTGCTGGGATTACGAGAGTGACCCACAACGCCCACCAAGACCATAGTTTGTTCACCTGTCCCGTGACTTCACCCTGCACCCTTTGACCAATCAACAATCTCCACACTTTGGCCCACTTCAAAATCCTTAAAAACCATAGCCCTAAATTCCTAGGGGAGATGGATTTGAGGTCTCTCCCCTCTCCTCCAGCAGCCCTAGTATAAAACCTCTTCCTTTGCTGCAACTCCGTGTCTCAGACATACTGACTTGCTGTGTGCATGTGATCTGGGCAAGGGATCTGTTACAGTTATGGAAAGAAGGGCACCTTGATAGCCACAGGCAGTGGCTTCTGTAATCTGTGCAATTTCTTCCTGCCTAGAAGGAAGTAAATGCATTTGGAGGAGGAGCTGGTTCCTGCAAAGTGGAAGAGAATGACAGGAGAAATCCAGAATCGGCAAACAGAAATGTCTTGTTCGGCTCTGGGTCCCCACTCTTGGTTCCATCATGCTGACACCTTCCACCTGGCAAGGTGTTCACTGAGGCTCAGGCATAGGTCTCTCTCAGCCCCTTTAATAGAGGTCTCTGTGGACTCCATTGTCATCACATCACCATGAATACACTAATAACAGCAGTAACAATATGTGTTGAGTTGCTATCATGGGTCAGGCCCTTCACATACCATCTTGCTTAAACTTTGTAATAGCTCTACTAAGTAGGAATTATCCTCAAATATTTGAATTAAGGTTCAGAGAGGTAAGGAATGTGTTCAAGGTCACACAAATTCCTGGCTAATCTGGGATTTGGGATTAAGTAAATTGGAGGCCAAATCCAATGCTTATTCCACTTCACCACCCTGCTTAATGAGCTTTCAGATGATACACAGAAGACAGAAGACACATTTTTATTAAAGGGGTCCTCTCAGCATATTTCTAATCCAGCCACATATGTCACTTACACTAAGGCCGAATATCTACGTGTTGCTGAATCTGTTTTTGCATTGTTTTATCAAACCCAAGTACAATATATCAAACCATATGTAACCTAGATTATATTCTTGGATAAAAACAGCTTTGCAAATTATCACTAATTTAGGGTGTCAGTTTATATTATTCAAGTATTCACAAACTGATATTTAGTTTCATTTTGGGATTAATTTGGCAGTGCAAGGAGTCACTGCACTTTGATTCCTCCAGCCTGGATTGACTATGACCAGGGAAGCCATTCATAGATTTTTCCTCCAAAATATAGTACGTGAGAGACTTCCCAAAGGATGTGAGTTTTGTCTCATGTGAGCTTTGCCTTATTTCCCAGATTCTTGCATTTATGAACTCTGGTTTCTCTGATTGTTGATTCTGTCCAATTATCCTGCTACCATCGCCCTTACCTTCTGCACGGTACTTGCTGAGTCTGTAACGCTTCCCAGAGTTTTTCCTATGCATTTATTGATTCATTCAATGAATATCTAGCAAATTTCTACTAAGTACTATGCATTATTTTAGGCACCAGGGACAAAGAGAATGGTGAAGATGACCTGGTCCTACCCCGTGGCGTCTTGTCTCCTATTCCTGACCGTTGGATGGTCCAGTTCTGATACAGAGCATGTAACCCACAACCCAGCACGATTGGCCCCCGCTAGTCATAGGCATGGATGTGGGTTTAGATGCTGTGTACATTGATAAAGGTTGGCAGTTATTTCCAAAGATGCAAAGTGCTGTAGGAAGTAATTGTTGCCTGACTATCAGAAGGCACACTATCTCATGAAAAATGTGGTTTCTTCTAGACATCTGTGCTTAGATGATTAAAGAACTTTCCTTATCTTGATAAATTGCCCTTTGCTCCAGGATATTCTTTCCACGGAATTGATAACATCTTTTTGTCTGACAGTAGGGGATCTTCTGGTGGTCATTCACATGGTGGACGATTATCTCTGAAAAATGTAAAAAAGTGATCTGGTTGGTTTCCTTTGATGCTTTTGAACAAGATAAACGATTATCCTGGGTCCACCAACTTACATGTGTGAGAGGCTCCCTTTTGTATTAAGCAGTTTCTTTCTTCCATGGTCTTCCCCCAAGGGATGTTTTATCATCTAACTCCATCTCCGATTTGAAATCCCTTGTTAATGAATTGAATAAACCCATGCCTCTTGAACTGTATGATCCTCTTGGCTTCTTCAACATCGAAATTAATTCTTGGGTAAGATCTGTGAGATGACAATCTGCATTAATTCTGATCACATCTGAAATTCTTGTCTTGACCGTTCCTTAATCTAATTAGTCTCATTTTTTTTTTTATTCTACCCAATACAGAGAGAAATGATATAGCAGATATAAAAGTTTGGATAGGAAGGATTTCAACTAGAGAAGTGATTTTGAAATGTCACTCCCCCTTTTCCCAGGAAAATTCTTTCTTCCAATAATATTATAAAGTAATATATAAAATATAACAGGATTGTTCTTACTTAGACAGAGGACAGAGCCTTCTTCCATTGTGTTCCTGCTCTCTTTTCCCCATCTAAGTTCTTACCCATCATATAGAGCACCTAGTAGTAGAGTTTGAAGATGACCAAGCTAGATTATTTAGCTCTGCAATCGCTTCTAGCTCTAAAACCAACATCATGATTCTGAGGTCGGCTACAGCCTTATTACAATCTTGTCTTTCCAATACTGATATTTCAAGATATGTATAATTCTAATTTTTGTGCAGATTATAATTACCATTTCCTTGGCAATATTAGTCATCACTAAATTGTGGAAGAGGTCCTATTCCCTGACCTTCTCTAATAAGATTGAATCTTTCACAGAACCCAGCATAGAATGAGGTACAACAGACATTCGGCAGTTTAGAGATACTTGGCCCCCTTCAGTGGTGACGCTTATAATGTGTAGGAGAGCAGGAAGCATGTGTGTCTTCCTCACCTTTGTAGTCTCAATGGGACATAGTAGGCACTCAATCAATGTTCATTGAATGTACGCAATTCATTTATATTAATTTACTAAAAATGTTAATTTTATCTAGTTTTTCCAATTTATGTTAATTTATGCTTCATCTGCAAAACAATACCTCCCCCACTGGGGGTATCAGAGAGATTAAAAGAGGTAGAAACATTATGTTTGGCATAAAGTAGGCATTTAATAACTATATGCCAATAAGTAAAGAATGTTGCCCCTTTTTCTTTTGCAAAGGCTAAGGAAGCATTTGAGTTTACTGAATTTGTCATTTGCTTCATGATCTTAATGAAATAGGGTTGCTGTGTTTTCTTCACCTAGATACCAAAACTGTCAGAATGTAGTCATAAATTTGCCTTTTACATAACTCAGTGTTAGGAGAGCTTCTATTGGGGTAACTTTTATTTGTTCAGTTTGGCAGAGGTTATAAAATAAAGTATTTTACAATGGAAATAGCCTTTTTGACTTAATTCACCAATAACTCAAAAGCAGCTGCAGGCAATCTTTTTCTTACGTTCCAAAAAGAAAAAAAAAATGGCCTCAGAAGAAGCAAAGAAAAGTTTAACCCCAGAGAATAATGTTTTGGAAAGTTCCAATTGAGTGAAACTTGGGGTTACAATAGAAATGTCTTACAAACCTAAGTACGGCTTACACTAGAGTGAATAACATAATGATATTGTGGAATCAAACTTAATTTACTCTTTAATAGTACCAGACAGCAAACAGGATACAAACAAAAGGAACATTGATGCCTTCTAAAATGAATAGCTGGTAAGAGAATATTGACAAAGGGTGTTTGTCAGCAAAAACTAGAAATAGGACCTATACATATCTAGTTCTTCCCCCTATGCCTTTATAAGGTATTCATTTAAAAGGAATTTGCTATTCTCTCATGTACTTTACTTGTCAGATGGTACAATTATAGTTATTTTGCAGAGTCAATTTTCTGTTACATAATCACATAGACTTGTATCTAATGCAACAGAAAATTGCCTGGGTGGAATAACTTTCAGGTGTTGGTTTAACTCTGGGGATTTCATGTTTGCTTTTTGGTCACAAAGTTTTATTTTTGTTCACATCTCTCTGAGAAGTTTTAGTCCTGACACCCTCTAGGAGAAACACTGCATATAGTCGTTAAGAAAGAAGGTGTTAGAAAGCTGTGGAGAAATAGGAATGCTTTTACACTGTTGGTGGGAGTGTAAATTAGTTCAACCATGTAGAAGACAGTATGGCGATTCCTCAAGGATCTAGAACTAGAAACAGCATTTGACCCAGCAATCCCATTACTGAGTATATACCCAAAGGATTACAAATCATTCTATTATAAACTCACATGCACTCGTATTTCTACTGCAGCACTATTCACAATAACAAAGACTTGGAACCAACCCAAATGCCCATCAATGATAGACTGGATGAAGAAAATGTGGCACATATGCATCATGGGATACTAGGCAGCCATGAAAAGGGATGAATTCATGTCCTTTGCAGTGACATGGATGAATTTGGAATCCATCATCCTCAGCAAACTAACACAGGAACAGAAAACCAAATACTGCCTGTTCTCACTTGTAAGTGGGAGATGAACAATGAGAACACATGGACACAGGGAAGGGAACATCACACCCTGGGGACTGTTGGTGAGGCAGGGGGACGGAGAGCATCAGGATAAGCAGCTAACGCATGCGGGGCTTAATACCTAGGTGATGGTTGATCTGTGCAGCAAACCGCCATGGCACGCATTTACCTATGTAATGAAACTGCACCTTCTGCACATGTATGCCAGAACTTAAAATAAAATTTTAAAAAAAGGTGCTAGAATCAAGTAAAGCTGGTGTTGAATCCCAGCTCCAACACTTACCTGTCATGTATTTCTGGGTGTGTCTTGTGTTGTGAACCGGACCTCTTGGTGAGACAAAGCCGAATTTATTGCTCACCACAGTGCAGAAGACCACCACTGCAGAGTTCAGACGGGGTCTTAGAGGCAAGAGGCAAGGCTGATTCTTACTGAGAATTTGAAGTTTGACTTCAGGCAGGTTTTTCAAAGCAAGGGTTTGATTTGGATTGTGTAAGGATCACAATACAGCAGTCTAGGGTTTGTGGAAAGAGAGAGGTGAGAGTTTTAAGACCAAGAATTCCAAGAATTTTAGAACACAAATGTAACTGTAACAGGTCCATTGCCTCATGCTCACAGCAAATCAGTATACCAAGACACCAGGCTGCAGCAAAGAAAGATATTTAATCATAGCGATGGCAAATGAGGAGACGGGAGGAAGCCTCAGATCCATCCCGTCAAGGAGGCTGGGGCTATAGTTTGTAAGGGGTTTAGGAGTGGGCTGAGGTGTGGAGATTCTTGGTAAGTGGAAGAGTGCAGGGTGAAGTCATGAGACAGGATATAATCATCTAGAATTGGTGGAAACAGCTGGCAGAGGGTTTGCAGTGAAGAGCTTGACTGTCAGTGTGAAGAAACTGTGTTCTCAGGCGGATCCCCTTCCTCTGTGGGGTGTTCAAACTGCTAGCTGGGATTCAGGGTCTGAAAACCATCTTATGCAATCCTTAAGCAAAAGTTTTATGATTCTGATGTCAGAGCTCCTGTCTATAGGAACAACGGGGATGCAAATGGTCAGAATCTGGTGCTGCCTGACTTTTAGTAACAAGGAAGTGGCTTATAGAACAGCCTGATGAATGCTTAATTATAACTGTTTCTGTCGAGAACCCAGAATGCAATTCTTCTCAACCCTGTGGGGACAGTTTTGATACTTTTTCATTGAGGAGTTGATGGGTCTTTTGGTAAATTCCTGTCATGAACAATCTAACCGTCTGCCTGGCAAGAGACTCTCTGGAAAAGTCAAGTATGCTAATGAAGACAGTGGAAGAGCAAAGTTATACTAATGTAGACAGGAAGGTGTGGTTTCTGGTTCTCGGCATCCGGGCTGAGTGTGGTAGCAAGGCCACACTAAGCCTGTTTTCTCAGCTGTGCAATGTTCTTGGAAGAACTAAAGGAATCAATAAATCAACAGGATAGCACATCATGGGTGCATAACAATTAGCAACTATGATTATTTTGACAGTGTGTTTCAGGATAAAGTAGTGTTAAAATAGTGCAGAGTGGGGTGAGGTGACGGAGAGACTGTATATGCATGGGCTGGCAGGTCAGGTCATTCTTCGCTCCTGGGAGGATATTCACCAGAATCCCTGGCAACTCATTTAGTGCTATCCCCTGAAGCAACTTGAGACCCCAGACCATGTTTCTCTATCCAGTTTGGGCACTGATGACCAAAACTACCTGCCCATCCACGCACTTTACTGTCTATGTAAACGTGACCTTGCAATTTCACTGTCTTCGTGAGCAAAACCTTACTGTTCCTAGAAACTCTTACCCGGGCAAATAATGTGATTGTTCATTAGTTGAACTTTCTGAAACATCCATCAACCCTTCAGTAGGAAGCAGCAACCTGCCTTTTATGCCCTGAGACTCTTCATGCTACCAGCTGAGTTGACTTTTCCCAAAAGATGGAATTCTTTTCCGTCCGGTGCCACAAAGCCAATCCATGGAACCAAAAGTGAGCATCAAGCAGTACAGGCTTCATTCAATGGCCAAGGAATGGAGAAGCAGGAGCATGGCTCCCATCAACTTCTCATTCCGTGAGAGGCAAGAGGTAAAATATACAGTTTTCCAGAAATACCATTTGACCCAGCAATCCTATTACTGGGTATATGCCCAAAGGAATATAAATCATTTGACTATAAAGACACATGCACACATGCACATGTATGTTTACTGCAGCGCTATTTACAATAGCAAAGACTTGGAACCAACCCAAATGTCCATCAATGATAGACTGGATAAAGAAAATGTGGTACAGATACACCACGGAATACTATGCAGCCATAAAAAGAATGAATTCATGTCCTTTGCAGGGACATGGATGAAGCTGGAAGCCATCATTTTCAGCAAACTAACAGATGAACAGAAAGCCAAACACCGCATGTTCTCACTCATAAGTAGGAGTGAACAATGAGAATGCATGGACACAGGGAGGGGAACATCACATACCAGGGCCTGGCAGGGGTCGGGGGTCGGGGGAAAGGGGAGGGAGAGCATTAGGACAAATACCTAATGCGTGCGGGCTTAAAAACTAGATGATGGGTTGACAGGTGCAGCAAACCACCGTGACACATGTATACCTATGCAACAAACCTACTTGTTCTGCACATGTATCCAGAGCTTAAAGTAAAACTTAAAAATAATGCTAATAAAAAATTAAATTAAAAATACGTACAGTTTTCTCTAAGGAAGGGGTTGGGCATTAAAAGCTAGGGGAGAAATATTTGTGTCCATTCTGGGAATGGGCAGTGAACGTCTCGGAACTGGAGTACCTTATGCTTTTTGTGCGTTTATGGTTTCTTCCTGTTGTTGTCATGGTGACTGTCAACTGTCATGGCACTGGTGGGAATGTCATTTAGTGTGGAAATTAGATGATAATGAAGTCTGAGGTCTACTGGAGGTTGTTCAGCCACCTTGGTTCTAAATGGCTTTCACTGGCTCTCCCTCTGAGGAGGAACGCCTTCTGCATGCCTCCTGTTCCTGAAAGACAGAGTTAGGGAGAGGTAGACACCCAGCTACGTCACAGTATGCATTAGACTGGGTGACATTCGGATTCTTCACTTCAAAACCTCTGCTAGCCATTTCCACCAGTTCTAGGCTGTTGTATCCTGACCCTTACTCAAGTCTACTCTAGCCCCTGCTTTGAAAGACCGATCTTAAACCAAACCTGAAACCTCAGTAAGACCCAACTTTGCCTTGCGCACTATCAGAGCTCTCTTACCAGTGTCCTGTCTTACTGCAATAAACACAAAACACAGCTTTGTCTTTTCAGCAGGCTGTCTAGGTGATTGCTGGGGAACAACCATCTGCAGGCTACAGAATTGTATTCCATGATGCTGTCACTCCGAAAATCTAATAGGTAACATTTGGAGGTTTGGGGGCATTTTGTTTGGACTCAATTTATAAACTCTAAGAAAACAGTTACATGCTTCTTCCACCCACGAGGGGTTTAAACCCCCCAACCTATGCCTCTTCATTTATTCAAGTTCAAAAATCATGTCCTTGTCACTGTAGTTTGTCCTGAGTTTTGTCTTCTGATGTCTTCGTTATTTTGGTTTGAATCTTTTTGCTTCTTATAATGAAGACTCTTCCACTCTTCCCTTCTCAAACATTTTAATGCTCAATCTGGAAGTGGGCTGAGCGAAGATGAATACAGCTTGGCCATTTGCCATTAAGGAGTTCTTAATCTAACACTTGAAAGAGAATAAATGTTTCCACGCTGTTATAAACTTTTGGAGGATAGGCATCATGCTTTTATAATGCTCTGTGCCGCGGAACCAAATGCATGGCTTGAGCTCAAGGAGTACCTGTCGATTAGAAGGGGCTCCCCTCACCCACCCACCCCCTTTCTTGCAGGCAGGGGTAGAGCGGCAGCTTAGAAGATGTTGTGTTTCCAAGGACACAGTAGAGCTGTATCTGCTTGACATTTAAACAATTTGGTCAAATTCAATCTCAAATCAAGTCAGTCCAGATGTATTTAATTGGGAGACAATGCCTAAGCCCTCTACCAATATGGCTTTTGGGAAACATGCCTTCAAGACTTGCTTTTCTGCCTTCAGTTTTCTGAAACAGTAGAAGGGTAGGGTGGGGGAAGTCATTAACATTACCATCGCACACAGAGGCTTAGATTTTCCTGCTGAGAAACAGACCTTCTGCAGATCTTGGGATTTCAGCAGGAGTGAAATTGACTGCCCATTAGACTCATTCACAAGACACTTCCTGTCGTTGCCCATCCTTCCTGAAAGTCACATTTTTGACTTGGCTGTAGTGTGAACAGGATGGAGTCGTTCTCTTCATTCGAATCTCAAATGTCCTAAAAAAAGAAAAGAACTATTGTGTCAGGCACACCTTGGCACTATCTGGTCTCTGTATTTCTGCCTATTTGTTTCTTGTGCTTTCTCTCTCTTGTCTTTTTTCTTGTTAGTTCCCTTGGTATTAATCCAGCTCTTAATAGCCTCCCTTCTGATGTTTTCTCAAACAAAGCATCCTCTGTGTCAACTGTCAAATACGCTGGACTTTGCCATGTCCTCTCCTCTTACTTTGTGTTTTTTGGACAAATATGAAGAGGCTGTTTGAATTTTTAAAAAATTGTCTTCATTATCTTAAAACAGCAATTAAGACACCAACCAGAACTCTCTTGTGCTCTATTGGAAACAAACCCATCATATTCAGCCTTCCCTAAATTGAATTATTGAAGCTTGATGTCATTTTGGTTTCTGTGCAGAACAAGCCTTTAAGAGCAATTTCATCCTTTCTCAGGCCTGCTATCCAGTCCTAGTGCCAATTTTCCAAGGTACCTGAGATCAAATCTTACAAGGCCATAATTTCATTTTCTTTATCTGTGTTATATCATTTCTTGCCACATAACTGCCCTTAACATTGTTTATATTGTTTTTATTATATCTGTGAATGAAGTTACTAAAACTTTTGCCATTTAAAATACCTGGAAGATTTAGCAATCATTTTGGTAAAATAATTTTAGTGGAGTGGGCTTGACTCTTCCAAATAATACTCTAAACATGCATAATACCAATTCTGTCATATTTTTCTTATTAATCAGCTTAAATCTTATGATCAATTTTATTAATTGCTCTATATCATCCTGCTAAATCTAGGACTATTAATAACTGTATTGTTTGTGCATTTTCTGTTCTAAT
The DNA here is from genome assembly GCF_001604975.1 of Cebus imitator. Lineage (NCBI taxonomy): Eukaryota > Metazoa > Chordata > Mammalia > Primates > Cebidae > Cebus > Cebus imitator. Next base: position 3,098,386 of record NW_016107407.1, on the reverse strand, counting down.
CCCTTGTAATATCTTTCCGAGTTGAAAAATCAGTCTTTGTTTTCTTCTAGGTAGCCAATTTTCATTATAATGGCAAAATAATAATTATTTAAATTGTACCGTGCCTCTGGTAAGCACCAATCATCGGCTCTGAAGCTAGGCTGGCCTTCTTGGCTGCACAATGAAATAACAGTCCTATTATTATAGGGAAGAACAGAGTCCAGGCTATCATTTTAACTCAATGTAAAAGACAGAAAAATGTTCTACAAATGATTGTTGCCAAATTAAAGAAGATTGTTCTGTTTTGTCGCTAGTTTCCAGGAAGCCAAGATGTACATTTCTTCCTAAAGGTTTGCTCTTCCACTGTTGCTGGGCACTGGTGAGTCCCTGGGAAGAGGACAGGGGCAGAGTCCTGTCATTACGCACAGGTCTTTCCTTCATTATGTACCACACGATTAGTATTCAGAAGAGCAGATGGAGCAGCCAGTGGAGATATGGCAAATTGTTTAATGAACTCTGCTATACCCACAAGTGTTTCATGAATGCAATTCAGCCGATCTGTTGTGATCCGAGTTTGTGAGGGATGAGCTATATTCAGTCTTCAAATTAATTGTTTAATAGTAGAATTAATATCTTATAGGGCATTTAGTGCCTTACAAATCAAAGCACAGTAACTCCACCTCTATTTGGGATCTAATGAGAAATTGGGCTCTCCATCAGTACACTCAACCTCCAATAGTTTTCTGTTATCACAAATTAACCTTCTTTACTTCAGGAAGAAATCTGTTTCAAGTATTTTCAAGACTTGTCTCTTGACTACAAGGAGTTTTTCTGTGATTTCCAGTAGGACAGTACTATTCCAACTGAGTGGGAGCCTTTTATTATATAAGAAGAGGTTTCTCATCACTTTTTGAAATGCAGTGTCAGGTGCTGACTCTCCAAATATCCCCAGCACCATATTGCTAGGAAATTTTTTTGCTCCCACAGTGAGTGGGGAGCACTATCTTCAAAGAGTTTTGGTAGCATCTTGGATTGGCAAGGGCACATTTGGATTTTCTCAAGATTCTGAAGTTTGGTTTGTCAGGGAGGAAAAACTTTTCCCCACTCTCTTAGATTTATGTTTGGGGGCATGCAAATTAAACTTACAAAAAACAGACCAGTCATAGTGGCTCACGCCTGTAATCCCAGCACTTTGAGAGGCCGAGGTGGGTGGATTGCCTGAGGTCAGGAGACCAAGGCCAGCCTGGCCAACATGGTGAAACTCCATCTTTACTAGAAATACAAAAATTAGCCAGGCATGGTGGCGCATTCCTGTAGTCCCAGCTACTCAGGAGGCTGAGGCACAAGAATCACTTGAACCCAGGAGGCAGAGGTTACAGTGGGCCAAGACCACTGCACTCCAGCCTGGGCAACAGAACCAGACTCAAGTCTCAATCAATCAATCAATCAATCAATGGCTAAGCACAGTGGCTCACACCTATAATCCCAACATTTTGGGAGGCTGAGGCGGATACATCACAAGGTCAAGAGATTGAGACTATTCTGGCCAACATGGTGAAACCCTGTCTCTACTAAAAATACGAAAATTAGCTGGGTATGGTGGCACACGCCTGTAGTCCCAGCTACTCAGGAGGCTGAGGCAGGAGAATCACTTGAACCTGGGAGGTAGAGATTGCTGTGAGCTGAGATCACACCACTGCACTCCAGCCTGGTGACAGAGTGAGACTCCGCTCAATAAATAAATAAATAAAAACAAATAAACTAACAAAAACCAGAATAGCAAGAGATAAGACAGATTTTTATTCATCTACATATGAGGGAGTTCACAGAAAATTGTGAGTCAATGTGGTTAGAATTGGGGGCTTATATACAATCTTAATGGGGACGGGGAAGGGAAGAAGGGACACTTATAAGAAAACACGTGACTTTTAGGAAAGACACATGGGCCCTTAGGAGAAAAGACATGATTGTTTTGTGACAATGTCTTATCCCAGTGATGACCACTATTGTCACTGACAGGTGTCACTGTCGTCTGCTTGTGAAGCTCCTAGGGAGGGGATTTATGCAGTTGAAGTCTTTTTGGGAGCCTCTGCTTTTAGAGAGACAGAGGAAGTTCAGAAAAAAAGACTTCACACCGTGGTATATTCTGGATCCATTTGGCTTACGGTGAGTCTTTCAATGAGGGACAGTAGCGGGGGATACTTAGTTAGAATTGAGTAATGATCAGGACTCAGATTAGGATTGGTGGAAAGAACAAGAGGAGGAATTTTAGATAAAGGGATTAAACAGTCTCAGTCTAAAAACCATTTATGCTTCTTTTGAAGAACTGATAGTTCCTGTCAATTGTTCCCATAGTGAACAAACAAGTTACTTGCCAGGACAAGCGTCGCTTGAACTAGTAAAATTAGGCTAATGAATATAAGGGAATGAATATTAAACTCAAGCTAATGTGGACCACAGACAGCATGAGGGCAGGTGGTTCTTGTTCTCACTAGTCAGCGCGCTGAACCCCTGCTCTTCCTTTGGTTTATAGACCAGTTCGTATATCCTTTACATCTGCCTGCCTCTAGCCAGACCGTTATAATCAACATTAATTGCTTTTGATAATAATTTCATTTGTACTTCAAAAAGGTTGACCTTTCTTCCCTTGATTCTGATTTTGAAATGTTCTGACATCTAGATCACTTGAGTTACTTTAAAAAAAAAGTGTACCTTAATTATTTTATTGAGGCCTGATTCATAAAATATAAAAGTCATCGTAGCCTGCAATCAATTTTTTCATATGTAAAGATTAAAACCAATGGCAGGTCAGGCACAGTGGCTCACTCCTGTAATCCCAACTCTTTGGGAAGCTGAGGCAGATGAATTACTTGAGGTCAGGAGTTCAAGACCAGCCTGGCCAACATGGTAAAACCTCATCTCTACTAAAAATATAAAAATTAGCCAGGCATGGTGTCATTGGCTTGTAGTCTCAGCTACTTGGGAGGCTGCTGCTGGAGAATCACTTGAACCTGGAAGAGGGAGGTTGCAGTGAGCCAAGACTGTGCCACTACACTCCAGCCTGGGCTGTAGAGAGAGATGCTGTCTCAAAAAACAAACAAATAATAAAACCAATGGTACGTCTGGGCACGGTAGCTCACACCTATAATCCCAGCACTTTGGGAGGCTGAGCCAGGTGTATCTCCTGAAGTCAGGAATTTGAGACCAGCCTGACCAACATGGTGAAACTCCCTCTCCCAAAAATACAAAAATTAGCCAGGCGTGGTGGCGCATGCCTATAATCCCAGCTACTTGGGAAGCTGAGGCTGGGGAATTGCTTGAACCTGGAGGCAGAGGTTGTAGTGAGCTGAGATCCAGCCTCAATAAACTCCATCTCAAAACAAAAACAAACAAACAAGAAAAACAGTAAACATTCCAGGCCATATAAAATGCCAGAGAAGATAAAATAATCTAGATAAAGAATTGGCTTCCCTAATGTAGTCTACAACGGACAGGAGTCTCAAATCAGCGCAGAGACAGGCCTGTGTCTGCCCTCACCCTGGGTTCCTTGTGGACCAGCCAGTTCTTTGCAATCACAGTCTCTGGTGAACCCCAGAATAGTTCCACTCAGGAAAGGCTATGTCCTACAGGAAAGCGTAAAGGTGCCTGGCTGCCTCAGTGTGAGTTACAGTGAAGGGCAACCCACACCAATCCCAGAGACTTATGGATAGCAATGATTAAGAGAATAGACTGGGCCAGGAGCAGTGGCTCACACCTGTAATCCTAACACTTTGGGAGGCTGCGGTGAGCAGATCACCTGAGGTTGGGAGTTCAAGACCAGCCTGATCAACATGGAGAAACCCCGTCTCTACTAAAAAATACAAAATTAGCTAGCTGCGGTGGTGCATGCCTGTGATCCCAGCTACTCAGGAGGCTGAGGCAGGAAAATTGTTTGAACCCAGGAGGCGGAGGTTGCAGTGATCTGAGATCGAGCCAATGCACTCCAGCCTAGTCAAAAAGAGCAAAACTTCGTCTCAAAAACAAAAAAAAGAGAGGGAGAATGGACTGTGTGGGCACTGATGGAAGCTGTCAAGGACCTGTAAAGTTCTCCCACAGATACTAAGACTCTGTCATTTTTAGTTATGTCTCCCCGCCCCGACCTGTCTCATAGAAGGTACCCCAGAAAGATTTTAATAATTTCCATTTCATAGACGTCTAAAGCCCGGAAGCCTTTCACTTTGCAGTTTTTGGAACTTGTCGTCTCTCCTTCACAGCGTGCCATCAAAAGAGCTCTAATGAGGTGCAGTCCTTTGGATGGAGCCGAGAAGCACAAGCAGGGCGTGGCTGACTCACAGGGAGCCAGGCTGAATTCTGAAGGAAGGAAGTTTTATCCTGGCAAGTATGTTCTTCATCCTCCTTCTAATATGGACAGGAGGCAGGGAAATACTGGATAGAAGAGGGCAATTCTCTGGCAAAGCCCACCAAAATATTACTTTTTTTGGCCTGCCCACCCCCTTATCCTGTGTCCATATAAACCCCAGACCTCAGCTAGCAGAGAGACAAGCAGCTGAATGTCAAGAGAACAAGAAGCAACTGAACATTGGAGACTGTGGCTAGACGAGGCTTTACTTCAGTCGGCACAACTTCAGAAAGGAGCCCACCGGAGACATCCAGGCTTCAGGGAAAGATCACCTTCTTCCCACACTATCCCCTTTCCAGCTCCCCTTCTGCTGAGAGCCACTTCCACTGCTTAATGAAATCCTCTGCATTCATCACCTTTCAAACCATTCTTGTGACCTGATTCTTCCTGGATGCCCCAAGCAAGTCCAGGTACTAAGAGGGTAGGGTGTAAAAGGCTGTCACCCTGACTCTCCACTGAACTGGCTAATACTTAGCCATCCACGGACAGCAACTGCTAAAAGAGCATTGATTGTTAACACACTCCTAGATGCTGCTGTGGGGCTGGAACCCCAAAGCACTGGCCCCAGCCATGGCACCAGCTGATCTGCATGCTCCCCCTCTGGCAAGGGCTTTGAGCAAGATGGCAGCTGGCTGAGTGAGGGAGCCACACCCCCATTGCAAGAAGGTGTCAAGGGAACTCTTCCGTCTCACTTCTACTTCTCCTTCCAGGTCCTAGCTGTCTTGTTCTAGCTCTTTTTTGCCCAAGAAGCTCTGACATGGAACCTGATTTAGGTCTGCTGTCTCCACAAGATTTGACCCCCTTCAAAGCAAAGCCAATTTCTTCCCAATTTCCACTACTCAGGAAGTTGCTCTGGGATAATACACTCCTATCAAACAGTAGGAATATCTTCATCATAATGGACAGAAGCACAGGTTCTCTCAGAAGCCTGAGCTGGAGCTAATATTAGTGTAAACAAGACTGACATATACAGTTGTGCATATTGTGCACAGTGCAACATAAATGGGAGTGGCGCCCCCTAGTGTTGTACAGAAACTCTGTCCCATGCAGCCTCTGGGTGGTCCCTCAAACTGCGTAGTACAGATACCTCCAAGTGGGGCCAGCCTTAAATTCACTGTAAAGAGAACACATGCTTCGTTTTTCTGGTAATCACGCTAGCTGCAAACTCAATGAATCTTCATTTTCTTTATCACTTTAAAATGTAGCTGGCTGGCTTTCAAGGCCCAGATTCGAAATCCTCTGTAACCAATGCTAGTGTGAAGGAGAAGAAACTTTCTTTTACCAATGATATGTCCAGTGCAGTGGCTCATGCCTATAATTTCAGAACTTAGGGAGACTGAGGTGGGAGGTTCACTTGAAATAAGGAGTTTTAGACCAGCCTGGGCAACATAGTGAGACTGCCATCCCTACAAAAAAAAAAAAAAAAAAAAAAAAAAAAAAAAAGCAGGATGTGGTGGCACATGGCAGTAGTCCCAGCTACTTAGGAGGCTGAGATGGGAGGATCACTTGAGCCCAGGGGCTGGAGGCTACAGTGAGCCAAGATCATGCTACTACACTCCAGTCTGGGTGACAGAGCAAGCTCCTGTCTCTGAAAAAAAATATTTTTAGAAATTGTAACTTACATCATGTTAATTTAAACCTCTGTATCTTAAGCAGTATAAATTGTGGGTTGGTAGGGATAAGATCCCTCAATTCAGGAGAGCTTTATTAAAACTCTGGGTAAGATGGGGGGTCATGTGTAATTTCAAAGGGCTATAAAATAATTTGATATTTTGGAGCAATTATTTTTTGGTAATTGGAAGAGAACAAAGGTCAACAAAACCTTCTGATGGAAATGACTTTCAGGCAGGTGGGGTACACTCCTTCAGTGAACACATTGGAAACCCTCACATGAGAAGGGGGCAACTTCCCCTGCTTTTTGATAGCAAAGTGGAGATGGTTACAAAGAAAACACTGTAAACTGCCAAATGTAAATTCACCTCGGGGAGGACTACAGTTCATCTCTGCAAATGTGTCAGGATTCCATGAGAACACAGTAGTAAGTAATAGTGACTCAAGTGGACTTGCAATCCGACAGATCCCAGTGTCTATCTTTGACTCTGCCATTCTTCTGCTGTGTGAGCATAGACAAATTATTAAATCTCTTTGAGTCTCAGTTTTATCATTTACAAAATGTAATTCATTTGTTGTCATTTCTCATAGGAAAAAATGCTATGAAAACGCATACGAAAAAGTAGTCCTGGAAATCACCCAATAGATGGCAGCCATTATTGTTACGACCATCCTGAACATTTAGAACCATCTTTTGATTTCATCAGTTACCTCAAATTTCTCTCCCATTCTTAAAGGAATCAGAGATCTTGAATCTCTCTCTCTCTCTCCGTGTGTGTGTGTGTGTGTGTGTGTGTGTGTGTGTGTGTGTGTGTGTGTAGGTATTCTGGTTTGAAACACAGTGACATTTGCCTACATCCATTGTGAGAGAAACGTCTCCACTTTTTTTGTCTACTGCCAAACTGGCCACAGGAGACAGATGAGAATCTCCATACCTCCAGGAAGCCCTCACAGTCTCTGGAAGGCAAGAGAGTCGATTTCCCTGAAAGAGAAATTACGGAGAACTCTGTAATAACAGAGAACAAGCACTGGTCAGAAAAACCAACAGGGCACAGCTACGTTCATATATAAGGCTGCTGCTTGCAGTACATAAGTTTGGCTCATTTTCCAAATTCAGATTAAAAAGAGAAAATACTCCGTTACTCAGTCAGCTCAGGCTCTGTCTATATGTGACTCTAAACACCTCACATATTGGAAGGCAGAAAAAGTATGCTGCTAATAAAAATATACCTGAGACTGGGTAATTTATAAGGAAAGGAGGTTTAATGGACTCACACGTCCACATGGCTGGGGAGGCCTCACAATCATGGTGGAAGGCAAATGAGGAGCAAAGTCACGTCTTACATGGCGGCAGACAAGAGGGCGTGTGCAGGGGAACTCCCCTTTATAAAATCATCAGACCTTGTGATACTTATTTACTACCACAAGAACAGTATGGGGAAAATTTCCCCCAGGATTCAGTTATCTCCATCTGCTCCCACCCTTGACACATGGGGATTATTACGATTCAAGATGAGAGTTGGGTGGGGACACAGCCAAACCATATCAGCATCATATAGATAAATACTCATTTTAATTTTTGTTTTTGTTTTTGTTTTTATTTTATTTCTTGAGACAGAGTCTCACTCTGTCGCCCAGGCTGGAGTGAAGTTTTGTGATCTCAGCTCACTGCAACGTCTGCCTCCCAGGTTCAAGCAATTCTCCTGTCTCAGCCTCCCAAGCAGCTGGAACTACAGGTGCATGCCATGTCACCCAGCTAATTTTTTTATTTTTTGGTAGAGATAGGGTTTCACTGTGTTGGCCAGACTGGTCTTGAACTCCTGGCCTCAAGTGATCCATCTACCTCAATCTCCCAAAGGGCTGAGATTACAGGCATGAACCATCATGCCTGGTCTATTTTTATTGTTTATAATGTAATATAATTTATTTTTTTGAGACAAGGTTTTGCTCTGTTGCCCAGGCTGCAGTGCAGTGGCGGGATCATGGCTCACTGTAGCCTCAATTTTTTGGGCTCAATGATCTTCCTACCTCAGTCTCCTGAGTTTCTGGGACTACAGGTATGCACCACCATTTTTTATTTTATTTTTATTTTTTGTAGAGAAGGTGTCTCACTTTGTTGCCCAGGATAGTCTTGAACTCCTGGACTCAAGCCATCTTCTTCTTTTTTATTTATTTATTTTTTTTGAGATGGAGTTTCACTCTTGTCACCCAGGCTAGAGTGCAATGGCAATCTCTTGGCTCACTGCAACCTCTGCCTCCTGGGTTCAAGCAATTCTCCTGCCTCAGCCTCCTGAGTAGCTGTGATTAGAGGCACCAACCACCACACCCAGCTAACTTTTGTATTTTTAGTAGAGACAGGGTTTTGCCATGTTGGCCTGGCTGGTCTCGAGCTCCTGACCTCAGGTGATCCACCCACCTCAGCCTCCCAAAGTGTTGTCGGGATCACAGGCATGAGCCACTGTGCCCAGCCTCAAGCCATCTTCTTACCTCAGCCTCCCAAGTAGCTAGGACTACAGGTGTGAATCACCACATCCAGCTAATTTTTGCATTTTTTATAGAGATGGGGTTTCACCATGTTGCCAAGGCTTGTCTTGAATTCCTGGTCGCAAGAGATTCTCCCCCTCAGCCTCCCAAACTGCTGGGATTATGGGTGTGAGCCACTGTGCCCAAATATTATTTTATTTAGATTCAGAGGGCACATGTGCAGGGTTATTACTCGGGTATATTGTGTGATGCTGAGATTTGGCTTCTAATGATCCTGTCTCCCAAGTAGGAAATGTAGAACCCAATAGGTAGTTTCTCAGCCTTGCCCGCTCCTTCCTCCCCCTTTTGGAATTCCCAGTATCAAGTGTTCCCATCGGTTGTCTGTGTGTACCCAACGTTTATCTCCCACTTATAAGGGAGATCATGCAGAAAATACCCATTTTCAAACTGAACATTTTACTTTTATTTGAATATTTGGCAGCATGTACTTATTTATTTATGTACGCATCCCCCCCCCCCAAAGGGTTGGAGATGGCAACATCATAATGACAGCCTTAGGTTATAATTTGCTCTAGAAAACCTCTCCGTAATGCCTTACAAAGACAGTGTTTGAAAAGGAGGCGTTATGGGCTTGTGTAAACACAGCACCATTAATTTAAGTAGTAAACTAAAATAACAAACAATATACAAGGCATAAAATTGAATCAGCAATTGTATCTTAAAGTACCAGTGTGAAAACATAGTCATTTTAACTAGTTGAGAGCGCTCTTTATTATAACAAAATTAATCTGCAAAACCCATTTGCATTTGTCTATGTGCTTGACACCAACACAATTTCAGAAGCGAGCTTCCTAAAGGACTGAGATTATTACCACACCCCTCTGGTCAAATTTGCCCAGAACAAGAATTCAGTTGGTCTTTAAGTGAGAAAAGAAAAAAAACACATTTTATGTCATAAGAGGACCGAGGTTTTATTTCTTCACATCACTTATATAATACAATCATAAAAGGAAATCATCAAATTCTAAATAGCAGCTACAACTGTGACAGCTACAATCCCTTGAGAAATTCCTATGTGCTGACTGCTTTAAATACAGGAAATAGAATGGTCTGGGTGAGGCCTGCCCCCTAGTTTGGGTTGGGTGTGTATGGTCATTAGATCTTTATTGTTATCATTATATTTTATTAACAATAAATTAAAAATAAGTGGTAAGGTGAGTTTACAAATTATATAAGCATGAAATTTAGGTTTGTAGCCTAAGCAGGACTTTGCAAAGCGTGTGTTTTCTCAAGTTAAAATATAAAAATATGGCTGGACATGGTGGCTCATGCCTGTAGACCCAGCACTTTGGGAGGCTGAGGCAGGTGGATTACTTGAGGTCTGTAGTTCAAGACCAGCCTGGTCAACATGGTGAAACTCTGTCTCTACTAAAAATACAAAAATTAGCCAGGCGTAGTGGCGCACACTTACAGTCACAGCTACTCGGGGGGCTGAGGCAAGAGAATCACTTGAACCCAGGAGGCAAAAGTTGCAGTGAGCAGAGATTGCACCACTTCATTCCAGCCTGGGCAACACAGAGAGATTCCGTCGTAAGAAATATATATGTATATTTACATATGTATTCTGAGTATCTATTTGTACACAAGGGCAAACTAAACGTGATTCCACCAGACCCGATCCAGCCTCACGTATCTGTGGAGCCCTTGTTGAATACTTTTCACTACTCTTCAGGCGCAGGCTGATCCCGTCTGGTCCTCACCACAAGCCTGGGAAGAAGGCGTTAATGTGTTTGCCTCACAGTTAGAGAAACTGAGGCTTGGAAGGCACTGACCACAGGTAGGAGACCCTGAGTCCTATCTGCTTGGCTCCAAAGATTATCATGCCTGTTATCATCACATTCTCCCGTGTTTTCTTAACATTTTATCTCATCTTTAATTTGTGTTATTTCTTCATGTGGCTTTTTGTTCCTGGTACTAAGAGTATATAATTAAGTAGAGCTCACTGTCAAAGTTTATCTTCATTACTTGTCTTGTAAATAAAATTAAAACTCCAGTAACCTAGGTCTGCAGTTCAAATTCTCCAGTACACATTCCTTCCTGGAAGTGTGACCACACCTGAAGGAGACTGATCTAATCAGTACCCAAGCAACTGAAGAAAATGGTCTGATGCCTGCCATGCTGGCTTTAGGTGCTGAATCTATTAGCTCGTTTTCACGCTGCTGATAAAAACATACCTGAGAATGGGAAGAAAAGGAGGCTTAATGGACTTACCGTGCCACATGGTTGGAGAGGCCTCACAATCATGGTGGGAGTCAGGGAGGAGGAAGTCACATCTTACACAGAAGGCAGAGCCAAAGAGAAAGCTTGCATAGGGAAACTCCTGTTTTTAAAACCATCAGATCTCATGAGACTCATTCAATATCATGGGAACAGAGCAGGAAAGACCTGCCCCCATAATTAAATCACCTCCCACCAGGTTCCTCCCACAACACATGGGAACTGTGGGTGTCATAATTCAAGATGAGGTTTGGGTGGGGACACAGCTGAACCATATTATCACCCGCTGACAGTGGCCCCTCCCAAATTTCATATCCTCACATTTCAAAATCAATCACACCCTCCCAATAATTCTCCAAAATCTTAACTCATTCCAGCATTAACTCAAAAGTCCACAGTCCAACATCTCATCTGAGACAAGACAGTTCCCTTCCACCTATGAGCCTGTAAAATCAAAAGCAAGTTAGTTACTTCCTAGATACAATGGGGGTGCAGGCGTTGGATAAATAGGGCCACTCCAAATGAAAGAAATTGGCCAAAACAAAGGGGTACAAGCCCCTTGCAAGTCCAAAATCCAGCAGAGTAGTCAAATCTTGAAGCTCCAAAATGATCTCCTTTGCCTCCATGTCTTACATTCAGGTCACTCTGCTGTGAGAGATGGGTCCCATGGTCTTGGGCAGCTCTCCTCCTGTGGGTCCCATGGTCTTGGGCAGC
>NW_016107407.1:3032651-3086717 GCF_001604975.1 Cebus imitator | reverse complement strand
CTCCTCCTGTGGGTCCCATGGTCTTGGGCAGCTCTCCTCCTGTGGGTTCCATGGCCTTGGGCAGCTCCCCTCCTGTGGCTCTGCAGGGTACAGCCTCCCTTCTGGCCGCCTTCACAGGCTGGCGTTGAGCATCTGTGGCTTCTCCAGGCTCACAGTGCAAGCTGTTGGTGTATCTACCATTCTGGGGTCTGGAGGACAGTGGTCCTCTTCTCACAGCTCCACTAGGCAGTGCCCCAGTAGAGACTCTGTGTGGGGGCTCTGATCCCACATTTCTCTCCACACTGCCCCAGCAGAGCTTCTCCATGAGACCCTTACCCCCGCAGCAAACTTCTGCCTGAACATCCAGGCATTTCCATACACTCTCTGAAATCTAGGCAGAGGCTCCCAAACCTTAATTCTTGACTTCTGTGCACCCAAAGGCGCAACACCACATGTAAGCTGCCAAGGCTTGGGGCTTCCACCCTCTGAAGCCACAGCCTGAGCTGTGCCTTGGCCCCTTTTAGTCATGGCTGGAGCAGCTTGGACACAGGGTACCAAGTCTCTGGGCTACACACAGAATGGGACCCTGGGCCTGGCACACTAAACCATTTTTTCCTCCTAAACCTCTGGGCCTATGATAGGAGAGACTGCTGCAAAGGTCTCTGACATACCCTGGCGACATTTTCCCCATTGTCTTGTGGGTTAACATTTGGCTCCTCATTACTTATACAAGTTTCTGCAGTCGTCTTGAATTTGTCCTCAGAAAATGGGATTTTCTTTTCTATTGCATTGTCAGGCTGCAAATTTTCCAAACTTTTATGCCCAGCTTCCTTTTTAAAACTGAATGTATTTAACAGCACCCAAATCACCTCTTGAATGTTTTGCTGCTTAGAAATTTCTTCCTGCAGATACCCTAAATCATCACTCTCAAGTTCAAAGTTCCACAAATCTCTAGGCAGAGACAAAATACCACCAGTCTCTTTGCTAAAACATAATAAGGGTCTCCTTTGCTCTAGTTCTCAGCAAGTTCCTCATCTCCATCTGAGCCCACCTCAGCCTGGACCTCATTATCATTATCAGCATTTTGGTCAAAGCCATTCAACCAGTCTCTAGGAAGTTCTGATCTTTCTCACATTTTTTGTATCTTCTTCTGAGCCATTTGCCACCCAATGCCACTTGTCTAATGTCCTCTAAGTCCCAGAGATTTTATCTGGCTCCCGACAAAAATCTCTGCATTCCAGCCGAATTCTCCAACCCCCATTTCTTCCACCCACAAATGCAGCCACTCCAACTTTTATTTCTTCTGCTGTCCTTTTGAGATTATTCTTACTTCCTGCCTTATCCTTACCATGCTCTCATTTTGTGATTTCTTTAATTCCAACATCCTTCTACCATTTTTCTCACAGGCCCTGCAACTCAAGCCATACTCCTCTGCATTATCCATTTGAGATCTTCGAAACGTATGTCTCCTATTTATTTATTTCTTTTTGAGACTGCGTCTCACTCTGTTGCCCAGGCTGGAGTGCAGTGGCATGATCTCAGCTCACTGCAACCTCCACCTCCCAGGTTCAAGCGATTCTCCTGCCTCACCCTCCTGAGTAGGTGGGATTACAGGCATGCATCACCCCTCCCAGCTAATTGTTGTATTTTTAGTAGAGATGAGGTTTCACCATGTTGACCAGTTGGTCTCAAACTCCTGACCTCAAGTGATCACCTGCCTGCCTCAGCCTCCCAAAGGGCTGAGATTATAGGCATGAACCACTGCACCCGGCCTCATGTCTCCTTTATAAACACAACTCACGGTAATATTAGCTTCTTCTTTAAAAACGTTCATGCTCTACGATTTACATTTTAATTAAGATAGTGATGTCTCGAGGTACACGGTACCACTTTTCAATTCAACCTACTTTTTTTTTTTTTTTGAGATGGAGTCTGTCTGTGTCACCCAGGCTGGAGTGTGGTGGTGCAATCTTGGCTCACTGCAAACTTCACCTCCTGGGTTCAAGCAATTCTCTGCTTCAGTCTCCCAAGTAGCTGGGATTACAGGCTCCTGCCACCATGCCCGGCTAATTTTTGTATTAATTTTAGTAGAGATGGGGTTTCACCATCTTGACCAGGCTGGTTTTGAACTCCTGACTTCATCATCCACCCTCCTCGGCCTCCCAAAGTGGTGGGATTCCAGACGTGAGCCACTGCACCCATCCCTAACGTACCTTTTAGGAATTTGTTTTCATCACCTCCTCTTCACCCCATTGGTGAGGGAGGATCTCTGCACAGGTTTACAGGCCAAACACATGCCACCTGGCCCTGCTCAGGTGAGACTGACAGCAGTTTCTTAGTCACGTATAAGCACAGCCTGGCGAGGAGGACACAGCATGCCAACAGCAACACAGGGAGGTTGCCCTGGGGACCCGTGAAGAAGCAGGGGTCTGTGAGAGGCAGGCTTTATAGTAGCAAGAGGGTGGGATGACCCATATTCCCAATGAGAGGATGGGGTTGGCTTGTCTGGCTAATTCCTTAGCTTGGCAGAGAACTGAAACCCACTACTCAGGGATAAACAGGAACTGTACATGGCCCCATCACAAGGAGATGTATTTGGCCAGAGCCATTTGAGACCCTCCTGGTTTTCTGAGATGTCAAGATACACATCATATTGGGCCTCAGTTTTTAGGCCTTGAAACATAGGAATGACCACGTTACCTAAGGAGAACCATAAGGTCTCTTTTACCTGGACACAACAGAATATAATTATATATGAAGTGTGAAAAGAGAATCAAGGCCATTGTTTATAATGCCTCAGGGGCAGAGAGCAAGGGATGGCTGCCGGCCTGGAGAATTGAATCCAAGCATGCAAGGGCAGAGGCCTCATCCCTCCAAGTCTCTTAGGTCCTGGTGTTACTGGGACCTGTTCTTCCTGGTAGGTGTGGTGCTGGCAATGCAATGGCCATGCTGACTGCCCGCCCCTGAGAGTGACAGGACACTGTGCAACCATGGTCTGATCACACCCACATCTTTATGTCCAGGGGTACCGTGAGAGCATGATCTGAGTGGCTCCTATCCTAACCAGGGCGGGGCTGCATACTCAGCTCCCTCCCCATTCTGGTGAGGTCCTTGGCCTCTCTTACCCGGAAGAATGGGGAAAGGGGTCCTGGAGGCACGGTGAGCTTACTGTTCGAATAAATATCGTAGACCCAAAGAGTTTTGCAGAGAGCAATTCATTAGGCACAGAGAGAGAGGGAGAGAAGGAGAAATAGCTGGCACGCTTCCAAGGGAGGGGATCCAGAGAAGGAGTCCTATAGTGAGGGAGCAACAGGATTTTAACCCTTGAGTTATTCCCTCCCCATTCATGTTCTCACCCAATGAGAGGAGTTCTTAAAAACTTCCTCTGGAGTGACTGATCTTTGACTCTGATACCAGATTGTCTGCTTGGTCCACAGCAGAGCCCCCTCCTCCCAGAGCTTTCCGGGGCTTTATGGACAAAGACACCCACCTGGATTTTTCCACCTAGCCTGCCAGGAAACCTAGACAGAGAACTTTACATCCGCAGATGGAGGGGTGAAACCAGGAAATTCCTGCCTTTGAAACTCCTCGCCTTGTGGACCCGGGAACAGTCCCTCACTATGTGGCTCAAGTGGAAACCTCTTACTGTGGCCAGCAATAATTGTTATACCCTGTGCAAGACTGTATGCATCTAGGGAGACAATTTTTATCAAAATAGCCAAACAGAAATGGAAAATTTGCAATATCTCACTCTATGCCAAGCTTTTCCAACCTGCGGTCCCAAGATGGCTCTTGAATGCAGCCCAACACAAATTCGTAAATTTTCTTAAAACATTATGAGATTTCTTTGTGGATTTTTTTCCTTTTTGAAATGGAATCTTGCTCTATCACCAGGCAGGAGTCTATGGTGCCATCTTGACTCACTGCAACTTCTACCTGCCAGGTTCAAGCGATTCTCCTGCCTCAGCCTCCTGAGTAGCTGGGACTACAGACATGTGCCACCACACCCACCTAACTTTTGCATTTTAAGTAGAGACGGGGTTTCACCATGTTGGTCAGGCTGGTCTTGAAGTCCTGACCTAAAATGATCACCTGCCTGCCTCGGCCTCCCAAAGCGCAGGGATTACAGGCCTGAGCCACCACGTCCACCCCTTTGTGATTGTTGTGTAGCCCATCAGCCGTCGTTAGTGTTAGCGTATCTTATGTCTGGCCCAAGACAATTCTTCTTCTAATGTGGCCCAAGGAAGCCAAAAGATTAAACACCCCTGCTCTATACAGTTCACATTGTTCCTCAAAGTATTCTGGAATTTAGAATTATTCTACAATTTAGAATTATTCCAGAATTTAGAATTATTTTAGAATATGTTTTTCAGATACTTTTACTCCCTGGAAAACCTAAGGTCTTTAATATTAAGAATGATTGGCATCTTAGTATTTTGCCTTCTTGATATGCCAGTTTCACCCTTGCAACCAGCATATATAAACGTGAGCCACAGGCTACTGTATAAATGAGGAAGGAGCAATTGGTTCCTTTAAATGAGCTGATTTCTGTTATTCTGTATGGTAATACACACTTATTTTGCATTCAGAGACTTTTTTACAGGCATTTGTTTATTTTCCGTGAATTTTTCTTCGAGACTTCTGAAAAGACAATGCAAGGCTATTGCTAAACTGTGGGAACATGATAGATTATCCCATACAAACATATGCTATTTCCTTCCTCCCATTTTCTCCCCCTTCCAAAGAATGGTGATTTTTTTTTATTGTTGGTTTTGAACATGGTCTTAAAGGGTTGCCCTGAAGTCACATTATGGTGGCCTCATAGCTGAAAGCTTACAGCAACCACTATTCTTACGGGCCATATCCTGCCATTGATTTTTACATAGAACTCCCCATTGACTGCCAAAGGGAGTTTTTTCCTGAGATCGATGGCAGGATACAGCCAGTGACATTAAGCATAGATAAAAGACCCTTGAGTTAACTGTCAAAGGACTAAAATTTAGATGTAAACGCGTTTAACAAAAATTGGCTTTCAAAGGTTCATCAAAAAAGAAATCATTTCAAAATGACTTTCTTCCCCCTTAAGGTCAATGTAAATAAGATTTCTTCTTCTCAAATCGCTGTTTTCTTAGATTTGTCTTTCTGTGTTTCGTGTTTATTAAAATCACATTCTCATTAGTACTGCTAACAGATTTAAAGATTTGTTTAAAAGATGTGGGTTTTACCCTCAAACAATATATAAAATCTAGTGAGGAGGAAAAATGGGTACATAATATTTCTAATAGAAAGTAAAAGGGAAAAAAGGAAGAGAAGAGAAAAAGGAGACAGTGTTTTAAACTCTAGGGTGTTGAGAAAGAAATCTCTCTACAGTACATATACAAGATCTCAAGGAAAGAAGTAAAAAATTAAAAATTTAATCATCCAAAATTTTTAATAGTATATGATGCCACACATCTATTGGCCCTATGCATGCATATATTGGCATTAAAGCCAAATTACCTGCTAACAGAATGGGCTATTCATAGGGTTACGCTATTTCCCAATATTCCTGGGAAATCCAAGTTTGTACCTGATGTCCTCCACCAACTTACACTCTCAAAAACGACCCCATTTAACCGATGAATTTCACAAATACACCGTTGGTGATGCTGATGTTGAAATCTGTCTTAGTTGTGGCAAGTTAATGAACAATGGGAAAGCGAAGTGCGGAGAACTCTGATGTCCCAGTCCGGGGTTCAGAGCATTGGAGCGGCCAGGCTCTAATCCAAGGCTAGGCTGTGGGCAGCGCGTGGCAGGGTGATACCCAAGGCCATCCGCAGAGATACACATTGTAATGCCGGTTGCCTCACCAAGAGCTCGGACACAGCCACTGATCTTGGTGCCCGAAACTTACGTCACCACTCTGCCCCTGGCACCAAGCTCTGCACTCAGCACCTAGCCCGCCAAAATTTAAAAGAAGCCCCGCCAAAAACTGCCCAGTAGCAGCTTGCCCGGAAAGCCCACCAAAACTTGCAACCAATAGTAGCTTGCCCCATCCACATCCTGTTCCCCCATAACCAATCAGAACACCTTACTCCTCCTCGCTTGCTATAAAAGCCCTATGCCTCGGGAAGTTAGTGCAACTTCTCTGGCCCCCTTCTCCTGGACCATAGAACCTTGCTGGGGAGCTGAATAAATTGAAATTTAATTGTTCTTATACTGACCTCAGTTTCCTCATTTTAAACTCGGCAATAACCCTTACACACATGCTGTTATCCTCTAAGATTATTCGTTCTTTTCTTTCCTTGATTTTACCCCCATTTTATCTATCTCTGTCTCTCTTTTTTTCCCTACTTCCGTCCATCCTAGAGTCACCAGTTGCTGGGTAGTTTATTCTTAAGTCAGCTGCTCTGTTGGCCTACCCAAGAGCATCCAAAATGCCTTCCTGATGGTTGAAAAGTCATCCTTTCCAATCTGCCAGCCAGCGAGTCAACAAATGTTTGTTGAACAACTGCTTGAACCAGGCAGAGTATGCCTGCTTCAAGCATACTTAGAGGAGGCTGCATACTCCACTAGGCAGCAGAGATGCAACGATAAAAGTCAAAATAGAACTGCGATCCTTTCTATATTTAGATATTTACAGGGGTTCACCATGCAGAACAAATGCCACATAACCATGATTTCAAATTTGCTCACAAATTTGTGAATGTGGTCACAGAAAATTGTCTTGAAGTTTTCAATGGTGTGAACAGTTTAGGTTATTCAAATATTTTTCAAATTAGCAGGATAGCAGTTGGGGTTGATTCATGTATATTTGAAATTGACCTTCATCACACTGAAACATGTTTAACGAGCAACCATTAAAATTTGATATAAGCAGTCCGCAAGTATGTTCCCTTTTTAACCAAAGAATTGTGTGGGTAAAGTGATACATGCATTCAAGTAATCTTGGTCATGAGCCATAAAAACATCTGACTGAGGGATCAAAAAAAAAATTCTGATGTTTCAAAATGATTTTTTAGTTTCATGCTGCTTATTTTCCCCCATCTTCATCAACCCAAGTAAGGAATCTCAGATTTTGTGCAAGATGGGCTGCTCTTGTTGACATTCTGAAAGGAAAAGCTTGAATTTGAGGAAATGGGTAAGGAACACAGGCAAATTCATAGTTAATCCATTTCAGACATTTGGCTTCCAGAACCTTCAGTTAGCAAAAGGAAGCTGACACGGCTCTTGAAGTTATTTTATAGGAAACCGAAGTGTAGATATCTTCCTTTTCATTACTCTTGCCGTCTCTGCCCACGAATTCTCTCTTTCACTGCAGCCAGCAATTAAATATAGGCCTGGATTTGGACAGTCAGATGTAAGCATGGCATTTAGATTTAGCCTTATTTGTAAATAGCATGATTCACAAAAATCCATGTGAATAACCAAAGCAAGAGGACAGTTCTGTGAGAAGCTTTAATTAACGGGAAGCTAACCCAAGGAAGTGCAGGCTGTCAATTTCTTCCTGGCTGCATGAGAGGCTGCAGCTGACGTGTCTGCCCTTATGCAAGAACAGTTTGCAATCTCAATAAAGCAATCATCATGCAAAAGATTGGTAGATCTGGGAAGATGTATTAAAAATCATCACTCTCTTCTTAAGGATTACCCTCTGGGTGAAGAGTGAAGAAATATGCTCATTTCCCTGAAGTCCTTCCACGACACATAAAATCATTACATAATATTAGAAGCCCGGAGGGTGGGAATTGCTTTCCCACCAGAAAAGGCTTCCGTTTCTCACCATGCCACCATGCTTCCTGCTGGTGTCCTGAGTGGACAGCTGCCTTCCCACCTCCTGGAATAAGACAGTTCAATTCTTCTCACCATCTCTCTAGCTTAGAAAGCTCTGCAGTTGTATCTAGAAGCTGTCCACAGCTCATTTTCAGGCCGGCAGCAGGGTTCTTAGAACATAAATTAAACAGTTCTATTGTGGTTAAGTACCTGGATGCGTAAGAGGTTTACTGGAGGGATGGGGGCTGAGAAGGGCATTGTTTTTTTGCTGTCCTTGGGGTTACCTGTTTCAGCTCTAGCTCTTTACTTGCACGTACACACAGGCACCACTCACTCACTCACTTAGGAGAAATTAGAAAAGGCTGTCTGGAATTATGCCCTCACCTCCACTGGCTGTCCAGAGTTGCCGATCTGCATTATTTATAGCTGTGAAAGTCATTAGGGCTATCTGGATTTTTCTTCTAAGGACTGTAGCATTGCAATTGCTTACCCTCCTAAAGTGGGGTGTGACTCTGGCTAGTGAAGGAAGTGGGTGTGCTGATGCTCCCCTTTCAGATGGAAGTGGCAAGAGTCAGGGTGCAACTTGCCACCCTCTCTTCTTTCCTTTTGCCCCTATAACCCGCAACTTTTTTTTTTCTTTAGCTGGTGGTTGTTTTATACTGGGTCCTGGAGAGAGGAAAATGCAGTAAAGAAAATGATCAAATGCATGGACAGGAAATACATCTTGTGTTTTTTTAAACTGACAGGCAAGAGTTGCTCACCACTATCGTTTAACCTAGCCTCATGGCTGATACGCTAACCCTGACTGTCTAACGGACTTTTAAGAAATTCTTAGGTTTACGCAGACTATCTTGGAGCACAGCCCCATGGACCAACATGTCACCTGCGTTCTGCTCAGCAAACAACACTGATGGAGCTGTCAGTCGCACTGGAGCCGGCATGGATTCCTGCTGGTTTCCACATTAGCAAAATGCTTTGCAAAAGCTACCCAACGCTTTCAACATCAGATCTGGGCTGTGTACCTCTGCAAAGGAAAAAAAAAGGGGCTTTAAAAGTCCATGCCTTTTGTTTTCAAAACCAGCTCTCGTTCTTTATCCGCTCCCTAACTGAACTTACTCTCTCATAAATCCAAACAAGATGAGCAGCCCATCAGACATTAATAGAGATGTAGGGCAGCCTGTCCATTTAGGAGACACACACTGAGTCATCCATTTACCCACCTAGCCATTCATCTGCCCCCACTTCCAGGAATGATTTCTGTTGAGAACAGCAGTTATTCTTTCTCCATCCCCCAGTCTGCCTTGGTCGAACCATCTCTGAATTCATAACAGGCAATTTGAAACGCAAACCGACCCAGGGAAGTGGGCTGCCTCTGATCACCAGTGTTCCTGCCTTGGTTTCTCCCACGTGTCCCTCGACTAGGGCCCTGCTGTCAGCAGCACCAGCTGCTGGCTTAGATTTCTCGCCTTCCATCAGCACAGACACATAATAAGAATCGAATCTCAAAAGGCAGCTTTCTGCAAGTATTCGATTTATTAACCTAAAGTTTCCAAAAACGGTTCAGTTGGTGATAGCAGAACCTACTGTCTCCCACAGCCCTGAAAGAAAAGAAATTTAAGAGGGGGGAAAAAAACAGTGACATTGAAATATTCAAACATAGGATTTACATGATAATGGGGAATACTTTTCTCCACATTCTACCTGCAACGATTCTAGAGCAGTGCAATCATTTGCACAGCAAAAGCAAATCATATTTCGATTAAACCCAGAAGTTGAAAAGATTGATGGGAATCTTCTGCTCATTTCCGACACAAAGTCATCAAAGGACACTAGAATATACCCTAGGTAACTGGGCTCTCTTTCCGACCTCAGTAACAGCACTTTTCACTCCATGTCAAAGGCCGCTTTTTGCAGGCAATCTGTAGAGTGGATTGGAAGATGGCATGTTGTTCTGAAGACATTTCTGTTTAGGGAAAGCAATGCCTCCCTGCTGGGGAGGTGCCCGTTTTTCAAGCTTCCCAAAACATTTGCTGAAACTATGTGTGTCCTTTGTCTACTCTTCACACCTCGTGGGGACTTGTCCGACACCACATGCTCTGAGGGCAGGGGCCACGTCTGGTTTTACCTTGTACTCTTGGCAGTAAGCATCGTGTCTGGCACGGAGCAGATACTCAATAAATACTGAATATTTAGGGCTTTTTCATCATGCCGCCTTTGAGCATCCCAGACTCTTCTCCTAGCCAAGACAGGAGCAGGGAGAGGCCTGGAGTCCCACTAACCGAGCTCTCCTTATAGGAAGGAGCTCATCCAAAATGAAGTCGGACCCATTGCTCGGGGCTCTGTCCTTTAGGGAAAAGTCAAGGGACAGCCTATCTGCTAAGCATCCTGAAAGTGTGGAATTATGATTTGGATTTTCATGCCTTTGTCCTAAAGCATTGAATTCCTTTCTTGTTTTTCTTTTTTTCCCAAGACTGGGTCTCTGTCATCCAGGCTGGAGTGCAGTGGCGCGATCTCGGCTCACTGCAGCTTCTGCCTCCCAGGCTTAAGCAGTTCTCCTGCCTTAGCCTTCTGAGTAGCTGGGGTTACAGGTACGCACCAACATGTCTGGCTAATTTCTATATTTTTAGTAGCGATGGGTTTCACCATATTGGCCAGGCTGGTCTCAAACTCCTGACCTCAAGTGATCCACCCACTTCGGCCTCCCAAAGTGCTGGGATTACAGGAGTGAGCCACCGCACCCGGCCTGAGCCCCTTTTCTGTGTCTTTTCAGCACTCAAGACATCAAAGGTAGAACGTGGTGAGACCTCTAGTGCCAAATTCTGGATTTCCCTAGATCTTCCGATAGGAGCTGTAATCACCTGTGCTGGCCACACAGGAGCCAAAAATCTATAGGTCATTCCCATAAAGAGGCTACAGCTGGGCCGACTTCCCACTGCTGGTGTGATGACATGGTGATGGTCACAGTCAAGAAAAGCAAACCAGAGATCAGAAAGATCTGTGTGAAAGTGGTCATTTGACAGCAAAAGTCATATCGGAGAAAATACAACATTTTACAAAATGTTTTGAAGACAATGCAGGGGTCATAGTTAAAAAAAAAATAAAGGCAAGAGGAAAGGTTCCGCCATTACAGGACAAGTCACAAAGGAGTCTGCAGACCTGTGGCCCGGGATGGCGTCCCGTGCTGGCAGCGTTCATGGTCCGCGAGTATTTCTGGAAAAAAGAAAAACATTGAAATGTATTTACCCTCTCACAAAAGAAGGTTTGAACTCTTGATAAAAATATGCAAACAATTGATTCTGTATTTGGCAGATTCAAATCTTAAACACACACACACCGCTTATCGAAGGCTTCCCATCAGACTTTTAAAGACCTGAACTCTATTTTAACCGACAAGGCCTGGGTAATCTGAGCCTCAGGGTCCAGCTCTCAGCTCCCCCCCATTTGCTTTTTTCATTCCAGCCAGGCTTCTTTCTACTCTTGGCTCACACCAAGTAACTTCCCAACCCAAGGCCTTTACAACGTGATATTGCCTCTCTCCTAGCATGCTTTCCCCCTAGAACTTTGCATGGCTCACTCCTTCCCCAAGTTTCTAGTGCTTTCTCAGAGAGGCCTTTCCAGATCACCTGATCTTTCCTGACGTTGTTATCTACTCATTTATTTTTTTGAGACAGAATCGTGCTCTGTCACCCTGGCTGGAGTGCGGTGGTGTGATCTCAGCTCGCTGCAACCTCCTGCCTCAGCCTCCTGAGTAGCTGGAATTACAGGCACACACCACCACGCCCTGTTAATTTTTGTATTTTTGATAGAGATGGAGTTTCATCATATTGGCCAGGCTGATCTCGAACTCCTAACCCCACGTGATCCGCCCACCTCGGCCTCCCAAAGTGCTGGGACTACAGGTATGAGCTGCCACACCCGGCAACAGTTTATTTTGATTCCCTTGTTCACTCTTTCCTTCCTGATATGGAACACTATCTGCAATGACTCTCTCTTTCTTTCTTTTTCTCTTTCCTTCCTTTCTTTCTTTTCCCCGTTTATTGTCTGTGTCTCCTACTATGAAACCCAGGAGGGCCAGCACTCAGGCATACTCAGGGGATGCCTATTTTGTGAGTCAACACACTTGGGGTTCACAGGGTGAGTGACCTGCTTAGAACCACAGGACCCGGGTATTTTGACAGCTCCTCCCAGGGCCTGTCTCTACCACAAGGATGTAGGCAAACAGAAGTCTCAAATCACTTCCTCTTTAGTCCAAGGGACCCAATGGCCCTTTTTGAATACTGTGCAACTTTTCTAGGACTGCCATGACAAAACACCACCACTTGGTGACTTAAAGCAACAGAAATGTACTCACAGTTCTGGAGGCCAGAAGTCCAAAATCAAAGTGTCCGCCATGCTGTGCTCCCTCTGAATGCTGTAGGGGACAAGCCTTCCTTTGCCCTCTAGCTTCTGGCAGTGTCCAGCAGTCCTTGGTGTCCCTAGCTTACATTCACCACTCTCGTTCCGCCTCTGCCTTCACATGACCTCTCTCCAAGCGTGTCTGTGTTTCTCTTTTCTTCTTCTAATAAGGACACCAGTTATTCGGGTGTCCTCCCCAGCATAACCTCATCTTAGCTACATCGCATCTGCAAAGACTCTACTTCCAAGTAAGGTCACGTTCCCAGATACCGAGGTTAAAACTTCAACATGCCTTTTGGGCAAGACGATTCAACCCACAAGAGCTGACTGAGTTGGTCCCATGGAGAACATGCAAGCCACTGAGCGCATAAACCAGTTTTTCTGGCCTGATCTTGAAGCCAGGCCACACACAAGCTCCTGGGACACGGGCATAGGAGCTACTCCATGGCATCTTTGTATGAAGAAGCTCATCAAGCTGGGTGTAGTGGCTCTCCTCTGCAATTCCAGCTACTCAGAAGGCCAAGGTGGGAGGATCACCTGAGGCCAGGAGTTCAAGAATAGCCTGGGCAACATAGTAAGACTCCATCTCTAAAAAAAATTTTAAAGATTAGCTGCGTGTGGCAGTACACCTGTAGTCCCAGCGACTTGGGAGGCTGAGGCTGGAGGATCGCTTGAGCCCAGAAATTCGATGCTACAGTGAGCTACGGTCACACTGCTGCGCTCCAGCCTGGGTGGACAGAGAAAAACCCTGTCTCTACTAAAAAAAAGAAAAAGAAAAAAGGAAAAGGAAGCTCATCAGCCTCAAACACATGGAATTTTGGAAGGAACTACAATAGAAAGAGCCTCTAAAATATTTATTATATGTCAGGGACAGGGCTGGACAGAATGCAAAGTATCTAGATGATAAGATGCTGTCAACATTAGTAAGAAGAGAGAAACTTGCTAGTGTCTTTAAGAAAACTAGGATTTTAGAAAAAAGATGGGTCCACATTTTTACCAAGAAATCAAACAAATTTAGACTTTGCAGTAAAAATATATTTACTGAATGCATGCATTTCTGGAGCAGAAATGTGAGAAATGACCCCAAAAACCCAAACAACAAGTGGCTATTCTCTGCACACAAAAACCCTAAAACTGCATCTCAGTAATGCCAAAACCACCAGATGATAGCGTCAAAATTCAGTAAACAGATACTCGTTCTATAGGATACCAAATGTCCAACTGTCATTTTCATTTCTTGCAGAACTGGCGGTCAGACCTAGCGTCATGTCGCTGCTCTGAGAAGACAGGGTTGTGGCCATGACCACCAGGCTCTTCCACGGGGGAAGCAGAGACATCTTCTCCACTGCAGCTGGTCTTTGAAGTTCTACCTGGACCCAGCTGAGGACTGCAGAAGCTTTCTGCTTTCCTTTCCTGCCATGACAGTCGTAGGAGGGTCACACCCCACAGCGCTGCGAGACTGCTCCATTACGAGGAGAACTGTGGATCTGCTGAAAAATCCAACCCAGCAGAGGGCATTAAGTCAGTGATGACTAAATGTGAATGCATTCCATTCCTAAGCAAATTGACAGTGTGATTTGGAGCTCATGAGAAGCTCCCGAGGGAAGGCATGGTATCTATTTCCAAGATTGGTATAAGTGGGAGACCTTAAAAAGAGAAATGCATTTCATTTGGCTCAACAGTGCACTCTCCAAAAATAAAATACTTTCATGCAAGGTAGCAGTTGCCTAATTTTTGAAAATATACAAGCAGCAACTAACTAGGATACTATGAAATGAATTCCTACAAAATTGAGGGAGATAATCTCCCATGTTCCTTCCAACTCTAAAAACTGTATAACTTTGAAGTTTTATTTCAGTCCTAGAAGATTTCAGATACACAGATATTTCAAGTTCATTGAAACAGAGATCAGAAAAGTAGAACTTTATAAAAGATTGAGAAGCAATTTAATAATGAACACCGCACACAAAACAAGCAGCTGATCCACCAAAGCAAATGTCTTAGGAGAAAAGAGCAGCTGTCTTCACCTTCAGAGGCTGATGGAAGCAATTTCAGAGGGTGGCTCTAGGACTGCATGACTGGGAAATCAAGTCTTCATCCCTAAAAGAGCCATAAGAAGCTGAACTTCTTTCAAAAGCTTAGATTTGGCTGGGCATAGAGGCTCACACCTGTAATTCCAAGGAAACCAATGCAGGAGGATCACTTGAGCCCAGGAGTTTGAGACTAGACTGGACAACACAGTGGGATCCCCGTTTACACCCAATTTAAAAATTAGCTGGGCATCGTGGCATGCACCTGTAGTCCCAGCTACTCAGGAGGCCGAGGCAGGAGGATTGCTTGAGCCCAGGAGTTTGAGGCTGCAGTGAGATATAATTGCACCACTGCACTCCAGCCTGGGAAACAGAGCAAAATCTTGTCTCTTATTAAAAAAGAAAGAGTTTATATTTTATAGCACCAGTTCTCAAATGGACAAAGGGAGTCTGGGTGGGGTGGAGACAGCATTAACTAGGAGCCTTCAGATAACATCCTCCCGTTCCTGGAAGCTCAGATCTTTTGGTAGAGGATGGGAAGGAGGGGGAAAAGACAGAGAGGGATACCAGGAGGAGAGTTTGAAAAGACTTCCCAGGCGAGTCTACCAGTCTTAGAATCACTTCACATGAAACAGAATAAAAAGGATTTTCCTTCTTACTGTCTCCCATTGTGAATGATTTTTCCCCCAAAGCTGGCTTTGCTTTTCGTCTGGCCTGACTTTTCTTATGCATGGTAGGCTCTTACAGAGATTGCTGTAATGATTTGCTTAGTAAAACTGACTTAGCCAAGTAAAAAAATGGTTTTGTCCTCCAATTTCAAAAATTATTAATTTGTGTTGATAACAATCTTTTACGTCTTGGGAGTTTGGAGCAAAAATTCAAAATGATATGATTGCCAAAAATGTGGTACATTTCCTTCTGGGTTGCTGCACAAGTGTGAGTTTATCCCGAGCAGACCTCCCATGTTAAGGGACTTTCCTGAAACCCCTAGACTTTTCAAGATTATGAAATGTGCTCCGGGTACAGCTCCCTTAAGTCTCCACACCCTCCCACTCCATGAAAGAGACAGAACATCTGCTCCTCATCTCTGGGAAAGTATATTTAATTATTGGATGCTTTCCTTTTCAAAATGATGCTGGCTTATTGTGGGTTTTTTTTTTTTTTTCTTGTTTTTGGCCTCCAGGGCACAAACAAAATAAAATCATCCCTTCACTGTTTAAATCAGATAATAGCATCTGCATCAACAAAAATAATGGCTAATAGCATAAAATTGTTTCTTTTATACTTACTGAGAAGCAAGAGTCAATAACAGGCGATCATTCTCTCAGCATCCATGAAATACATTTTCTAGGGGAAACTTCTAGAAGCAAGGCTGTACCAAGAACAGGGCAGGTAGGAGCACAGAAAGATTACATCATCTCACAGGTTAGAGGACCCCACAATGATCAGCTATCCTTTCTCGGTCCTAACAGAATCTATCGGAAAATTGTGTTTGTGCATAAGAGACAGAGAGAGAAGAAAAAAAATGAAAACATTGGGAGAAGTGAGAGAAACAAGCCAAGCATGTGAGTCTTCTTACTGAGAAAATGTAATGCCTTCCACAACTTGAGGTAAAAGATGGTTAAAATGAGAAGCAGAGATTTCACTGCAGTAAATATTTGCCAAAGAACCCACAAAAGTTTAAGCAAGTGTGGGCCTGATGTCATTCACATTTGAACACCAACTAAAGACCAATATTACCCATTTCTTTAAGAATTTTGAAGGGACACCTTTGTTATTTTTCTAGTGTCTTTGTTGTTTTAAATCCTGTTCTTCTCAAAGCAAACAAGGACTAGCCAAAAGAAAATTTGTTTTTGTTTTAGAGCAGGAGAGGGAGAAAAAGATAGGAAGCATTCACCAGTTTCAATTCAATTTTACTCAATGAATAGTTTCTGAACCACTTCTAAGCCAGACAGCGTCCCTGTTCTCCTGGAGTGTGTATCTGCTAAGGAGACCTGCAGTTAAAGACGGTTGTGTGCAGTTTGGAGGGGAACTTAACTCAGACTTGGAGGGAGGGGCAGACCAGGGAAGGTTCTCAGAGAAGAGATATCTACACACAGTTCCCAAGCTCAGCTGCTTTTCAGAATTTCCAGGGAAGCCTTTGAAACCACGTATCCCAGGATCTCTCTCCGGATCTTTTGAAATCAGAATCTCTAAGAGAGGACTGCACTTATGAGTTTCCCCAGGCAAAAGAGAAGTGATGATCTGATCCTTGCTGTGGGAGGAGAAATATCAAGGATGTCTAGGAGCCTGGAGATGAGGACAAGTACATCGAGGGAAGAAACTTCGATGGGATTACAGGGGAGCCACATGAGAACTAAGCCCTTCTCCAGGGGTTTTAAACAGCCAGGGGGCCGGGCATGGTGGCTCATGCTTATAATCCCAGTACTTTGAAACACAGGGAAGATGAGGAAGACAGCTGGATGTGACTGTGCCTGAGAGAGCAGTGTGGGGACAGTCATCCGTGGAGAGAAGGGCAGCCACGTCACGAGGGCCTGTGCACAGTGGCCTTCCTCTAAAGTCAATGGTGTTGGATGAATGGCAGATGCAGCCAGAAAGAATAGTTATCATGGGGGCTGCTGGGATAGCTGTGAGATTACAGGGGACCTACACCAGAACCAAGTCCTTCTCTAGGGGTTTTAAACAGCCAGGGAGCCAGGCATGGTGGCTCATGCCTACAATCCCAGTACTTTGGAAGGCAGAGGTGGGAGGATCGCTGGAGCCCAGGAAGTGGAGACTGGAGTGAGCCGTGATCACACCACTGCACGCCAGCCTGGGAGGGAGACCCTGTCTCAAAAAATAAAATTAAAATAAAATTAAAATCAGTTCCTTTGCCCTTATTCTATTATTTACCGCCCTGTCCCCTTCCATTTTATCTATATGCCTCCCCATGGGGAAAGCAGATGAGGTGGAAATATACATGTTGTTTATAACCAATTAATATACCCTTGCTCTTTGACTTGTGTTAGCAGAAATGTACACACTTCATGAAAGGAGAAATGATCAGCCCTAAGCCCTTTCCACCACCCCTCTTACAGGCTGCCTTGCACGACTTCTTTCTCCACGAACACTCTTTTCCATGCTCATTTTAACTGATTCCGCGTGTCAGTCACTATCAAGGTTTGCTCGTGCCCTCTCCCTCCGACGGTGGGGCTGGACCCACGCCGCTGAGAGGCATGGTAGGATGGCGCGCATACGGTCCACCCTGTCATATAACCGTACCCTCAGGTTACAAACCTCCTTCCTGGCTTCGTTAGGGGGTCCTCATGTTGTAATGTAAGAATGTGAGTGGACTGGGTGCAACAACAGAGAACGGCTACATAACAGGAAAGGTCTTTCATCTTCATGCTGCAGGCAGCCCCGCTAAGGTGCACTGATGCGAGCTCAATTCGTGAAACTGGGAATCAGGAAGAGAGTTCAGCGGGAAGATTCAGTAAAAACATTGAGCAGTAAGGTCAAGAGATAGATCTTTGAAAACCACAAATTTCTCCCCAAGCCTCTGTTTAAGTGAACACACTTGCACTAATAAGAGGTGAGGTTTCCTGAAGCAGAGGAAGTAGGTAAAGCAAGAGAAAACCGAGTCCTTGATAACAATAGCCAATACCTTTACCAGTAACCACATGTAAAATAAACTGTGCTAGCGGACGAATTAAAGACATCCCCTTTGTCCACCAGGTTTTCAAACAGGGATTGTTGCTGAAAGAATCACCCAGCCTGGAGAATGTGAAGTTAAATGTAACTACAGACACCGCCAGCAGGTCATTCCAATCCTTACACAGCTTCTTCTAGCTCTATTTCTGGGGGTTCTAAGAATGAGGGGAAAAGTAATCAGAGAATGACTAAGCTTGGCCAGGAACGATGGCTCACACCTGTAATCCCAGCACGTTGGGAGGCCAAGGTGGGTGGATCACCTGAGGTCTGGAGTTCGAGACCAGCCTGGCCAACATGGTGAAACCCCATCTCTACTAAAAAATACAAAAAGTTAGCCAAGCGTGGTGGGGGACGCCTATAATCCCAGCTACTCTGGAGGCTGAGGCAGAAGAATCACTTGAATCCGGGAGGCAGAGATTGCAGTGAGCTGAGATCACACTACTGCACTCCAGCCTGGGTAACAAGAGTGAAACTCCGTCTCAAAATAAATAAATAAATAAATAAATAAATGGAATGACTAAGCTAAAACTTTGTTTTCTACTTTGGATTCAATCCTATTTGAACCCCAAATCAAGAGATGGAGAGTCTGAGAGTTTTGATTTCCCCTACTCAGAAGTATTTCCTCTTAAAGCTAGGCTAAGAAGTTGGAAAGAGGACTCTCACAGCTTGAAAACACCTAATAAAGGTCACTATTGAGATCTAGACATCAATTTTGGTGAAAGAGAGCTTCCATACAACAAATCCTACTGGGAAGTGTACAGCAGTGTCTTTGCATTGGATTCTTGTTTTAGGGGGAAAAATCCTTCCATATGAATCGAGTTACTACTCTAACAATGTAGTTTAAATTTGTTGAATGAAGCCAAGACTCAGATCAAAGGTAAAGTAATTTAAAATAAAAACCTAAGAGCTGAGCTCATTACTGAGCTCTGCAAAACAGAGAAAACTTAACACAATAAGAGTATCACAGTCTTGAACTATTCTTCCCAGGAGCGGAAAGAAAAATGGACCAATAAACAGAAGCAGAGAAACGCAGGAAAGATAAGGAACCCAGAATATTCTGTCATCCACGGGCAGGTAGCTTGCCTGTGTCTCGCTCTTCAACTGAACCCAAATTCTGAATGTGTAAGTGAGCTAGAATAATAAGTCTCTCCTTGGGTGTTTGATATAGTCTGAAGCTTGTGAATATGGATTCAGAAACATCTGTCTTCCGCATCATCTGACTATAGCTTGCCTTAGACTAAACTCTTGGGTGGAACTAATAACTCCAGTCGTGCGAGTTGATGCCTCCCAGGAAAACAGGTAAGAACACAGAAATATTAATACAACCATCGGAGAAACAACTTGAAGCCAGCAGCTGACGTGATTTAGTCTCACTGACTTACAAGGACTGGGTAGTTTTGAAAGGGAGTTATGAACGTGGTTAAGGGCTTGCTTGAGGAAAATGTTGGCGGGTATCAAAACCAGACTGTTTGCAGCCACTTCTAAGATTTCAGTTGACATGAATTTGTGGTTGAGAAGTCAGGAAGACTTCTCTGGATCTAGAGCTCCGTGCCTCCTATTCTAATGCCAAATCCAAACCTGGCATGAAAGCCAATCTTCACAGAGTCAAAGACACCGACAGTATATACACTTTTGTCTACAACAGGATTCTGGTTGGTTAAATTTCCATCATGTTGAGGAAGCCGAATGCAAGACACCAAAGGCAGGAGACAAGCCTAGGCCTGCTTGAGATCCAGGGGTTAAAAAGTTTGTGCTGAGCAATTCCTTAGGCTGTAAGCCTGAAAAATGCAATAATGAAATTAGGTTTGGTCCTAAAGCGATAACCTAGGCACTGCAACATCAAATCAAAAATCTCCCATTTTTGTGTTTCAGCTCCAAAGGCAAATTAGGTAAATGTGGCCGAAATCAAACGTTTCAACTTCATTAGTGATCATCCCCAAAATAATATTCATATTTATATAAAGGAAAAACAAGGGATTATTTCTGAATCTGCATTTAAGATATGCTTAGAATCTGCACCATACTTCACATTTATTTTATTCCTGATTATTCAAAGATCATTCAGAAAGGCACAGGATGATTTTTATGGCAATTTCATGGTCCTGACTTCAAAGAAGTTGCATTATTTTTCTAGATGCACCCAGCAGCACAGATCCCAGAGTCACAAGACTATTTATTTTCAGTGCTCTGCTTGGCAGGCCGTGCCTAGTCTCCAGATGGGTGGTTTAGTGACATAGAACATCATTTTGAGTCATGAGATCTAAGTAGAGGTCCAAACTCCTACCCCTGGGTTCTTTGGTATTGGGCCAATTTGCAGTAATCTATATTTTTGACTTGACTTATATCTAGCCCCTTTAAAACGATATTCCCATCAGAGCTGTGCGTAAGTTCTTTAACTTTTGTTATTAAACATTTTTATGGCATCTACTAGAAAAATCCTTTTATGAAATACTGATATACTAAAGCATATACTTTCAAGCCATCTAACCATGGCATAAACATGACATGTGAAGTAGAATACCATATTATTAGCAGCATAGCCTGTGAGCTCAACTTCCTAGCCTTAACCACACCTCTTGAGCAGGTTAAACTTGTCTGTGTCTGAGGTTTTATAACGTATCTATCTTATAACTTTTTTTCTTCTTCTCCATTCTTTCTTTATACCTTTTGATGTTTCAAATTCACACATAAAAACCAGACATCTTTTTGAGATACACAGCGATATTTCGGTACATAGATGTATAACGATCAGATCAGGGTAATCGGCATATCCACATCTCAAACAATCAACATTTCTTTAGTGAGGAAAATAAGGCACATACCTCATACAATAATTGTGAGAATTAAAAGCAATAATTTATGTAAAGTTATTACAAAGAGCGCCTAATGCATAGTATAGTGCTGGATGGTCTGTTTTTATCAAATCAATATTTGTACATAATTTAAAAAGTAAAATAGTATTGAGTGGGAGGAAGGGGAGGTGGGGTTCTAACCACTCCCTAAATGGAATTTCCAGCCTTTAGAGATAGCGTTTCGGCCAGTTCTTGAGCCTACCCCAAGTCCCAAGTCTGTGAAATACTAAAAGTCCTTTTCATCGTCGTTTCTTTCTGAAGGCACATAGATTTCCGATGTCGAGTCCCCCTCTACCCTGCATCTTCTGCAACTTCCCGTTCACTGTGTGTCCTCCCCTGTCCTTTGGTTTTCAACCTTTAAAACTCATTTACTGGCCGGGCGCGGTGGCTCATGTCTGTAATCCCAACACTTTGGGAGGTCGAGGCGGGTGGATCATGAGGTCAAGAGATCGAGACCATCCTGATCGACATGGTGAAACCCTGTCTCTACAAAAAATACAAAAATTAGCTGGGCATGGTGACACATGCCTGTAGTCCCAGCTACTCAGGAGGCTGAGGCAGGAGAATTGCTTGAACCCAGGAGGCGGAGGTTGCGGTGAGCCGAGATCAAGCCATTGCACTCCAGCCTGGGTAACAAGAGCAAAACTCCATCTCAAAAAAGGAAAAAAAAAAAAATCATTAACTGTCCACTTTGAAGCCATGGGGATGGTGCAAGGCCTACGGTGTATGCTCAGTGCACCACAGTGCTTAATTATGTTAAATATTTTACTATTTAATATAATAATGTTCATATTGTTAAATACCTTAATTATGTTAATTAAATAAATCATGTTAAATATTTTACTCTATGTTGTCATAACAATGTTAAATATTTTACTATGGTTGTTATTAACACACAATAACATTCTCAGGTGATATTGCCATCATAATCATCATTGAACATGTCTGTTCACTATGAATCTTAAACTTCAAACCAGGGGCTGGGTGCGGTGGCTCACACCTGTAATCCCAGCACTTTGGGAAGCCGAGGCAGGAGGATCACCTGAGGTCAGGAGTTCAAGACCAGCCTGGCCAACATGGCGAAACCCCTCTCTACTAAAAATACAAAAAAATTAGCCAGGCCCGGTGGTGCACACCTGTAGTCCCAGCTACTCAGGAGACTGAGGCAGGAGAATCACTTGAACTCTGGAGGCAGAGGTTGCAGTGAGCCGAGATGGCACCATTACATTCCAATCTTGGAAACAGAATAAGACTCCATTAAAAAAAAAATTTCAAACAAGGAAATGTTTGTGAAGAGTGGGCCCTGGGCACGCTCTGCATATCTCAGCCTGGCTCTGAATAGTTCAGCAGTGGAAAATCCTTTCTCTTCCCTCTCAACAGAATGACTCCCCGATAGTGGCTTTCCTGAAAGTTTCTCAGTTTCTCTCCTCCTATAACTTTTTAATAGGCCCCCTGACTACAGCTCGACCTCCCAGAACCCTTGATTCCCTGCAAATCTGTCTCTCACAAACCCATCTTAGCATTTGCACATCTCCTTCACGTCTCTCTGTTTCCAGTTGCCCCTGGTTGCCTTTCTCCTCATCGGGTCATCAGGAGGTCTGGATAATTCGGCTCACAGATCACTGACCCAGAAAGGCATAATTGAGCATCAGATTAAGTCCTTTAATTGTGGCATGGGGTCCTGAGCTCCTCAGAGAAAATGATTTTGTGTGGGGGTGAAATGACAACGGAAATAAGACCAATTGTCCCGGAATGTTTCCAACAATTCCACAAGCAGGCACTGAAGGGAGAATGAGTGTGTCGGAAAGGGAGGGGTGGGACTCCATTGCATTCCATGACCTGGGTTTGTGGAAAAGGGGGCACCTGGAGCTCAGCAGAGACCTCACCTCTGCTCTGGACTGTGCACATGGAGAGAAGTAAAGATGACCTTTCTCCCCTTCTTAACTCGGAGTTGTGCAACGGAATGAGGCAAGAGACTTGGTTTGCCTAGAATGTGAATTATTGGCCATCTTCCCTCAGGCCTTCAGATACAAGGACTCAAATCTGTGAAGCAAGCCTGAGTTTCCATTCCTGCCTCTTCCTGACTTTCTGAGTACTGCACAATCATCATGCAGAGAGAACTGGGATTCTGACTGCAAGGGAAGGCTCTGCTCTTCTGGAAGTTTCCCTTGATTTTCGGATTCTCCAGTCAATTTTTGTAAGTATATTTTATGGAGATATAAAAGCCCTAAAAAAGGCTGCCATGCAAAAGAAACCTCTGGTTTTATGAAGGAGATTCCAGCTCTGCTGAGAGCAGAGAACAAATGTAAGGAAAACATGCAAAGACACAGCCCACAACAGCAGGAGTGAAGAGCCTGGAAGCGGTACATGCAACAGGGCAACTGTTTGGCAACTTCCTTTCTACCCAGAGCCAATACTGCAAAACCAAGCTAGGAAAAGTACACGGTGAATCACGAGGCCTGTGAGCACTGTTAAATAATGGAATAATTTAGGTGAAGATGCTGTCCTCAGCTGAAATCTCCTGCGTTGTAATTGGCTGATACAAAGGAAACATTGGCAAAATCTCAAGTGAGAAATCCTTGGTGGATTTAACTCTCCATTCCCACCATCCCTCAGCAAACCTCCCAGTAAGCGGAGGAGTAGTGCCAGTGGTATACAATGTTTTGGTTTAATAGAAGATTGTTTATCTTGGCTGCTAAAATTCCACATGTCATCTCCTACCTTCTCATGGGTTGAACAATGCTGAGTTCATGGAAGAGATAAGAAAACTTGCCCTTTGGAATAAAATAAAGAAAATACATTTTGATTTATCAGATGCTTCGTAGAATAAATGAAGGCATAGCTATTCTTTAAATATCCTCCGCCATCCATTACCTTCCCCACTTTTACTTTCCCAGGAATAGACATTAGCAA
This sequence comes from Cebus imitator, assembly GCF_001604975.1. Lineage (NCBI taxonomy): Eukaryota > Metazoa > Chordata > Mammalia > Primates > Cebidae > Cebus > Cebus imitator. The sequence continues at coordinate 3,063,109 of NW_016107407.1, read as the reverse complement.
GACTGAACAATGATAATTTACACCAGCCTCAGCCCATTCAGGACATGACCTATTTTTTTTAATTAATTTTACATTTTTTAAAAAAGACAGTTCTTTAGCAGCTTTAGGTTCACAGCAAAATTGAGCAGAAAGTATAAGGATTTCCCTTATATGCCTCAACCCCTAATGCGTAACTTTCCATATTATCAACATTTCCCATGAGAGTGGCCTGAGACCTTTTTTAAAAATAAATCATCCTATCTTGCCCAATCACAACACTGAGTTAATTATAATATCCATCATCATTATCCAGCTTTAAAGAAAGTAATAAAAATAACAGACTATCTTATGATAGAGGCAACTTTTAAATAATTATTTCATCCAGATTCTTTTTGGTAAGTAAAGGATTTAATTCTCCTGCAGTCACTGCTGTAGGAAAATTAAAGTATGCAGAAAAGAAAATGTGAGAGGTTTATTAAATTAGGGAAAACCGTGGCCAAAAGAGAAAAAGTGATGGGGGTGAGGGTGGTATTTAACCAACTGGCCCTACTTAAAAATACTAAGATGGCGTAAGGTTCTCTATCTTTCTGTAAGTGGTGATTTTAAAATAGTATTTTAAAGTTTGCACCTCACTCCCAAAGATGCAGCTGCTGTGCTATTTTTCTTGGCACGTTTAAGGATCCTCCGTGGGTACTGAAGAAACCTGAGCTTCGAAACTCAGCAACTCTAGAACCAGACGGCTTGATGGTTCTCCAGAGAGTTCAAATATTTGAGTGAAAAGATAAGTCGAAAACTAACTTCTTGTTTGGATGCAAGGGAATATGGACATGGAACCAGGTGTGAAAACATGACGCAGCTTCTGTAAATGTGTTGGGTATCGCTGGTCTCATGGGAAGATGGAAAATGATCCTTCCCAAGCTATAGAATCTTGGCAGAAAAACTCGACCTCCCGATTTGTACTAAGGAGACGTGTCCACCTAGGCTTTGGTGACCCGGTTTTCTTGGGGCTTTCAATTAGGAGCACATTCCTTTTCTCTCTTTACTGTTTTCGAGTTTAGTTCAGGTCAATAAGCACCTGAAGCTTTTTGGACAGCAAATAATAAGCTTAATCAGCCTCCTGATGAGTGAAAATGTTCTCCGAGTGTTATAGCACTTGAGTTCTTGGCATTTCCCTATTCAAAATAAGCCTGGATAATATCTAGGATCAAATGTGGTTGATGAGGTTTGAAGTATCCAAATGCTTACTCCCTTTTGTTTTTTTTTTTTTTTAAGAGAACTTAGCCCTATTCCACTCATAAAAGTAGACTAGTAAGTACATGGTTTTTTCACTCCAAATCTTCCATCTTTTGAAAAGTTTTCTTTAAAGCCCAAATTTAAATGCATCAAGAAATTTCTATGGTAAAGTTAGTTGCACATGGGCGTTGAAGAGGCCAAGGAAGAGCTTGTTTCAAACTTGAAATCCAGCTGAAATACACCATCGCCATGTCTGTGGAGGTTACCAAAGTCTGTTTAATTTGTGGACGACTGGTAGAAATTGAAATAGTGGTTTTATGGAAATCAGTAATCCGCAAGCAATTCATGGTGGTTTTTTTCAGAAGCACGGCTACGTCTTTCTTTTCTTCTTCTTTTTTTCTTTTTCCTTAGAGATAGGGATCTCACTATGTTGCCCAGGCTGGTCTTAAACTCTGAGCCTTAAGCAATCCTCCCACCTTGGCCTCCCAAAGTGCTGGGATTACAGGTGTGAGCCAACATCCCCCATGCATCCCCATAACTTTCTTTGGTAAATTAACTTAGATTCTATTCATAGAAAAAGAACAAAAAAGGAATATCTGAGTCATCCTGTTAAGAGGGGAAATTTGTGTCAGTGAACTTGGCACAGAGCTCATCTGCCCTAGGAAAAGCCCTCTCTGTGGCATCTTAGTTGCATGGTTCTTGCCTAGCTGCCCTTTTGATTTCTGCTGAACAGTTGAAGGCATGGCTTCCTTCCCAGTCAGTCTTGTCTGCTGTCTCTGATCTCCCAGGCTCCCAGACCCAGACCCAAGGCCTGCTCTACACAAGACCAAGGCTTACCGGGCAGCGTGCTGAGAATGGCCACCTCATCACTACGTCATGATCATGGCGAAAAGGCATGGCCATCTGCAGTGGATACTCACCCCAAAGTGAGCATCGTCTCTGCAGCACAGCTTGGGAAACCGAGGGGTGACTCGTATTATTGTCACACTTCACCTGCCCATGGACCTTGCAGGTAAATGTGAAGTGAGTTTTGGTTTTGGGCAAAGCTAGGCAGTGCTAGTTTGAGACACACTGCAGCGTCTTCGGGTCATGCCCAAATACTCAGGTTTCAGTTGAAATAAATTCAGCTTATTTAATTTCATGGTGTATTTGGCCATTCTTGCATTGCTATAATGAAATATCTAAGACCATGTAATTAATTTAAAAAAAAAAAGAGGTTTCATTGGCTCACAGTTCTGCCAACTGTCCAGGAAGCATGGCCCCAGCAACTGGTCAGCTTCTGGTGAGGGCCTCAGGAAGACTACAATCATGATGGAAGGCAAAGAGGGAGCAAGCTTGTCCCCTGGCTACAGCGGGAGCAAGAGAAAGAGGGGGGAGGGTGCCACGCAACGTTAAACTAAATTTCTCTTGAGAAACCATTCACTATCATGAGGTCAGCGCCAAGGGGATGACACTAAACCATTCATGAGAAATCTGCCCCCCGATTCAATTGCCTGCCATCAGGCTCCACCTCCAACACAGGTGTGAAAGGAAAATAAATCCTGGTGCCCCAGAATCACTGAGCTAAAGGAAAAACTCAAGCTGGGACCCGCTCAGGGCAAACCTGCTTCCCATTCTATTAAAAGTCACCTCTCTGCTCACTGAGATAAATGCATATCTGATTGTCTCCTTTGGAAAGGCTAATTAGAAGCTCAAAAGAATGCAACCATTTGTCTCTTATCTATCTATGACCTAGGAGCCCCCTCACCCACTTCCAATTGTCTCATATTTGCTTCCAGTTGTCCCGCCCTTCTGGATCAAACCATTGTTGATCTTATACATATTGATTGATGTCTCACATCCCCCTATAATGTATAAAACCAGGCTGTGCCCCAACCACCGTGGGCACACGTCATCAGGACCTCCTGAGGCTATGTCATGGGTATACATCCTTAACCTTGGCAAAATAAGCTTTCTAAATTGATCCGGTCTCAGATATTCAGGGTTCACACTGGGGATGATATTTCAACATGAGATTTAGAGGAAACAAGATTTAAACCATAGCACACGTGTTATAGGAACCCAGAGGGAAACCGTCACTCCTGATTAGAAAGTTCAGAAGACAGCACTTATGAAGAACATAGCACTTGAGCAAGACTGTGCAGCGGGTGCAGAAAGTGGATCCCCAGTGGGAGGAGTGGGGAGAGAGAGTGTGCAATGGAAGCAGAGGTGGTGGGAAAAATGGGAGTCGATAGGAGGAGGAGAGAAGCTGAAAAACGCAGCTTGAGGGTCCTACCCCAGTGAACTCTGGCTTCTATGCCAAGACGTATTAGTCTGTTCTCACACTGCTAATAAAGACATAATCAAGACTGAGTCATTTGTAAAGGAAAGAGGTGTAATTGACTCACACAGCGTGGCTGGGGAGGCCTCATGAAACATACAATCATGGCAGGAGGCACCTCTTCACAGAGTGGCAGGAGAGAGAATGGGAGCCAAGCAAAGGGGAGAAGCCCCTTATAAAACCATCACCCCCATGGTTCAAGTACCTCCCACCGGGTCCCTCTCATGACATGTGGGGATTATGGGAACTATAATTCAAGATGAGATTTGCGTCAGGACACAGCCAAACCATATCACAAGGATGTAGATGATTCTCTGGACAAATGGGAGCCATTGAAGGTTGCTGAGCAGGAAAGTATCATAATCAGAGCAGTAGTTTTAGAAAGGCAAATCTGACTATGCTAGTGGATTGGATTGGAGATAGGAAGGACAAGAAGCAGACATCAACTAGGAGGCCACTGAGTAATTCTCAAGGGAAATAAGGGTCTGAGTCACAGGTGACAGCGGTACAGGAGGTCAGGGAGAGAAGGGAGAAATGTAAGAAAGGACGGAACAAGGACTTGCATGTGAGTTGGACCCGAAGAGAGATGGAAAAGGGAACTATGAGGCTACCATTAGTTTCCAAGCCAAAGTGACCATGGGCTCTAAGTTACCAAGGATGAACAAAGGGAATCTATCTTAGATGTGTATTCAAGTCTAGCCATGAAGATAGAGGACTCCAGGACAGAAAAGAGCTAAGAGCCAGAAATGGAGATTGGTAGTGGGGAAGGGTCTGCACAAGGTAGGGCCCTGTCTTAGTTAATTTTGTGCAGCCATAATGGAATAACTGGGACTGGGTAATTTATAATGAATAGAGATTTATTTCTTACAGCTCTGGAGGCTGGGAAGTCGAAGATGGAGGGGCCCACATCTGGTGTGGGCCTCCTTGCTGTGTTATCCCACGGCAGAAGGTGCAAAGGCAAAAGAGCATGTGTGTGCAAGAAAGGGAGGAGGCTAAAGCTATTCTCTTCTCATCAGGGACCCATTCCCACAATAACTAACCCACTCCCAAGATAATGGCATTAATGCACGCATGAGGGCTAAGCCCTCATGACCTAATCACCTTTTAGAGGTCCGATCTCTTAACACCATTGCATGGGGGATTAAGTTTCCAACACATACTTTATGGGGAATATATCCAAACCATAGAAGACCCCAAGGCAACTAGCACAGTGCTGCTTGCTTCACACCTTTTCCACAAGTGCAGACACATCTTAACTTGCAATGGGGTCATGTCCCAATTTCAACCCATCCTAAGCTGAGACTAGTGTAAGTTGAAGACATATTTAATACCCCAATAAACCCAGCACAAAGCCAAAAATGATAAGTTGAACCATTGTAAGTCCAGACGATCTTCAACTTATGATGGGGTTATGTCCTAATAAGCCCATTGTAAAATTGAAAAATGGTTAAGTCAAGCCATCGTAAGTCAGGGACCGTCTCAACTAATTAAATGAATAAGAGTGAAAAGGGGGAGGAAAATATGAATACATATGCATTCATTAGAATAGCTTACAACAAAGACTGAATGCAATGAAATTCAGATACAAAAAAAGCCTGGAAAGTATAAAAGGCATGATGAAGCAGGTGCTCTAAAAAGCTTAGTTAAATTGAAACCATTCCTGCCATCTAGAATTAACTTAATAGAATAGGCATAGCATGATGTAATTATGGCATAGGACAAAACTTGCATTAATGAAGTATAACAACCACTCACAAAATCCAATAATATTTTTAAAGTACCAAGAGTACTGCTTTGCTCAGTCAATGATGTAATCAGAATGAATCTGTGGCATCCTTCTAAAGTAATGGAATTTCTGAATCCAGGAATTCAGGCACTATACTGCCGGAAGTGGCTCATTGCATGGGTTGTCAAACATTTTGAACCTGAGTATGGCACTTCCATTCATCAGCGGATGTAAACCGTTTTGTTTTGTTTTATTCTATTTTGTTTACCCTCCTGAAATTAGCAGCATGTGATGACAGTAAAGTTATAGACAATGGTCACTTCTCCAAACACTTGATTTTTTTCTCTCTTATTCCATGGGACTTTGAGTGCTAGCGGGAGATAAGTGTGAATACTTGTCCAAGAAACTGTCAGTGGTGGGAAAGAAATGGGAGACTGTAATAATATTACCAATCCGTATTTATGTAGCAGCCTTACTTGAGAGAGCTTAGAATGCTTTTAGAACTATTTCATTACATCAGTATACAAGGAAAATATGGTGGTATTCGTATTATAGATTTTTTAGTGTGGTCAATAAAACTTTCTGTACTCCACCAATAAAGAATATTATTAAGATGTCAACTCTTAAATCCGAGTCCTCTTTTCATGAATGGTCAGTTCTTTCTAAATCTCTGTAGTGAATATATCATCCGAAATGGTTTTCACTAAAATTCCCTTAGCTGCAGAGCTAAGCAGGATTAATAATTTGAAGAATCATTGCCTTTAATTTTCAAAGAAAATAATGTTACCACCTGAGTAATGGTGCAGGATGGAGGTAGAAAGAAAAGAGTGAGCTGGACGAGTGGAGAAGAGAGTTGTGCGGAGAAACCTCACCATGCGACGTGCACCTTTTCACTGTCAATAAATCAGGAAATGATTAAAAGGACATTCCAACTCTGTCAATGGAGTCCAGAAATTTCCCAGTGACTCCTCACCTTTTTCAAGCCAGCTGCCCAGGATAAGGTAAAATGAGTTCTAGCTAATGGAATTCATAAATCATTTGTAAGCACCTGGGCACCTTTACACTTTAGCATTCTTCTGTGTGATCCTCAAATGAATGGGCAGGTCAGGCATTTAAAATACCTCTCAGCCACTGTCCTTTCCTCACTGCCACAAACCCTCAAAGAAAGGCATAGATGGTAAACTAGCAATTCTGCCTTCCATCCCTACCAGTGATTTCCCCTCAGGTAGCTAGGAGCAGAGATTGGATCTATTCCAATTATGAAAAGAGAGTCAGTAGAAATAGAAAACACAGCTCAGGTGCCCTTCCATTTAGCCCTCAAATATTCATGGAGGAGCTGTGGAAGCTAGCCTTGTGAAGGATCCCAAAATAAATAAAACCCACCTCCTGTCCTCAAAATCACTTGTCAAGGGAGAAGCTAGGAAACTCCCCACTGGTGCCACCGTTGGAGGTGGCTGGGTGCTCGAACCTTTGCACCCAGCCCCTTGGGCTATTTGCAAACGCTTCTAATATGTCCTCTTTCAGCCTAGAGGAAGTGGCAGGGCAAAACCACAAATTATTTCATTTGTCGTGGCTTCCTCCGGTCCTATCCATCCACTTCTCTCTTCTCCACGATGCTGCTTCCTCTCCTCCCTCCCTGGCCCATCTCAGAAACATCATCATTTGGTTCATATCTTTCTTACTGCCTCAGGAAAAAGTCTGAAATCTGTTACTGAACAAGAACTGGTGTGTGTTTTCTCTTGTGATCAGAACACAGCAAGGCTTCTTGAACAACCGACAGTCACTAAAGTAAGGAGGTTGATTTTCTTGTATGACTTATGGAAAGCTGTTGCAGGGACGACACCACTCCGACCTTAACAAAAACTTAAGCCCCAGTGACACTTGCACTTAAGGTGTTGCAGTTTAAGCTATTTCAAGCATTATAAACTGATGTGTGTGGCAGTAATTTGAGGGCAAAGGGTGCTTTCTGAGACCTCTCTGAAATCACTCCACTCATATGCCAACACAGCATTCTTCAATCTCTCAACCTGTACTGTCCAATATGGTACCTGGTAGCCACATGTGACTGTTTAAATTTGAATTAATCAAAATTAAATGAACTGAGTACAGTGGCTCACGCCTGTAATCCCAGCACTTTGGGAGGCCAGGTAGGTGGATGGCTTGACCCTCAGCGACATGGTGAAACCCACCTCTACAAAAATACAAAAAATTGGCTGGACATAGTGGCTTGCACCTGTTTGTCCCAGCTATTCTGGAGGCTGAGGAGAGAGGATCGCTTCAGCCCAGGAGGCAGAGGCTGCAATGAGCTGAGATCACATCACTACACTCCAACCTGGGCAATAGAATAAGATCCTGTCTCAAAAAAAATAAGAATAATAATAAAATAAAATAATTTAAAATTTAGAGTCTCAAAGAATAGGATCATATTTCAAGGGCTCAGTGATCACACCTAACTGGTGGCCACCATATTGAACACAGAATGGTTATTTCCATCTTTGTGGAAAGGTCTCCTGGACAGTGTTGCTCTGAACCACTATTCAAGCCATAGCTGAGGATCACTTTTAGATGGGAAGGTCATACAACAGCAATTTAACCATTTGTGTAAAAAATCAGCCACCATAAAAAAATTTAAGTTATAGTTAGTTGTGCAAAACAGTTTTTTTTTTTTTTTGAGACAGAGTCTTGCCCTGTCACCTAGGCTGGAGAGCAATGGCGTGACCGTAGCTCACTGCAACCTCCACCTCCCAGGTTCAAGCGATTCTCCGGCCTCAGCCACCTCAGTAGCTGGGATTACAGGCATGTGCCACCATGCCCAGCTAATTTTTTGTATCTTTAGTAGAGATGGGGTTTCACCATATTGGCCAGGCTGGTCTCGAACTCCTGATCTCATGATCCACTATGCTTGGCCGTGCAAAACAATTTATTCTCCTACAATATAATATGACTGGAGACAACATTTTTTATTATATACCAAAGAAAGAACACAACAAAGACTTCCTAGATACATGGCTGGGAGCAGTGGCTCACGTCTGTAACTCCAGCAGTTTGGGAGGCTGAGGTGGGCAGATCACCTGAGATCAGGAGTTGGAGACCAGCCTGGCCAACATGGTGAAACCTCATCTCTACTAAAAATACAAAAATTAGTTGGGCATGGTGGCAGGTGCCTGTAATCTTAGCTTCTCAGGAGGCTGAGGTAGAAGAATTGCTTGAATTCAGGAGATAGAGTTTGCAGTGAGCCGAGATCAAGCCACTGCACTCCAACCTGGGTGACAGAGCAAGACTCCATCTCAAAAAAAAAAAAAAATTCCTAGATACAGTAAGGACTGAACTGAAGTGAGATAGGAAAAACAAACCAATATCTTTTAAACAGGCATAGTCTTCGGAGATCTGTGGTAAAGAGGCACCTCATAATGATAATAATTCTCAAAAACTACTCTAAAATTCACATTAATATTTTAATCTTCATATTACTCCTTTAGTATCTAATGAAAACACACACCAAATAATTTGATACAGCATGACACAACACACAAAGCAATCTCCAGCCAATCAGAAATGGGACAAAGTACAGAAACCAGGAGCAAGGGGATGGCACTAAAGACAAAGAGGGCCATGGGATGGCTACTCATGGGCCCCTCCTGGTGTTCCAGCAGCTAGAGAAACTTGTTTTTGCCTCTTAACAGGACCTGGAGGTATAGTTTGACTATGTCCCCACCCAAATCTCATCTTGAATTCCCATCTATTGTGGGAGGCGCCTGGTGGGAGGTCATTGAATTGTGGGGGCAGGTGTTTCCTGAGCTCTCCTGGTGATAGCGAATAAGTCTCACAAGATTTGATGGTAATAGAAGGGGGCGTTTCCCTGCACAAGCTCTCCCTGCTGCTGCCATCCATGTAAGACATGACTTGCCTCCTTGCCTTCCACCATAATTGTGAGATCTCCCGAGCCACGTGGAACTGTGAGTCCATTAAACCTCCTTCTTTTGTAAATTGCCCAGTCTCAGGTATGTCTTTATCAGCAGTATGAAAACAGACTAACACACCTGGCTGGTGCTTTCCTTTTTTTTTTTNTTTTTTTTGGCAGGGTCTGGTTCTGTCACCCAGGCTGGAGTGCAGTGGCATGATGATCTCAGTTCACTGAAGCCTGGACTTCCCAGGCTCCAGCAATCCTCCCACCTCAGACTCCCAAGTAGCTGGGACTACAGGCATGTGCCACCACACCCAGCTAACATTTTTTTTTTAGTAAAGAAGGGGTCTTAGTATGTTGCCCAAGCTGTTCTTGAACTCCTGGGATTAAGTGATCCTCTTGCCTCAGCCCCCCAAAGTACTAGGATTACAGGCATGAGCCAATGCACCCAGCAGTGTTCTCTTTCTTCATGGCAGCAGAAGCATTGACTTTTCCAGACCTGGCTCTCTCTTGGCCTATTTCTGTGGGCCTTGTCTGCGGCGTGCAGTGGCTTCACCAGTGTGGGAAAGTAGAGTGGTGAAGGTGACACAGCCGGACAGAGCTGTGAACGGCACGCTGGTGAAATTTTAAGAATGGCCAGTTGGTGGCTGAACTTCAGGGAAGAAACAGATTCCCATCCTCAAGACCCTTCACACCAACCTCCCTGTCACTTAATAGAATGACAAAATACAGAAAAGCATAAAGCAGGACACAGAGCTTGAGGTCTGCAGGTCTTCCCTGCCTCCTTCCACCTGCACACAATCCCATCTTCACCTGATTCTGAAAAGCAAATTCCCCATCCCCAGGATGGCTTAATGAGAGGGCAGCTTACCACACAGACTCACGGTATCAGCTTCTGTCTTACGAATATGAGCCAAGGTACATCCCGGAGATCCCTGTTCCGCACCCCCTGCATTCCCGCATCACGCCGGCTCTCCTGGTGGCCTGAGCACTGAAGAGCAGCCATTCAAAAATTGTATCAATCAGATGACACAAACTTAGCGGTGCCCACCATGGATCTGAGTGCCTTGCTTTCGTGGAGTTTCCAGATGGAAGCTCTCTCCTCTTTTGAAATGCAAATAGCTGAGACTGAGAGTGACACAGAGTCACTGAGAGTCCAAGCCACTGACAACTAAAGCCTGTGAACCACTGGGGAATGGAGAATGGAGAGGGAGTGGGTGGGGCTGGAGGAGCACGCAGAGGGCCCAACTTCAGTGTGAATGTCCAGCAGTATTAGGAAAATGGAGAGGAGAGAAGGAAGGACCTCGAAGTTCCAGCCTTCATTTCACCATCAGGAAGCTTTGGAGATTAACTAGAAGCAACTTTTCCTTCCTTTCTCTAATTTCTAGTTTTGCTCATTTTTTCCCCTAAATAATTAGGCATGTTTCTACCAAAACAGTAGCATTTAGAACATCCTTTAATTCTCTGAAATTTACATTTAAAAAAATTTTGTAGAAACGCGTCTTGCTATGTTGCTCAGGCTGGTTGCAAACTCTTGTCCTTGACAGGAACAGTAGGTCCCACCTGTATTCACAGAATTTTTGGAGACCAAGGTGGGAGGATCACTTTAGTCCAAGAGTTCAAGACCAGCCTGGGCAAAATAGTAAGATCCTGTCTCTACAATTTTTTTTTTTTGATGGAGTCTCTGTAGCTCAGGCTGGAGTGCAGTGGCGCAATCTCAGCTCACTGCCATCTCTACCTCCTGGATTCAAGCGATTTCCCTGCCTCAGCTTCCTGAGTAGCTGTGACTACAGGTGCGCACCACCACGCCCAGCTAATTTTTTGCATTTTAGTAGAGACAGGGTTTTACCATGTTGGCCAGCATGGTCTTCATCTCCCGACCTTGTAATTTGCCCGCCTTGACCTTTCAAAGTGCTGGGATTACAGACATGAAACACTGCACTCAGCCAAAATTTTTTAATTAGCTGGGTATGTGTTCTGGTCCCAGCTACTGAAGAGACTGAGTCACGAGGATCATTGGTACCTAGGAGGATGGTCAAGACTGCAGTGCGCCGTGATCACACTACTGTACTCCAGCCTGGGTAACAAAGCAAGACCCTGTCTCAAAAAAAGAAGAAGAAGAAGAAGAACTCCTAGCTTTAAGTGATCCTCTCCCTTCAGCCTCCTAAAACACTGGGATTGCAGGTGTGAGCCACCATAGCTGACCTGATATTCACATGTTAATACACAATCCTGAAACAATAAATCTTCCTCTTTCTCATACTCCCCTCTTGAATATAAGCAGTGCATCCTCGGTGACGCTGGTCTTCTCATGCTCTTGAGGAGAAGCATCAGGGCAAAGTCAGAAGGCTGGGAGTGAACAACCAAGCACTCTCTTGTCTTCCAGGCTGGATGGGAACACTACACTGGGAGAGATAAACAGGGCTGAACATGTTTAAATCTTCCAAGGAAAAGTAGGAACGCTCAGCTACCGAGCTGCCCTGTGACCCCACCAGGATGACAGTTTTAATTGCACTCGGTGGATGAGCTAATTACGGTCAGGGAAAGTTAACACTGAGGTTGCAATGAACGACACATTTTTTTCTGGGAAATGCAGCACACAGGTGACATCCTTATGCAATTCAAGTGCTTCTTCAAAGGTTTGGAAAGATATTTAAACCCAAAGAGTTCAAGATAAAGGGGAGGGAAGAAAGACTATCTGTGTGGAACTGTGAGGGTTGAGTGGTGAGCAGGAAGTGGAGTTCAAAAGAGGTACAATAATGGCTCGCAAAAGGCAGCAAAAGTAGGAAAGAGCAATTAATTGGATCAGTCTGTTAAGGCCCAAAACAGTCTGATAGAAAGACGACGTAATATCCTGATTCCTGAGTCAGGATCCCGAATCTTCCATATGACTAATAATTAAAGCCAGCTCTTGGGAAATGCATTCTTTAATTTGTATATTTGAGAGGGGGACTGCAGTTAGCCCTTTGACCTTACTCCAGATTTTCCTTTGGAAGGTAAATTCCTTAAGATCCTCAGAAAAAAAAAATGTTTGGAAGCATTCAATTTAACCATGACGAATTTGGGGTCCTAATGAAAGAACCAGGAAATAACTTTCACTTCCAAACGTTCAACCACATCTCACACAATCCTCAAAGTTTGCTTTTAACACTCAACCGCTCGCTCCCGCTGTTCTCCATTCAGGGAGTTTTACTAAGGATATTGTGTTGTTCTATTTATTTCTCCATGTTGTTACCCAACTTTTTTTATTTTTTTTTTGAGACAGAGTCTTGCTGCTCGGTTGCCCAGGCTGGAGTGCAATGGTGCAATCTCGGCTCATTCCAACCTCCTCCTCCTGGGTTCAAGCGATTCTTCTGCCTCAGCCTCCCCAGGAGTTGGGACTACAGGCTTGCATCACCACGCCCAGCTAATTTTTTGTATTTTTAGTAGAGACGGGATTTTGCCACCTTAGCCAGACTGGTCTTGAACACCTGATCTCAGGTAATCCGCCCACCTCAGCCTCCCAAAGTGCTGGGTTGCAGGCATGAGCCATCACGCTGAGCCGTTACCCAATTTTTATACCCACAGACACACGTGCACACACATTCTCTCTCTCTCTCTCTCTCTCTCTCTCTCTCCACCAGGAGTTTTGGCAGAAGCAAACAGCTAGTAACACCAGAGTGAGCAGAGCTGGAAAACAGGCCAGTTATTTAGGATCTCAGAATAGAAAACAGAGACATACCTTCAGCCCATTGCCCCCCGCAACAGCTATCACCTCAGGAGAACCCCAGATTACCACCTGGTCTTTGTCAAAACAGTTAGACAAAGCCAGGCGCGGTGGCTCATGCCTGCAATCCCAGCACTTTGGGAGGCCGAGGTGGGAGGGAGGATGATTTAAACCCAGAAGTTCAAGACCAGCCTGGGGAACAGAGACCCCACTTTCTACCAAAAAAATTTAAAAATTAGCCAGGTGTGGTGGCACATACCTGTGCTCCTAGCAACTTGGGAGGCTGAGGCAGGAAGATCGTTTGAGCCCAGTAGGTCAAGGCTGCAGTGAGCCATGATCCCACCATTGTACTCCAGCCTGGGTGATAGAGTAAAACCCTGTCTCAAGAAAAAATATATAGACAAGCATGGGCAACATAGTGAGATCCCACTTCTAAAAATAATAATAATAAAATTGTTACTAGCCCAACCATATTGAATGTTGAAGATTTTTGATTTTTTTTTTTTTTGTCATGCAGGTTTTAAATTAGATAATAGATCCATCTTCACCTCTCGGAGGATGAGTTATTCAAGTTTTGGGACTAAGAATAAAATGAGTGAGAAATAGCCATTGAAAGTTCACAGTATTGGCAGTTGAGAAATGAAAAGATTATAAAAGGTGTTTTTTCCTTTTTTGAAGGAGGACTTTAGTCTCTGCTTCCAGAAATAGTCACCGGTCCTTCTGCCCGCTCAATAGGAAGAAAGGAAACGTAAAATGGCCCTGATGTTAGGAAGAAACAGCGGAAGGCGTGTTGTGTTGTTGATGGGTTAAGGCAAATGCAGCAGCGGAAAGGCAACAGCTGAACGCATCTCCAAGGACAGTAACTGAGGACAGCGGAGAGCAAGGCACCTGGCAGACGCCAGCACCAAAGCCCTGAAGAGCCCCGAGAGCAGAAGAAAGCCTCAGGTCACTGCTCACACCCATCCCAATCACCATTACCATGCATGGGGGTCGGAGGCCAGGTCTTACACTCCAGAGACTGATTCAGTAGTTTTGGGTGGGGTCAAAGAAGTTGAGTGTCCAACAAACTCCCAGATAGGGCCAATGCCGCTGGTGCTGTGGGTAGGTACATTTCACCTTTCTCTGAGAGCCCCTGGCTAATATTCACATTGGACTTCTATGGGGAGCTCAGGCTCCATTCTCCTTCACCAGCGGTACGATGGCATCATCTGTCAGGACTCTTAGTGGAAGATGGTGCTGACCCCCTTGCAGGTGAGGACAGTCTGACTGTCCCATGGGGCCTGTGTTCTCAGGAGTCAGGAGAGGAGACTCATTTGCTGAGTGTTGGTTCTCTGTGACAGAATCATCTCTGCCGAGGGTCACATTAGAAAATTTGGGGACATGGTTTATATATACGTACAGTTTTTGGACCCTTCTCTAAATTAAGAAAAATGCTTGTTATTCTGTTATTCCACTATTTCATGTTCTCAGTCTGTAAGACACAACTCCAGACAGCCCTTGTATTAGTCTGTTATCACACTGCTAATAAAGACATACCCAAGACTGGATGATTTATAAAGGAAAGAGGTTTAATGGACTCACAGTTCCACATGGCTGGGGAGACCTCACAATCATGGTGGAAGGCAAGGAGGAAAAGGTCACTGGGGAGACCTCACAATCATGGTGGAAGGCAAGGAGGAAAAGGTCACATCTTACATGGATGACAGCAGGCAAAGAGAGAGAGCTTATGCGGGGAAACTCCTCCTTATAAAACCATCAGATCGCCGGAGACTTATTTATTAGCGAGAACAGCGCAGGAAAGACCCACCACCATGATTCAGTGACTTGCCACTGGGTGCTTCCCGGGACATGTGGAAATTGTGGGAGCTACAATTCAAGATGAGATTTGGTGGGGACACAGCCAAACAGTATCACTCCTGCGTATTATCCCAAGACTTTTTCCCTCCTCTTCTTCACAAGCAGTGGTTGATCTCCAGGCCTATTAAAAGTCTTTAGAGACTTTTGAACACCTGTTCAGAGAACTGAGAATCACACTAGTCTGGAAGGAAAACTGAGACTGTCAGACACATTGGCTTTGTTTGGTGTTGAACTGGATTTAGTGGTGATAGGATCAGGTGCTCCCAAAGGGAAATTGCAAGTATACATGCAATGCTTTTAACTGAAAAACCCAGTGACTCTCAGGTAGATCTATTGTGTTTAGTCACCTACAAATTGTGTCCCCAGGTGATCTGAGCAAGGCAACCTCTTTAGCCATTAGTTGAAAAGCCTCACTTCCACTGCAAAACCATTTCAGCACTTGTTCATTAAATTCGAAACATCAAAGATGATTTCGAAATCTGGAAAACATTTGCGAAAAATTTAAATGGGGTGTCACTTTGGCAGTGTAAGTGGCATGAACTGTTTGATTTTCAACTATTTACAGATGTAGCTGACTCTGGAATTAACACGTATATTTTCCAGGAGAAGCTCTGTATGCAACGTTTTGACCAAATTTGCCTGCAAGAGGAAAATTAGTTTAAGTCTATAGAGTGTGGAACCATTCCCCTACGCGTTGTACATTTGTCTCTTCGGGCGCATATGAGAAAAGAGAAACTTTTTTTTTCTGTAAATGTGTATTGTATTATAGCTCTTGATATCAGAATTTTTGCATGAGAAGATTTAATAACTTAATGTTCTATCCTCATTTTTGTTTGGAATTTTGAGTTCCAAATGTAACAAATCCTTTCTTTCCTGGTTCAAATTTATGTTTGGGAACTTTCTTTAAATAACTGTGTGGAAACTGGTCACATAAGACAATGTGAGCTGAGAACATATTTGGCCCTGTGCAAGCCTAGAAATTTTCTCAAATATTGTTTTCCTGCCTCGGATTCCAGTAAATGAATCTTTCTGTGACTCAGAGCTTCAACCCTTGGGAAAAGAAGGGAGAAAGTTCAGGGGTTTGCCTGGAATATTTTGAAATATTGAGCATTTTCTGTAGTTCACATTTTAGTTATTATTTATGTCATTCTTTACTTCTGAAATGATTTGATGTGACTTACAAAAGTACATACAATACTTTAAAAAGCAAGCCAAAAAATGGAGGAAAAGAAAAAATAATTGCCATATATCTATTTCACTACAGGTTGGCTGCATTTTGAGACCTGAATTTTCTTACATCCAACCCAGAAAATAATACACTCTTTTTGAAACTATTAGAAATAAAAAAAATCAATTGTTCAAGGGAAGTAAGACTAGTCCTAGGACTAAGACCTAAGTGAAATTTTTTACATGGGTCAATTTATTCTATAACATTCTCAACAACTTTCTTACATAGTATAATAATGAGTCTTAATTTTTATATATAACATATATATTTTAGAGATATAGATATATTATATATTTTAGAAACCCCATCACTAATATATATTTCATAGTTATCTATTACCTATCTACAATATATATTATATATAGCTACATCTATATTAGATATAGATCTATAATATGTAATTGCTATCTATTACATACATATATTATATACAGATTGATAATTTATTACATATATATGTATTACATGTACATACAGATATATATTACATATTTATGTATATGTATTTCTAATATATATATATATATATATTTTTTTTTTTTAGAAACCCCATCTCTACTAGAGATATCTATGTATACATATTTCACCATGTTGCCCAGGCTGTTCTTGACGGGATAATAGAGGCAGATTTATTAGAGATATATATACCTAGAGATATATTTTATATGTATAAAATATATATTAGAGATATATATCTAGAGATATATTTTATGTATTTTATATATACATATATATGAGTTGGGCTTTCTAAAATATACACTATATATAGATATACACACACACACACACACGTGCACACACACACAAACACACACACACACATATTTCACCATGCTGCCCAGGCTGGTCTTGAATCATAGGGGCAGATTTATTAGAGATATATATCTAGAGAGATATTATATATATATATATATACACCTACAGCAGAGACGGTGTTTCTAAAATATATACTATATATACACATTTTGCCATGTTGACCAGGCTGGTCTTGGTTGGATCACAGGGAAGATTTATTATGCATAGTTTAGCACCATCACCTTGGTGCTGTCCTCGTGATAGTGAATGATTTTTTGCATTCTGAATCCCCCTGCCTCAGCCTCCCAAAATGCTGAGATTACAGGTATGAGCCGCCCACCATGCCTGGTCAATAAAGAATTTCAAAAGAGTGAGTTCTATACACCCGTCAACAAAGTCCAGGGTCTCAGCCCCAAAAAACAGCTCAGTCAAGCTTTGCAATGAAAAGGCAGAATGGTGCATTCTGGGAAATCACCTGTACCCTAGGCTGATCTAATCCAAGAAGAAAATTTTGTGTAGGTAGCAAAATAGACTGCATATCCTCCAGGCAATGCTTCCTAGATATTATCATTTTGAAAACAAGCCTTTGAAAAATGTTGAACAATGTCCCACAGTCCTCCTCCTGCATGCCATTAGGGAACCTTTTTAAACAGATCTTCAGCATCACCCCGGGCCTAACACATCAGAATTTCTGAGTGAATATCCTAGTACCTGTAAAGCCTCTCTGGGCGGCTAGACTTGGTCCATCTAAGCATTTGACCATAGTAGTTTATCACTTCTGTGCTTCCTCCACTGCCTTCTGTGACTCTGAACCCTCTTGGCTTGTTTCTTTACTTTTTTCAAAGATACTTTTCAGATTCTGCCCCTTTCTCTTATGCCCTAAATAGTGACATTTTCTTAGTTTTTCTCTTCAGTTTCACACTCAGTGACACAAACAGGCATATACACTTGATACCGTTTGGCTGTTTGTCCCCACCCAAATCTTGTGTTGAAATGTGACCCCAGTGTTGGAGGTGGAGCCTGGTGGGAGGTGACTGAATCACAGAGGAAGATTTATCATGAATGGTTTAGCGCTGTCCCCTTGGTGCTGTTTCTGTGATAGTGAATGATTTCTCGCAAGATCTGCTGGCTTAAAATTGTATGGCACCTTCTCCCTCTCTCTCTTTTGCTCCTGCTCTGGCCACGGGACAGTCCTGCTTTACCTTTGCTTTATGCCATGATTGTAAATTTCCTGAGGCCCTCACCAGAAGCCAAGCAGATGCTGGAGCCATGCTTCCTGTACAGCCGACAGAACCAGGACCCAATGAACCACTTTATCAATTGCCTAGAGTCAGGTATTTGTTTTCTTTTCTTTCTTTTTTTTTTTTTTAAGACAGAGTCTCACTTTTTCACCCAGGCTGGAGTGCAGTGGCACAATCTCGGTTCACTGCAACCTCTGCCTCCCAGTTTCAAGTGATTCTCTTGCCTCGGCCTCCTGAGTAGCTGGAATTACAGGTACCACCACCACGCCTGGCTAATGTTTGTATTTATTAGTAGAGACAGGATTTTGCCATGTTGGCCAGTCTGGTCTTGAACTCCAGATCTCAGGTGATCCATCAGCCTTGGCCTCCTAAAGTGCTGGGGTTACAGGCATGAGTCACAGCACCTAGCCCATTTATTCATAGCAAAGCAATAGCGGCCTAATACAACATTCAAAACTTTCGCTCTTTAAAGCTGCCTTTCCCTGGCCACAGTATATTTTCATTTGCCTGGCAAACATCATCACACGAGTCCCTTATCAATCTTTTAAACTCATACCCATGGGTTTACCATATCTCTTTAAAAGAGATTCTCTCTTCTTCTTAATCAGCTTCATCATCACCAATACCCTTCCACTTATGCAAATTTGTTCTTGTTTTTGTTTTTTAGAGACAGAACTTCTCTCTTGCCCAAGCTGGGATGCAGTGGTGCTGTCATAACTCACCGCAGCTTTGAATTCCTGGGCTCAAGCAATCTTCCCACCTCAGCCTCCAGAGTAGTTCCGCAAATTTGAAACCTCGAAGTCAGTGTTCTTGCTGTCTTGGCCTTACCACTGTTTTCGACCAATTGCTAAGTCCTCCTAATGGCGTTTGTAGAATCAGTCTCATATTTTGGTCACCACTGTCTTCTCTCTGCTACTGCCCTATGTTCAGTCGTCATTGCATGTCACCTGGAATTATTGGACTCTATAATTTCCTTCAGTCTAGATAAATTGAAAAGAGTTGGAATACTTGGGATAGACTTAAGTTCTAGAGTCCTAAGGAACACCTCTAACCTTAAAATTCTTGTTTTCTTTTACTCACCAGAGCAAGTGCTATGCTTTGGGAGCTCTGTTTGGCTTCCCAAACAGCCTTGCCCCTACAGTTCCTGAACTTTCCCATCTCTTTGCCAATGTGCATATTGTTTTCTCCGGTGGAAATATCTCTCTGCTCCCCCACAAAACAAGGTCCAAATCCCACCTAGTCTTCAGGGCCAGTCAACAGTGTATTCCGTACACTAATTTAAAAAATGTCATTTCCAAAGTTGGAATTCAATTAATGTTGACTGAATGAGTGAAAAGATGAATGAATACATATTTATTTCAGAATTTTCTCTTGGCTGCATCATCCAGAGAAGTAAGAATTTTTTTTTTCATTAGTGCTGAGCTCTAATGACTCAGTCTTTTTTGGCAGGGATTGGGGGTAGTCTTTTTGGCCTGCTTTGGCACTTCTTTATAACAAAAGAGAAAAAGCAACCCTTTCCGGGAAGCAGAAAACCTTTCAAGTGAGCCCCATGTTGTGTCCTCTTAAGGAGACCTTGTTTGACACCATGAATCAGAGCCTCTGTGAGGGGCAAGCCAAGGCATGACACAGGGAAATGCACAAGATAGGAATTTGCTCAGGGTCGTGGGCTCCACAAGAGCAATATCTCTGTTAGGAAAGAAGCATCAGGGCTTGGGAGCATGCCTTCGTCTTCACCTGACTGCTATTACGGGTGCAATGACACCACAGGACACTGTGATTTATCAGAGAAAAATTGCCTGGTAATAGGAGTAGAACCAGCCCTCATTAAGATGAAACAGCGTCTGATATCCTTGAGTCAGACAAAAGAGAATATGAAATTGATGAGGTCAGCATTACTGCCAGGCTGCATTTGAAAAGAACCAAACCAAGTGGCAATTGACAGCACTTCAGGAGGAAAAAGACCCACAAGTGAAACAGAAGCATGTTGACTGTAAACTTCTAGTTTTAAATGCATTAAAATATGACTTTACATTTGATTTCTTTCCACAGTGAGTCATTCAGAACCAATCTATAAAAGAAACAAGGTGCACACATTTAATATGCTCTTGCCGAAGCCCTACAGCAAAGGGTGGTGGCAGGATTAATTTAATTACCAAACTGCCAACCTTTTGAAATAAGTATGGACACGTTTCTAGTGCTGGAAAGACCAAAAGTGCTTCATGAAAGGGGGCTAGGCTTGGGTGGTGGGGTCAGCTGGTGACACTTGACTTGGAGAATAGCACTGTCCCTGGCAAAAGCCCTCCAAGGTCTTTAAAAATTAAATAAAGGAATTCCGAGTGCTCCAGCATTAATTTGCTTCTTCCTACCTCCTGAAACTGTAGGTAAGGTGAAGACATTTGTTTAGAGAGCCCTTTAGCTAGTTAGCCAGGCCATCTGTAAATAGGAAAGTTTTCATGCACAGGAAAGTCTGCCTTATCAAGTTGCTCTTAAGAAGACAGCCAACATGCTTGTGTTGGAAAAGCAAGTGGTAGCCTTTTGAAAGCAGCCCAATTGTCCCACAGAATTGATGCTTCAGTCTCATTAAATGAACATATCAATTGGCCCCTCTGGTCTTAAAGCTTGAAACTTGCATTCATGTCACGTGAGTTCCCTCCTCAGGAAACCTACCCTCAGGCCTCCCAGAGTATAAAGAAACTGAGACTCATCAGATCACCCCTTGTAGGCCATGAGAAGCCAGAACCCTCATCCCTCATTTTCTGTGTGTGTGTGTGTGTGTGTGTGTGTTTGAGACAGAGTCTTGTTCTGTTGCCCAGGCTGGAGAGTAGTGGCGCAATCTCAGCTCATTGAAACCTCCACCTCCTGGGATCAAGCTATTCTCCTGCCTCAGCCTCCCAAGTAGCTGGGATTACAAGGGCCTGCCAACACACCTGGTTAATTTTTGGATTTTTAGTCAAGATGGGGTTTTGCCATGTTGGCCAGGCTGGTCTCGAACTCCTGGCCTCAAGTGATCTTCCCACCTCAGCTTCCCAAAGTGCTGGGACTGCACCTGGCCCCTCATGATTTTCTTAACCCTCCATAATTCCTGTTTACCTGTATATAGTTGCATTTCATCCCTGCTATATAAACCCCTACTTGTAGTTGATCAAGGAGATGGATTAGAGACTGAGCTGCCAGCTCCTCAGCTGCAGCACCTGATTAAAGCCTTCTTCCCTGGCAGTCCTCGTTGTCTGAGTGATTGGCTTCCTGTGCAGCCAGCAGCAGGACCTAGACCAACCTCCTAGTGTGTCGACATCACTTTCACTCCATGTCAGATTCTGTATTGCTTGTTATGGTTTATTTTTGACTAACAGAAGAAAACTTGGTGATCACTTCTTTTTTCCAACAAAAGTATCTCTATTCATGTCTTCCATTCACATTGTCCAAAGGCATTACCCCTCTTCTCCTACCCAGGGGCCCATCTCCAACCTTTTATCTCTCAGTCTTTGATCTCCTTCCCTGCCCTCATCACATTTTCGAAACAACCAAAGGGAAGCTTTGAGCTAAGGAAGGAGCTTCTAAGTTCCTTGGAAATGCAACAGAGGTCAAATCTATTTTGGGGCCCTTACCTTGAGGGCCTGGCATGGGAGAGAGGAAGTTTCCACTGCTTCCTCCTGGCTAAGATGCCCTTTCTCCCTTCTCTTAGAGGTTAATCACTTTTAAAATGAGAAACTTGTAGACTTGAAATAATGTGAGGCCATGTTTTTAAAACCATTAGCACAGTCAACATCTTAATTTTAAAAACTTCAAGTGAGATACATGTATATGTGGTAGAGATGACACTGTTTGAAAATAAAATTCTTGTTGTCAGACAATTTTGCTAAACAGAAAGTTGTATGCAACAAACCTTTGGAGAACATCCCCTCATTGGACTGACAGCTCTTCTTCAGCCAACTATGACAATAACAATAAGGGGTGCAGTTCTGTGCTGTGGGAAAAGGCAAAGTAAACAAAAAAGCAAAATATGTTCCTTACAGAGCTTTGCTTTGAAACATGACCCATCATCACTGCAGAGGAAGAAAACTTCCCACCCTTCTTCAGAAGCCCCCCTCATTTGAACTTAACACTAGGAAACAATCAACTTTTCTGATTTTAATTTTACTTGTTCAAATAAATAAATTCATCTGGCAGGGCAAAGATACAACCTGATTAAAAACAAAACCACATTGAACTGGCCATGCCAAGTCTCAGGACTCCATGAGTCAGCTCCTAAAGCTTTATGACCTAGCTTTCCTCACCTGCAAGGTGAGATTCCAAAAGCTGACGTCCGTACATGGAGAAAAATTCACCAATAACAACCAAAAGAAAGCTTCTGAACTTTATGAATACATAAGTCAAATCACAACATTTATACTACTTTAAGGAACTTTCTTAAGGGACTCATGTTTTTAGCTTTGGCCCTCCCAGTAAATTTTTTCTAAGGAGAATTGCAACAGAAGACAACAGAATTAAAAAATAAAATATTTTCCAAGTCTTAGAGCCAACATAAATAGGGTGTGTGTGATCCGGGGCAGGATGAGAAGATAAAAAAAGAACGTCACACTGACCTGCCCCAGACCCCTTGGCCAACCTAGAAGGTTATTTTACCAGTTGAGGGGAGATGCTAGACTTTACCCCAGAATTAATACTGGGGTCAGAAAAAAAAAAAGCACTGCAAAAAAAAAAATCATAATCCTTTAATTTTTACTATGAAAATGAACATTTCTTTTTCTCTATATTAAGCATACAGCAAAAAGTAATTTGTCAATGAATTATATGTTTATGAATTAAAGCAGTTTTTGTATGTGATTTAGGAAAAAAATGTGAGAAACCACAAACAGAAGAACTGTCATTTCATTTAATATAATTCCCTTTCCCACCCATTTCTCACCATCATGTACTCTTGATATATTTAATCTTTTGCAGTGGTTCCCATAGCAACTCCTCCTGGTAGTGGCAGAGCTGAAGGCTACTGTGGTCTTGAAACCCAGCCCTGCCCTGAGCTGTTTTTTTTTTTTTTTTTTCTTTTCTTTTCTCTCTCTCTTCATTCATTTGTTTATATTAAACATTGGGTATCTTAGAACTCTCCTTGCATTGACCATCAGAATCATGCCAGAGATGAGAACATGAGAATTTTTTAAGGACAAAAGATGTGTTGTTTTTGTTTTGATTTTATGTTTAATGGTTTTCAAAGCAGAGGCCTTGATTCATTTAAATCTGTCCTCTCCATCACCACTTAAAACCTCCTTAACAGCTTGTACGAACATGAGGAGGTGCACTTTAAGGAGTATTAATTAAAATGTGTCCCTAAAGACTGAAAACATTACCTCAGGAATACAAGATAGTGGAAAGCCCCAGTGTAAAAATTCATGGGTGACACACGTGGGGTCTGCCATGGCAGCTTTGAGATGGCGTAATGCTTAAGAATTCAAATGGTAGGACATACTTCTCATTTCCTTCCTGCAATTTGTTTCTCTGCCCCCAGATAATACCAGCTCTGAGGAGTGGGCTCAGGGACCAGAAAATCAAATATTATTATTAATCACTGTAATTACTTTTCTTGGCCCAACTGTGGAGCTGGGAAGCAAACCAAATTCTCTTGAGTGTAGTCTTAACTAAAACATGTTGCTGGGCCACTATTACCTCATTCTTAGTCATCTTAAACTAGAAAGAATATTACTGCAAATTATTTTTTCTGAAATATAATTGTACTTGTTTATTTACATACATTCCACGCATAAAAGACAAGGTTTAAGGTGTTTCTCCCTAAAGACTAAGAAAAACCTCATCGCTGATTCTCAATTGTACAAAAAACTTCAACATAAACAAAATTACTTTAAAAGTTACCCCTAGAGCCAAGCATGGTGGCCGTGTGTCTGTAATCCCAGCTAATCAGGAGGCTGAGACAGGCGCCAGATCTTTTGAGCCCCAGAGTTTGACACTATAATGTCCTATGATTGTGACTATGCATAGCCACTGCCTGGGCCACATAGCCAAATTCTGTCTCTGAAATTTAAAAGGAAAAAAAAATCCTCAAAAAACTAAAAGTAGAGCTATCATGTGATCCAGCAATCCCACTGCGGGGTGTATACCCAGAAGCAAGGAAATAGTCTATCAAAGAGATATTTGCACTCCTATGTTTGCTGCTGCACTTTTCAAAATAGCCAAGATTTGGAAGCAACCTAATTGTTTATGGACATTTAGAAACAGCAATTAGAGAGGCCGTTTGAATTTGAAGTGTGGGTGGACTCTTAGGTTGCTTCCAAATCTTAGGTATTGTGAGTGGGTAAGGAAAATGTGATACATATACACAATGGAGTACTATTCAGCCATAAAAAGAATGAGACCCTGTCATTTGCAACAACAGCGATGGAACTGGAGATCATTACGTGAAGTGAAATAAGCCAGACACAGAAAGACAAATATCACACATTCTCACTTATTTGTGGGGTCAAAAAATCAAAACAATTGAACTCATGGACATAGAGAATACAAGGCTGGTTACCAGAGGCTGGGAAGGGTAGTGGGAATGGGGGTGGGTGATGGGCGCAAAAACAATTAGAATGAATGACACCTACTATGTGATAGCACAAGAGGGTGGCTATAGTCAGTAGCAGTTTCATTGCACATTTTAAAATAACTAAAAGAATGTAATTGGATTGTTTGTGACACAAAGAATAAATGCTTGAGGGGACAGACGGACACCCCATTCTCCTCATGTGATTATTTCACATTGCATGCCTGTATCAAAACATCTCATGTACCCCAAAAAGATACACACCTGCAATTTACCCACAAACATTAAAAATAAAAAAAGTAAAAAAAACAAATTTTGTTATATACATATGAGACTATACTTCTGCTTACCTGTTGAAGAAGATGAAAGTTTCAGAGTTAATGATACTTAAGTGTCATATTTGAAATACAGCAATTATACTTCTAATAAATTGATGGTACATTTTCTTTTCTAATAAATGTACATCTAAGATCTTCAGCACTGCAAAACTCTATAGGGTGCCATTTGCATTGATGAAATCATAGATTTGTGCATTTATTAAGACCATTTTCCAGCAGATAGAATTAAAGTGGTTTTATCTTAAACAAACCAAAAACAGCATAATATGACATTTTTCTGAGCTTGGAAAGTAAAGTATCTTGACTCATATTGTGCCATTTTTTAATTTATGCAGAAGCAAATATTAAATAAATTAAATCCATTTTATTTAAAGCCATCGGTATGGGCTATAGACTATACCAAAACATTCTCACTGACATTTATGGCCAGATAGGAAATGTGGATTATTTTGTGCTATCCTCAACAATTAGAAAGACTGTTTAAATATTTTAACCCATAGATTTACTATCAGGCAGTAAACTTTGAGATTATAGGGATTTGACATTATTGACTATTTATTAAAATGTCACTGTGACTTAGCTTTATGGGTGGCAGAAAACCAAGGCTTTCATTTTCGTGAGCTAGTTTAGACACACTGCATTCTTACATGGTTTGGGGCTGTCAGTTTACCCCCATCCAGTCCTGTTTCTTCACCTAAAAAAAAATTACAAGAATCCCTAAGATCTCTTTGATTATATATTTCATAACGTGATGAATTTGATCCACTTATATTTTCAGGAATATATCATTGCATTGCAGCCAAAGGCACACTCCTTAAAAATCACTGATATTTTGTGGATTAAATGATAGCTTTGAAATAGTTGTATTTCTATTTTCTTTTTTAAAATGTGACATAAAATAAGCAACATATAAAGCATATAATTTGATAAGTCTGATTTACGTAATTGCATCTTACCATAATGAAGATAATGAACGTTTCCATCACCCAGATAAATTCCTCACGTCCCTCCTTAGTCCTTCTTTTTTGCCTCTCCCCTTCCCAAATCCCACTCTTCAGGAAACTGCTGATATGCTTTGTTTCACCATAGATTATTTCGTATTTCCTAGAATGTTATATAAACAGAAGTATATATATGAATTTTTTTTGTCTGGCTTCTTTCACCCAGTATAGTTACTTTGAGATTCATCCATGCTGTTGTGAATATTGATCATTTATTCCTTTTGATTGTTGAATGGTATTCCACTTTACAGAGGTCCCAAAGTTTGTTTATCCAGTCACCTGTTGATGGGTATCAGGGCATTGTTACAAATAAAGCTGCTACAAACGTTTGTGTATAAACCTTTGTGGAGACATAGGCTTGAGTTCTAGGAGTATAGAAATCGGATCCTACTGTAGGTGTATCTTTACCTTGAGAACCTGACAGACTATTTTCCAAAGGAGTTGCATCCTTGCACATTACCTCCAGCAGGGTATCAGAGTTCCAGTTGCTCTATGTCCTTGCCAACATTGGTATCACAAGTTGGTTTTTTTTTTTTTTTAGATGTTCTAACCAATGTATAGTGATATGTCATTGTATTTGTCCATTTTCACACTGCTGACAAAGACATACCTGAGATTGGGTAATTTATGAAGAAACACAGGTTTAATGGACTCACAGTTCCACATGCCTAGGGAGGCCTCACAATCATGGCAGAAGGAGAAAGACACGTTTTATATGGTGACAGACAAGAGAGAATGAGAACCAAAGCAAAACAGGATTCCCCTTATAAAACCATCAGCTCTCGTGAGACTTATTCACTACCATGAGAAGAGCACGGGGGAAACTGCCCCATGATTCAATTATCTCCTACTGGATGGCTCCCACAATACATGGGAATTATGGGAGCTACAATTCAAGATGAGATTTGGGTGGGGACACAGCCAAATGATAACAGTCATTGTGGTTTGAATTTGCATTTCCTTAATGATTAATGATGTTCAGCATTTTTTCATGTGCTTATCTGCCATGCATATATATTCTTCAGTGAAATGTGTACTCAAATCTTTGAGTACAAACATTTTGTTTTTGGCTGTTTGTCTTCTTATAACTGGGCCTTGGAAACCTCTTTATATATTCTGGATATAAGTTCCTTAGCTGAGACGTGATTTGTAAATATTTTCTCCCTGTCAGTGACTGTCTTTTCATTCTCTTTACAGTGTCTTTCAAAGAGAGCAGTTCTTCATCTTAACGAAATCTAATTTGTCAGACTTTTTTCTTCTATGGATCATGCTTTTGATGCTATATGTCAAAAAAGTTTGCCCAATCAAACACTACAAGGATTTTCTCCTACCTTTTCTTCTAGAAGTTGTACAGTTTTATGTTTTATATGTAAGTCTATGATCCATTTAGAGTTTGTATTTGTCTATGGTGCAAGGTGGGGATCGGGGTTCATTTTTGCATATATGGTTATCCAATTGTTCCAGTATAATTTATTGAAATAACTATTCTTTTCCCACAAAATTGCCTCTGCAACTTTGTCAAAAATTCACTTACATATATGTGTGGATCCATTTGTGGACACTCGATTCTAGGTTTGTCTATTTATCCTTGCAGTTCTACTGTCTTTTTCTTCCTGTATTTTGGGCTCTGCTATTTAGGTATATTAACATCTACAGTGGTTGCTTTCTATAATGAATTGACCCTTTTATCATCATGAAATGACCTTCTTTATCACTGCTAATATCCTTTGCTCTGAAAACCGCTTTGTGTGATATTAACATAACCACTGTAGCTTACTTATGATCAGTGTTAGCATGATATATCATTTTCCATACTTTTAACCTAATTGTGTGTTTACAGTTAAACTGCATTTCTTGCAGGCGGCAGATAGTGGTTCTTGCTTTTATTTTCTTCTGACAACTTCTGCCTTTGAATTTGGGTGTTAAGCCATTGTGATTTAATGTAATTATAGAAATGATTATATCCTCCATCTAACTATTTATTTGTATTTTTCCCATCTATTTCCTGTTCCCTTTTTCTCTTTTCTCTGCCTTTTCGGGGTTGGGAGATCTTTTTTAATTCATTCAGTTATTTATGACGTATTTGTCAGGCATGGCGGTAGGCACTGGGAATACAACAGTGGGTAAAACAGATACCTGCCTTGTGAGATTTAAATTCTGGTTGAAGAGATGATAAGGGGGCCAGTAACACTGGAGTAAGGTGTGGAAGGAAGAGAATGGACAAAACTCAGTAAGAGGTTCAGAGGAGGGACTCACCTAGCAAGTTTTTTGTTTCTCATTGCCTTTTTTTAGTTCTGTAATTTCAATTTGGTTCTTTTTTATCACTTAGGTCTTTGCTGAGGTTTACTATTCTTTTCATTCCTTTCGTGAGACTTAGTAATACTTCGTTGAATCATTTTCATGATGGCTGCTTTAAAATCTTAGTTCTTGATGTGCAGGTGACATTTTATTATATCCTGGACATTTGGGATTTTATATTAGGAGATTCTGGGCCTCATTTAGATCTGTGATGACAGCAGACAGTCAGCCTATTTAGGTTTCGCACAGCGGTTCTGGCCTAATTTTGTGGGCTGTGGTTCTAATGACAATTTCATTTTCAGAGCTGTTTTGACTGCTTGCTTTCTCCGCTGCCACCAGGGCTCCCACTCGTCCCTGCTGGTACTGCTTGTGGTGGTGGAGGACAGTTTCCCTAAGCCAGGCTGTCTCGTGCTTCCTAAGAGGAGAAAGGAAGTCTCTGACCCAAGGGGACAAACAGGCTTCCTGGATCAGGTCCTTAGAGTTGAGGGATTCCCCTTGCTAGTGTTGCCTGGACACTCAGTGTCTCTGGGTGGAGGATGGGAGTCGCAAGCCTGGCAAGAAATTAGAATGTTTTCTGGGCCGGGGGCTTACTGCAGTGGGTCTCCCTTCCCAGGGCCTGCTGGTGCTTGGCTTGGGGATGAGTATCTCAGCCCTAGTGGGAAAGGAGAGCACGTCACCTGGACACTTACTCTTAGCAGGGCCCTCAATCAGCCTCCCTTGCCGGGGCTGCGGAACTTGTCATTGCTGGTAGAGTTTGTTTGTTTTTCTTTCCATTGCGGCTGCACAAATTAACGGCAGGGCTTTGTTCAATCCAAGGAAGAAATGAGCTGATCTGCACCCCCTTTAGTGGATAGGCCGGGAATCAGAAAATGCCAGGCCTGAGTCCCTTTCTTGTGTTGGATGGAGGGAATGTCAGACACGCTGCTGCTGTTTTTCTCTGCTCCAGGGGCATCCCACCCCCAGTCTGCCTTCCTCTTTCCATCATGTATAGTTCTCCTTCAGTTGCCTCTTACATCATTTCCAGGGTTTATAGTTGTACTGAACAGGGAGAAATGAGTCTACCCTCTACGCCATTTCACCTGGATCAGAAATCCCTGGATTAATCAATGATTTCATTGATTATGGTGTTTTCTTATTAGCTATAACTCTGGGTAACATTGTTTTAGTTATTCTTTTGGGGTTTATATTATACATCTTTACCTTATTAGAATCTACCTTTGAATGTTACTATGTTAATATAATTTCATATACAGTACAAGGATCTTACAATGGTATGCTTCCATTTCCAACCTTCTGCTATTTTTGCCATATATTTTATTTCATATGTGGTACAAATAATATATAGTCCACAATGCATTGTCATTGCTTTAAGCAATTAATTATCTTTTCAAGAGATTTAAATGAGAAAAATCTCTTAAATTATCCACATAGTTACCATTTCGTAGGCTCCCTGTCACTCTGTGTAGATATAGTTTCCATCTGGAATCATTTTCTTCTGCTGGAAGCACTTTCTTTAAGGTTTCTTGTAGTGCAGGTGTGTTATCAATACATTTTTTCAGCTTTGTTTGTCTAAGACTTTATTTTGTCTTTGTCTTTGAAAGATGATGTTTTTCCTGATAAAGAATCCAAGTTGACAGCTTTCTGTCTTTCAGAATTTTCTCACTTGCCTTAATTCTGAGGAGAAAACGACTTATTTTTGTTCCACTGTATATAATGTGTCCTTTGTCTCTGGGTGTTTTCAATATTCTCTGTATTGCTGGTTTTAAACTATTTGATTATGATGTGTTGTGACGCAGTTTTCTCCCTGATTCTTGTCTTTGATGTAAGCTTTCTAGATCTGTTGGTTTCAGATTTCATAAATTTTGGAAATATTTTAGCCATTATTTCTTCAAACCGCTTTGCTATCCTACCCCAATTACGCATATATTAGGCTCCTTAAAGTTGCTTCATAGCTTACCGATGCTCACCTTTTTATTCAGTTTGTTTCCTTTTTGTTTCCTTGTGAATCGTTTGTATTGCTATGTCTTCAAGCTCACTAATCTTTTCCTCTGCAACATCTAATCTGCTATTAACCGCAGAGATTTTCCATCTCAGGCATCATAGGCTTCGTCTCTAGAAATTTGACTTTCTTTTTATACATTTTCTGTGTCTCTACTTAGCACATTTAATCTTTCCTCTAGTTGTTTTATAATAACTATTTTAATGTCCTTATCTATTAATTTTATCAACCATGTCAATTGTGAGTCAGATTTGATTAATTGATGTCCATCCTTACTTTGTATTTTGTTTTTTTTTTTTTT
>NW_016107407.1:2989261-3032622 GCF_001604975.1 Cebus imitator | reverse complement strand
GTCTCACTCTGTAGCCCAGGCTGGAGTGTAGTGGTGCAATCTTGGCTCACCACAACCTCTGCCCCCAGGTACAAGGAATTATCCTGCCTCAGCCTCCCAAGTAGCTGGGACCACAGGTGTGTGCCACCAAGCCTGGCTAATTTTTTGTATTTTTAGTAGAAGTGGGGTTTCATGGTGTTAGCCAGGATGGTCTCGATCTCCTGACCTCATGAGCCTACCACCTTGGCCTCCCAAAGTGCTGGGATTACAGACATGAGCCACCGCACCCAGCTGGTAATTTCCAAAGTACCAGACACTGCAATTCTTACACTGCTGGCTGCTAAATATTTTTGTCTTCCTGTCCATTTTGTTTTTTTCTGGTATATGATCAAATTACTTTAAAATAGTTTGATTCTTTTCGATCTTGCTCTTAAGCATTGTTAGACAGAACCAGTGGAGCGTGAAGTTCAGGGACAATTTTCCTCCTGACTGAGGCAAAACCCTTCTGATTATCCTACTTGATAAACCATAAATTATGAGGTTTCCCACTCTGACTGCTGAGAAAATAGGCGTTATTATAGATCCTGATTGAGCTTTGGGTATGTTTTCCACTAATTCCTTTGAGTGGTTATTTCTCAAGCATGAGTAGCTTCCTCACTGACATGCACTGGCCAGTATCCAGCTAAATACCTGCTGAGGACACCTAGCAGATCTGCTGAGTTTTCTCTTTGCAGCTCTCTCCTCTCAGGTACTCCACCTCGGGAAATCTAACTACCTTGATCTCCCTGCTCTCCTTTCCTTATTCAGAGAGACTCCTAGACCCCATGTGGCTTCTTCTCCCTTCATGATGGCCTGGAAACTGTCCATGTGATAGCCTAAGTCAATCACGGGACTCACCTCGTTTATTTCCTTGCCTCAGTTATCCTTGCTCTTCATGACCCAGTGGGCTGATATCCAATATCTTGTGAACATTTTTTTCCAATTTATTTTAGATTCAGTGAGCACATGTGCAGGTTTGTTATCTGGATATATTACATGATGCGGAGATTTGGAGCACAAATGATCTCATCTCCCAGGTACTGAGAATATACCAAATAGGTCGTTTTTCAACCCTTGCCCCCTCCCCTCTAGTAGTTCTCAGTGTCTATTGTTGCCATTTTTATGTCCATGAATACCCAATGTTTAGCTACCACTTGTAAGTGAGAACACGTGGTTTTCTTTTCCTGTATTAATTTGTTTAGGATAATGATCTCCAGCTGCATCCATGTTGCTGCTGAATTCATGTTGAACATGATTTCAGTCTGGGCACAGTGGTTGATGCCTGTAATCCTAGCACTTTGGGAGGCTGAGGCGAGCGGATCACTTGAGGTCAGGAGTTTGAAACCAGCCTGGCCAACATGGTGAAACCCTGTCCCTATTAAAAATGCAAAAAAGTTTGCAGGGCCTGGTGGTGGGTGCCTGTAATCCCAACAACTCAGAAGGTAAGGCATGAGAATCACTTGAACCCGGGAAGCAGCGGTTGCAGTGAGGAGACATCACGAGCTGTATGCTCCAGCTTAGGGGACAAGAACAAAACTCTGTTTCAAAAAATAAAAACAAACAAACAAACATGATTTTGTTCCTTTTTATGGCTGCATAGTATTCCATGGTGTACATATCCCACATTTTCTTTATCCAGTCTACCATTGATGAACACTTAGATTGATGAGCACCTAGATTGATGCCATGTCTTTGCTATTATGAATAGTACTATAGTGAATATGTGAGTGCAGGTTTATTTTTGATAGAAAGATTTATTTTATTTTATTTTATTTTATTTTATTTTATTTTAGACACATACCCAGTAATGGGATTGCTGGGTCAACCAGTATTTCTAAGTTCTTTCTTTTTCTTTTTGAGACAGAATCTTGCTCTGTTGCCCAGGCTGGAGTGCACTGGCATAATCTCCACTCCCAGAAAACTCCACCTCCTGGATTCAAGCGATTCTCCTGCCTCGGCCTCCCAAATAGCTGGGATTACAGGCATGACCACTGCGTCCGGCCTTCTGTTTTAAGTTTTTTGAGAAATCTCCAAACTGCTTTCCACAGCGGCTGAACTAATTTACATTCCCGTTAGCAGTGTGTAAGCATTCCCTTTTCTTGCCTGCATCCATTGTTTTATTTGACTTTTAATAATAGTCATCCTGACCAGTGTGAGATGGTATCCCATTGTGGTTTTGATTATCATTTCTTTGACAATTAGTGGTAGTGAGCATTTTTTCATACATGTGTTGGCTGCTTGTATGTCTTCTTTTGAGAAGTGGCTGTTCATATCTTGCCTGTATTTTGTTGTTTTTTTCTGTTTAATTTAATTTAATTTTTATTTTACGTTCTGGGTCCATGTGCAGGATGTGTAGGTTTGTTACACAGGTAAATGTGTCCACAGTAGTTTGCTGCACCTTTCAACCTATCATCTAGGTAATAAGCCGAGCATGCATTAGCTGTTTTTCCTAATGCTCTCCTTCGCCCCACCCACCAAAAGGCCCCAGTGTGTGTTGTTCCCCTCCCTGTGTCCATGAATCCTCATTGCTCAGCTCTCACTTATAAGTGAGAACACATAGTGTTTGGTTTTCTGTTTGTGCATTAGTTTGCTGAAGATAATGGCTTCCAGCTCCATCCATGTCCCTGCAAAGAACATGATCTCATTCCTTTTTATGGCTGCATAGTATTCCATGGTGTATCTGTTTCACAATTTATTTATCCAGTCTATCACGGAGAAACTATTAACAGGGTAAAGAGACAACCTACAGAATAGGGGAAAAAATTCACAAACCATGCATCCCACAAAGGTCTAATATCCAGAATCTTTAAGAAACTTAAACAATTGAGCAAGCAAAAGACAAATACTCCCATTTTTAATTAATGCATTTGCTTCTGGGTAAGACTAAGAAGGAGCAGTAGGGATGGAGGGAAGTGGGTAGATTTGAGAGACATTTGGGAGGTAGGATCATCAGTAGTTGGTGACCAAAGGATTGTGCCAGAGGAGGGGCAGGGGAGGGAGAAAGGGGTGTTGACATGCGCTGCTGTGTCATACTGACATTACTTCCTGGCATAGCAAACTTAATTGTTTAAGTTTCTGAAAGATAATGGATATTAGACCTTTGTCAGATGCATAGTTTGTGAATATGTTGCCCCCTTCTGTAGATTATCTGTTTACCCTGTTGATAGTTTCTTTTGCTGTGCAGAAGCTCTTTAATTAGTCTAATTAGGTCCCATTTGTCAGTTTTTGTGTTGGTTGCAATTACTTTTGAGGACTTAGTCGTAAATTCTTTCCCAAGACCAATGTCTAGAATGATGTTTCCTGGGTTTCTTTTAGGGTTCCTAGAGTTCGAAGTCTTACATTTAAATCTTTAATCCATCTGAAGTTAATTTCATATACAGTGAAGGGTGGAGGCCCAATCTCATTCTGCATATGGCTAGGCAGCTATCCCAGCACCATATATTGAATAGGAAGTCCTTTTCCCATTGCTTATTTTTGTCGACTTTGTCAAAGATCAGATGGCTGTAGATGTGTGGCTTTATTTCTAGGTTCTCTATTCTCTTCCGTTGGTCTGTGTGTCTGTTTTTGTACCATGTTTTAAACCATGCTGTTTTAGTTACTATAGCCTTATAGTATAACATGAAGTCGGGGAATGTGATGCCTCCAACTGTTCTTTTTGCTTAGAATTGCTTTGACCATTTGGAATCTTTTTTGATTCCATATGACTTTTAGAATGGTTTTTTTCTAGTTCTGTAAAAAACAGTGTTGGTAGTTTGATAGGAATAGTATTAAATCTGTACATTGCTTCGGGCAGTATGGCCATTTTAAGGATATTGTTTCTTCCAATCCATGTGCATAGAATGTTTTCCCATTTGTTTGTGCCATCTATGATTCTTTCAGCAGTGGTTTGCAGTTATAGAGGTCTTTCACCTCTGTGGTTACATGCATTCTTAGGTTCTTATGGAGGATTTTTTGTAGCTACTGATTTGGTTCTCAGCTTGGATCTTATTGGTGTATAGAAATGCTACTGATTTTTCTGCACTGATTTTTGTATCCTGAACTCTTGTTTTACATATATATATATGTGTATATATATATATATGTATGTATGTATATATATATACATATATATACACATATATATATACACACATATATATATATATGTATATATATATATACACACACATATATATATATATATTTAGTCTTTCAGTTTTACGGGTAAAAGGATATATGTAGTACCTGTTAATTTATTTTTGGCCTGAAATAGAAATTTCCTTATATCCTTTATATAGAAAAGTGACCTAGAAGGAGTAGGCGTAGACATGGAGGATCCAGTTGGGCTTTGCGTTTGCATCCAGGTAAGTCTAGGAAGAAGCAGTAGGGATGGAGAGAAGTGGATGGATTTGAAAGCTATGTGGGAGGTAGGATCATCAGGAGTTGGTAACCAATGGATTGTGCAGGAGGAGGGTCAGAGGAGGGAGATGAAGTATTGCTGGGTACATGGTGACAGCACTCCCTGACATAGCAGACTCTGAAGGTGAAGCTACTGTGCAGTGAGGTATGATCAAGTTGGGATATGTCCAACTTGATTCTGATGGGTCAAGTGTTTATGGAGTGACAGTGACTTATTAAAAGGTGATCTTGAAGATGAAATAGTAAGAAAGAACATAGGCTGTAAAGAATAGAAAAAGAAAAGAGCTGTGATCATGCCTTTTTACGGTAGTTATGCATCATTGCCCCTCTCTTTTGTTAGAGGTATTTATTTTATGCGACACTTAGAAATACGGATGTTTCACTGACCACTGCTGACTGCTTTTGACATGTCAACAAAAAATTAAATTGCCTCAACTTCTGCCTTTAGAATTAGGAGTGTTCAAGATTTTTATTAATGGAGTAAATGTTTCATAATGAATATCCTGTGAGTCAGCTTCTTTATGTATTTAAAAATTTCTGATTTGCACCATCAGGCTCTTATGTTACCAGCTGTCACATCCTATCAAGAAGACGCTCCCGCTAATGTAGATAGCAGAACTATAGCAGCAGTCCCCCACCTTGTTGGCACGAGGGACTGCTTTAGTGGAAGACAGTTTTGCCATGGATTGGGGTGGGGCAATGGTGTCAGGATGATTCAAGCACATTATATTTATTGTGCACTTTATTTCTATTGTTATCGCATTATAATATACCATGAAACAATTCCACAACTCACCATAATGTAGAACCATTGGGAGCCCTGAGCTTGTTTCCCTGCAACTAGATGGTCCCATATGGGGGTGACAGAAGACGGTGACAGATCATCAGGCACTAGATTCTCATAAGGAGTGTACAACCTAGATCCCTCTCATACACAGTTCACAATAGGATTTGCCCTCTGATGAGAATCTAATGCCACTGCTGATCTGACTGGAGGCGGAGCTCCGGTGGTAATACTGGTGATAGGGAGTGGCTGTAACTACAGAGGAAGCTTCACTTGCTCACAGACCACTCAGCTTCTGCTGTGTTACCCATGTCCTAACAGGCCATGGACTCCTACCAGCCTGTGGCTGCGGGTTGGGGAACCCTGAAGTATATTCAGAGAAGTCAAAGCATTCAGACAGATTGACAAAGCAAGGTATAAGAATTTACTTTGGGGGTTGGGCATGGTGGCTCATGCCTGTAATCCCAGCACTTTGAGAGGCTGAGGCGGGCGGATCACTTGAGGTCGGGAGTTCCACACCAGCCTGGCCAACATGGTAAAACCCTATCTCTACTGGAAATACAAAAATTAGCTGGGTGTGGTGTGGGCACCTGAAATCCCAGCTACTCAGTGGCTGAGTCGGGAGAATCACCTGAACCTGGGATGTAGAGATTGCAGTGAGCCAAGATCACACCACTGTGCTCCAGCCTGGGCAACAGAGCAAGATTCCATTTCAAAATAAAATAAAATAAAGAATTTGCTTCAGCATTCAGGGCAGATGCTAAGCTTGGACATAACACAATCAAAGAGAAAAAAAAAGCCTCATGATATAAACTGAGAGTTTTTAAATATGAAAAATATGTGCAAGAAATTTATTATAAAATATGTGTTCCATTAATAATCATAGTAATAACTTTGAAATTCCTAATTCCAAAAATCAGCAGTTGAAACCATTTTTATTTTCAATTGACATGTTAAAAGCAGACAAAATTGTTTCGGGCTGAGTCTAGATGATCTGATTATGAGCCAACATCAAAAGTGTAGACAGTGTTAGGCAGGAATGGCAAACACCTGCTGAACTCACCATCATGTTTAATCCTGTGCTGAATTTTGAGATATAAGATCACAGTTTAAATACTTGTCTAACAAAAGAGCATCAGGCTTACGACACTGACCTTTATTTTCTAAAACACAGAACACTCTCTCCTGTCAATGAGCATAGCTGTCAGATGCTCTGTGTACAGCTACTAAACACTCTCAAGATTGCAGGTTGCGGTATGGGTATTAAGTACACATTTAATCAGCTGCAGAAGGTGAGAAGGCGCATTACACTGACTAATTTCAATAGTAACTCTAATGCGCTCTTATTTATATTTGGTGTCTGGTGGATTCATTTAGTCGCTGATTGCAAGGCGTAGTGGCAAATATTGAGCAGGTTTACCTCTCTGTGAAGATAGTGCACATTTTAAAAATAAATCGATATTTTCAAAGTACGTTGTTGAGAGTGGTAATTGGGGAAACATCTTTAGAGGGCAATTTGGCAATGCCTATCAAAATGGAAATGTGCTTATATTTCCTAGAACCCAGAAATTGAGTCTAGTATTTTATCCTACAGATAGTCTCCCATGTGTGCATAAAAACATATGGAAAGAGATAGCCATTGAAGAATGGAGGACCAGACTAAAATATTGAAAACTGTTTAAATATTTATCAATAGGGAACTGGTTGAATAAATTTTGGTATCCCCATACAATTGAATAAAGTACGTCTATGAAAAGAAGAAAACACTACTTGTAGATATACTGATGTGGAATATTTTCTGAGCTGAGTAGGTATATGAAGAAAACAAAACACAGAACATTGTGTAATATTTTACTACTTGTGTAACAGATGAGGGATGAGTGTAGATGCTGGATGTATAAGCATATGTTTTCCTCTGAAAGGGTATATAAGAAATGCATAATCGGCTGGTTGCAGTGACTCATGCCTGACATCTTAGTACTTTGGGAGGCCAAGGTGGGAGAATCACTTGAGGCCAGGATTTTGAAGCCAGCCGGAGAAAAAAAAAAAAAAAAAAAAAAAAAACAGGCGTCAGGCATGGTGGCATGCACCCGTAGTCACAGCTACTCAGGAGGCTGAGGCAGGAGGATTGCTTGACCCTGAAGGCTGCAATGAGCTATGATTGTGCCACTGCATTCCAGCCTGGGTGGCACACTGAGACCCGTGTCAAAAAAAAGTCATAATTATGGTCGTCTCTGGAAAGGAGAATTAGAAATTGAAAACCAAGGGATAGAGGATGGGAGAAGGTTTACTTTTCATATATATCCTTTATACCCTTTGACTATTTAACTATGCAATATATTATAGTCTATTCAAGAATTAAAAATTAAAAATTATCAAATATTAAAATTATATCAAACTCCATTATAAATTTTGACATCACTTCAAGAAAAAATATTTGACTAGAAGATGGAATAGAGGTACTTAAGAATGTACCAAATCTTGTTAAAACTGCATAGTTAAAGGAAATTAGAAGTTTCTGGTAAAAGTAATGATCGTCAAAAAGAAGTCAGAAATACAGAAATAAAGGCATTAGGATGTCTTACTTGCTTGGCACATTAGCTTCCAATTCTAAGAGAAAAATAATAACAGCTTTCCTGAACAGAAGACAAGCCTGAAAAGTCGCTTAGTTCTAGCAGTCCCTCCTCTTTCTCTTTGCTTGTTCAGACGCTATGGTTACCCAGCACGTAACAGGCTTTTGTAAATAAACAGGCGGGTCTGGCCAACAGGGGAAGAAGAATCAGGAAAACGGGAAAGAAAATCATTTAAAATGAAATTGTGTGTGAACAAAGGAGCATGTTTATGGGGATTTGCATCTGAAAACAGTTCCTTTTAACACTCTGGAATAAAAATATTTTGGCAAATTTTTATATAATGAATTGTAAATATCTATCAAGAATGACCTTCATTGTACATTACTTGTAAGTTTATGGAAGAACATAGAATATAAACAAGTGTGTACCCTCCCATAGATCATAGACAGTCACCACCTGAGTCTCCCGGCAATGCTTTGTAGCCTGGGGAAAGAACATCTAGGTCATAGTAAATATCTCTTTGTAAATGGTGTTTGAAGATATAAAATCTAAAACTGTAGCCACTGCTTTGCATCTATAAATGTCAGGAACTTTGTTAACACTTCATTTTCTATCCTAAGAAGTATTCTTTAATGATCCTGGTTCAAAACCTTCATGCATACAAGGAGAACTTTTTTTTATTAGACACAAGAATTCATGTTTTATTTTCCCTTTCTGACTTAAAAATGTTTTAACATCCCAGCATTTGGAGAGGCTGAGGTTGAGGGAATCGCTCAAAGGCAGGAGTTTGAGACCAGCCTGGGCAACATAGTGAGAATTATGTCTCTATAAAGAATGTAAACATTGCCCAGGGAACCTGCAGTCCCAGCTACTCAGGAAGCTAAGGCAGGAGGATCACTTGAGCTCAGAAGATCAAGCCTGCTGTGAGCCGTGACGATGCCACTGCAGGCCAGCCTGAGCAACAGAGCAAGACCCTGTCTCAAAAAATTTTTTTTGTTCTAACAACAATAAGCTGGTGAGTTAAAGGGCACTTATGAGGACAGTAGCTTCAGTTAAAGAAGCAAATCACCAAGTTGAGGACATACTTCAAATATCAAATTAGCCTGGTTATGAATTGTCTATGAGAAATGTCACTTTTTAGGTGAATGATCAGGTTCATCAAAGTTTAATTATATTCCACAAGTCGTTCGATGTTTTCTTGGGCAGATTCCACTCTTGCAGAACCGTACGACTCTAAATACAACTTAAGAGAAGATTAAAAGAAAATGCTTTCTCATACTCACAGGTGGTCACATTTTAAAGAACTGAGCCGATGCCAAAGGCAGACAGCAATTTTTACAGGAGAGACAAAAAGAGAAGAAAAGGAAAACTAAAGACAGTAAAAAGACGGGCTACATCAGAGCATAAAAAGAGCTCATTTGCTACAGAGGAACAAACTCCTTTCCTGTCTTCCTGTCTCACTCCCCCAACCAGGGCAGCTCCTCCGTCTACAGCAGACCCTAAGTCATACCTCCATTGCCGTAATAAAAACTGGTTCCTATCACTCCTCTCTCCATTTGACTGCATCTCTGGCATTCTACCCTATCTTGAACAATTTTTTCATCCACCTTGTAGTCATGTATTGAATGTCTCCATAGGCCGTCAGACAGAAGACAAATAAGTCAAGGATGCTTTGTCATCAAGGTCATGATTGAGTGAATGTTTCGTACCTCTTGACTTAGAAGCTTGAGTCCAACAAGGCAAACCAAACTTCAACATCTTCTACCTTCACACAAACTTCCTACTGAAAGAGGAAACTTTTCCTGATCCCTTAGTGGGACTCCAGAAGGGGGTGGCTCATTTACATATTCCAAAGCTCTCAACCCCTCATGGGAGGGGAACCGAGGAGGTGAGTGGGTACAGGGGCCAGGATGAGTGCTTCTGGGTGCCAGCAGGAACAGAACACTATGCAGCCCCACAGCAGCATCTGGGGGGTACCCATGACCCCTGGGCCCCCAGAGGGTGTGTGTTACAGTGTGCTCTTTCAGCTTTGCCATCCGTGAACAGCTTAAGTGTTTAACAGCTCAGTGTGGTAACCCTCTGTATCCCGAGCTCTTGTTCAGTGTTCAAGAAAAATCAGGTCACACGAATGAGTTGAAGAGGGTAAATAAAGGGGATTTTACTGCTGATGAAAATGGCTCTCAGTGGGATGGGAAGCAAGAGAGGGGATGGAGCAAGAAGGTGGTCTTCCCCCGGAGTTTGGCCATCCCCAGCCAAACTCTTCTCCAACGTTCCACTGTCAAGTTGTCCCTCTGAAGTCAAGCGGCTTCTTACTGATGTTAAACTGCTTCTTCTCTTCGCTCCTTTGCTGCTCCACTGCCAGTGGAGAAACTGGGGTTTTTACAGGTACGGGATGGGGGTAGGGGTATGCCGCGGTGGTTTTGGAAAAGGCAACATTCGAGCAGGAAAACAGGAATGCATGTTCTTGCTTTGGGCCGCTGGTCTAGGCTTGAGGGTAAGGCTTCGCCCTGGACCCTGCCCTCTTCTACCCAGTATTTCCCTGCGTCCTGCCCATATCACTGTTATCTAATAACTAGCTATTAGACTGATTGCTGAACTGAATTATTTCCTCCAGCTGTGGTTATTGCTATTTCTGTTCACAAGATTTTCTGCACTGGACATCAAGTATTTGTATTGCTTCCTAGCATTCAATGAGGAAATGCTTTGTCTGCAACGTGGAGTGTGAAAAATGGTCTCTCAAAACTCGCTCAGCCCTTGGGTTGTATGAATCTGTGGATCAGGTCACTAAAAATCAGAGTGGGGCCTTAGTGGCTTAATCATTTATTGATTCTACATCTTTTTTTTTTCTTTTACTCTTGCTGATTTATTAGAAAGGATACTAGAAAGGAAGCAAATGAACAGCTAAATGAAGAGGTGCATAGGACAAGGTCTAGGAGAAGGCACCCTGGGCTTCCACGTGCTCTATGGGTGCACTGCCCTCCCATCACCTACAAGTTCAGCAACCTGCAGGCTCTCCCAGCCCAGTGCTTTGGGGTTTTACAGAGGCTTTATTAGATAAGCATGATGGATTAAGTCATTGGCCATTGGTGATCAACGCAGGCTTCAGCCTCTCTCCATTCCCAGAAGTACCGGGCAGGGAACTGAATACTCCAGTCCTCTCATCACAAGGTTGGTTTCCAGGCAACCAGCTGCCCATCCTGAGGCTACCCTGGATGCCCCAGCCATCAGTCATCTCATTAGCATACAAAACATCACTTGTCACCTCGGAGAGGCCAAGTGTTTCAGGAGCTACGTGGAAGGAAACAGGGACTAACACCAAATGCATTATTTCTTATTATAAATCCCAATAACACCGTTGACCTCCGGTCTTGGAACATGATCCCTTACAGCAAAAGGATCATAAAAGTCAGCAGACACTGGCACATTTCTATAATCCCATTCAATCATTAATCATTAGTCT
Source organism: Cebus imitator (assembly GCF_001604975.1). NCBI lineage: Eukaryota > Metazoa > Chordata > Mammalia > Primates > Cebidae > Cebus > Cebus imitator. The sequence continues at coordinate 3,021,389 of NW_016107407.1, read as the reverse complement.
AGTCCATTTCACGTTGTATAAAAATGTTTCCCAGGGAAAGGCCATTCGGGTTTGCAGGCTTTCATTCTCTCAGTAAACATAGCTTCACCTTTTTGGGCATCTGGTGTAATGGAGCTAGGAGATGATATCTCTTGCTCTGAATCTCTTTTGAGACATTAACATAATGGATGTTGACAGAAAACACAAGATTCCTGGGTCAGAGACAAAGGGCGTTATTACTCACAGCACAGTGTGTCTGTTCATTCCCTCACCTGCACTTAATTCCTGTGGGTATGAAGCAAAGCGGGCCTAAGTGGAGACTGTGCACACAGTGGGACTGAAGAGAGGAAGCTCCTCACAGCTGAGGAGCATTATGCTTGGAGAACCTACTGCTTTTACACAAAAGGCAAGCCCGTTCATTGCCAGGGGAGAGATGTGAGCTGAGGTCTAAAGAGTGCTGGCTTCAAACACAACCCTGAGACCTGGCCTAGATAAAGAGCCACCTGGGCCTGGCATCTTGCACACACCCTATAAGAGCCATAGAAGCATGACTCACAGTCTTTCTCACAGAAGGCACATATTTCATACCTGGGGAAGGGGAACATGAAAATAATTTTGTAACCATCATGTTGCCCAAAACATATGGCAAGTCAATACATAGAGACACTGGGTTGCAGCAGAGAAAGAGATGTAATCATAGTGTCACCAAATGAGGATATGGGAGGAAACCTCAAATCTGGTCTCCTCAAAGAGTTTGGGGCTAAGGTTTCTAAGGGTTTTGGAGTGAGCCAAAGTGCAGACATTATTGATTGGCGAAAGAGTGCAAGGTGACGTCATGGGACAGGGACTTAAACAAGCTGTCCTCTCATGCTGATTTGGTTTCATTGGGGGGAGTCTTCAGACTGGTTGGTGTCAGCTGTTCCACTGGAATTCAGGATCTGAAAAACATCATAACCAATTCTTAACAAAATCCTTGTGATTCTAAGGTCAGAAACCCTACCTGTAAGAACAATGAGGGCCAGGCACAGTGGCTCATGCCTGTAATCCCAGCATTTTGGGAGGCTGAGGCAGGTGGATCGCCTGAGGTCATGAGATCGTGACCAGCCTCACCAATATGATGAAATCCCATCTTTACCAAAATACAAAATTAGCCAGGCGTGGTGGCACATGCCTGTAATCCCAGCTACTTGGGAGGCTGAGGCAGGAGACTTACTTGAAGCCAAGAGGCACAGATTGCAGTGAGTCAACATCACACCATTGCACTCCATCCTGGGTAACACGAGTAAAACTCTGTCTCAAAGCAAAAAAAAAAAAAAGAACAACCCAATGCTGCAGGACTTTGGGTCGCAAGAAACTGGGTCAAAGCGCAACCTGATTTATGCTTAATTATAACTATATTTCTGTCCAGAATTCTCATTAACCCTGTGAGAACAGTTTCAATTTAATATATCTTAATATTTTGGAATTTTGTTATGCATTTCTCAGGAGGCTGAGGTAAGAGAATCGCATGAACCCGGGAGGCAGAGGTTGCAGTGAGCTGAGATTGCACCATTGCCCTCCAGCCTGGGCGACCGTGTGAGACTCCATCTCAAAAAAAAGAATGAACATTGTTACTTTCCTCAAAAAACTAAAAATAGAACTACCATGTGATCCAACAATCCCACTTCTGGGTATGTGCCCAAAAGACGAGAAATCAGTCTCTCAAAGAGATACCTGCACCCTCTTGTTTGTTGCAGCACTGTCTTCAGAACCCAAGATTTGGAAGGAACCTACATGCGCATAAACAGGTGAATGTGATGTGGTTTGGCTGTGTCTCCCCACAAATCTTATCTTGAAATGTAGCTCCCATAATTCCCATGTGTTGTGGGAGGGACCCGATAGGAGATAATTGAACTATGGGGGTGGTTTCCCCCATACTGTTCTCATGGCAGTGAGTAAGTCTTACTAGATCTGATGGTTTTATAAGCAAAACCCCTTTTCTCTTGTCGGCCACCATGAAAGACGTGTTTTTGGCTTCTGCCATGATTGTAAGGCATCCCCAGCCATGTGGAACTGTGAGTCCCTTAAACCTCGTTTTCTTTATAAATTACTCAGTCTCAGGTGTGTCTTTATCAGCAGCGTGAAATGGACTCATACAGAATGGATAAAGAAAATGTGGTACGTATACACGATGGACTACCATTCAGCCTGCGAGCCTGTCATCTGCAGCAACGTGGATGGAACTGGGGATTATCATGTTTAGTGAAATAAGCCAGGCCCAGAAAGACAGACACTGCATGTTCTCACTTATCTATGGGGTCTGAAAGTTAAAACACTGAACTTGTGGAAATAGAAAGTAGAAAAATAGTTACTACAGGTTAGGAAGCGTAGTGGGGGCACAGTGGTGAAGGGGAGGGGGGGTTAGTTAAAGAGCACCAAAAAATTAGCTCGAAAAAAATGACTAAAGCCTAGTATTTGATAGCATAAGAGGGTGGCTATAGTCAATAATAATTTAATTATACATTTTAAAATAACTACAAGTTTAACTGGATTGTTTGTAACACAAAGAATAAACGCTTGAAGGGAGGGACACCCCGTGATGTGATTATTTCCCATTGCATGCCTGTATCAAAACATCTCATGTACTCCATAAATATATATATCTACTGTGTACCCACAAACAATTTTTTAAAAATAAACATTGTTAGAGTCTCAATTCAAAACATCAGTTGAGAACCTGTGTATCTCACAGTAAGGATGTGTGGCGACCAGAGCATGACTCGGCCATCCAGGCCTAACTGTGAGTGAGGCCCCCTGAGACTCTGGGCTTCTCGTCAGGACAGTTCACAGATAACGGTGTTTCTACCACTGTGAGACAGATGGCATTCCTCGAAGGATTGTCCATAGAATCGCCTAGAATGGGAATTAGAATTGTTATCAGAAAATGGGATTACTGTCAAAATAGGAAAGTAGCAGCTTGGTGCTTGACACTGGGAAGGTAAAGTGGGGCACTGTTAAGAGGAGCATGGGGGCACCAAGGAGGAGCAGGACAGGGGCAGTTGTGCAGGGGTGAGGGAAGGGTGATGTCCTAAAGTGCTGGGCATCTGTCCAAGGAGTCCTCCAAGAGCTGTGCTGCTCCACTCCTGACGTGGCTACCGAAAAACCAGAAACACCTCACTTGGCAGAATGAGAAGGCCCAAAACAGGAAAATACCCAACTAGCAGAGAACCCGAGGGAGGCAGACTTTTTAAAGACTGTGCCTGCTTCCTAAGCTCCCTCTTCTCCATGCCCAGTCTACAGACTTATCACTAACATACCTTTGTTTAATAAAATTCTGTACTGCTACATTTTTTAGGAGGATGTACAGGTATGTGGGGTAGAGGGGATGACAAATGCTGCCCATATACCTAGGAGTACTTTGAGAGACTACACTGAGCAACAAGTGATAGGGACAGGAGAGAGGGACATTCTGGGCAGAAGAGTGAGGGTCCCCAGTGAGGGCCCCACCGTCAAGCCTGGAACCGTGGCCTAAAATGAGAACATACATTCCTGTTTCCTGCTCAAATGTTGCCTTTTCCAAAACCACCCATGGCCCATCCCACCCTGCATCCTGTGCCCGTAAAAACCAAGTCTCCACCAGCAGAAAAGAGAAGAGGAGAAGCAGCTGGATGTCAGAGACTCCAGCCCAGGAAAAGTGGCTTGACTTCAGAGGGACAGCTTGACAGCGTAGCTCCAGGGGAAGTACACCTTCCAGCTCCATCCCCTTTCCAGCTTCCTTCCCACTGAGACCTACGTTTATTGGCAACAAAATCCTCCACATTCACCACCCTTCAATTGGTTTTTGTGACTTGATTTTTCCTGAACACTGAACAAGACCTCAAGCACCACAAATGCAAATGCAAAAGGCTGTCACATCGAGCTGTTAATACTTAAACGATATGTGGGTGGCAGAGCTAAAAGAGCACTGTAATACACGCCCTCTGGGGCTTCAGGCTTTGGGGACACCTCCCTAGATGCTGCTGCAGGGCCAGTATGAAGTTCATTTCTGCCGTCACCCAAAAGCACCTGCCTTGGCTCCTGCACCCACTCACCTGTGTGCTCCCTCCCAGGAGGGGTTGAGCACAGTGGGCTCCAGTGAATGAAGTTTGTTCCTGACAGCACCAAGTGGCTGGCGAGCTCCCGCACCCACACTCCAGCTCCTGCCCACGAAAGGGTTAGGGAAAATTTCCTGCTTCACAAGGATATTGTTCAAACTAAGGAGTTGGCTTCTCAAGGAAGCATGCAACTAAAAGCTTACTTGAATATGCACACACCTGTTTAAGCATTGAGACACACAAAGGTCAAAAATGACACACACATATCAATTCAGCTCCAAATGTGAAGTATCTAGAAAGAACTTCCTCCTCTCAGGGAACTCACCATGCTGTTCTATCCCTTGTCCATCATTCCACTATAATTGTGGGACACTTCGTTCGTGGATGCTTGCTCCCATCTGCTTTCTAGATTTCTGATTTATTTTTATTTTATTTAACTTTTTTTTTAGAGATGGGGTCTCACTCTGTTGCCCAGGCTACAGTGCGGTAGCGTGATCACAGCTCACTGCAGCCTCAAACTCCTGGGCTCAAGTAATCCTCCCACCTCGGTCCCAGCCCCCACTCTCACCCCCCAGTAGCTGAGACTACAGGTATGCACCATGATACCCAGCTAATTTTATATATTTTTAGAGACGAAATGTTGCAATATTGCCCAGGCTGGTCTTGAACTCCTAGCCTCAAGCAATTCTCCCACCTCAGTCTCCCAAAGTGTTGGGATTGCAGGTGTGAGCCACCACACTTGGCCTTACAATCACTTCAGAGGTCATATTTTAATGTTTCAGTGAGTAAATCTAGACTATAAAGCCATGTAGATCTTTGGGGACATTTTTAGTTCCATTCTATTCTTTCTTTTTACATTTTACGACATGAGAAATATATTCAGTTCTTAGATTCAAGTGCTCGGGACCAAAATAGAAGATAAATACCTTTCCCCCCCTTTATTTGGACTCACTGACTTAGTGGATAGCACTTTAGGGTTAATAATTGGTAAATTGCATAATTTATCATGAGAAAAGCTCATTTATGGTTGAGAGGAGTCTCCATGTACAGAACACTAAATTTTTTTTTTTTTAATGGAGTCTTGCTCCGTCACCCAGGCTGGAGTGCAGTGGTGCAATCTCAGCTCACTGCAGCCTCCACCTCCTGGGTTCAAGCGATTCTGTCTCAGCCTCCTGAGTAGCTGGGATTACAGGCACTGCCAACCACACCCGGCTAACTTTTGTATTTTCTAGTAGAGATAGGGTTTCACCATGTTGCCCAGGCTGGCCTTGAACTCCTGATCTCAGGTGATCTGCCCTCCTTGGCCTCCCAGAGTGATGGGATTACAGTTATGAGCCACTGCACCTAGCCCAGAACACCAATTTTTTTTAACACTATTCTTACATGTCAATGAAAAAAACAATGACCCAGCAATATACCACAAGACAGCCCAAGGACAGATTATGAACAGTAACAGAGGCACAGGAATTCACAACCAGAGGCTATCACCTTATTAATAGTCATACCCATTGCTGCCTACCATAGGATCTGCTTAAAATACGTTATTGCAAATTCCAAATTATAATTACCAATTATTTATTGCCTGGTTCAGGGATTATAGCTTTTTAAAAACTGAATGATTAAATAATGTCTAGAAAACTTGTCTCAAAATTTTACTCTGTATTATTTTCAAAAAAGAAAAAAGAAAGAAAGAAAAATACGTTAATTTAAGAAGAGAGAAAATCCAGAAGATGTAGATGACTGTAGTTTCCAAGTCAAATCACTTAATTTGGTGTTATGTGCTATGTTAATTTCAGTTTTCCTACCGAAGAGTAAGGCTAATTGAAGGTTTACCTGACATTTCTTCTCTCGGTGCTGTGAATTCTATGCCTTGCCATTTTTTTCTGGCAAATTGATGCACACCATTACTCTCGAAGCACACTGGAGTCAGCTGCCTCAGCAGAAGTTACCTTTTGCTAAATTCCGCAGATTGAACCAGCTATGCATTAGACAAGACAGCTTTGGCCCGGAATTCAGTAGATGGGTATCTAGTCGCAGCTTCCCCACCAGCTTGCTGTTTGACCTTGAAGAAGTCATCGCCTCTCCAGGACCAGATCCTTCCCATCTAATTTAAGGGGAAGGAGGTTGCAGGAGATGGTGTCTGGGGTACCGTCCAGCCCTAATCTGATGGTCTGTGGTTAGAGGAGAGAAATGTCGCCATGGTGAGAGTACAGAAAACAGATGAGCTGCTGGAAAGAAAACTGGCTCAAGCTAAAAACTGAGGCCAGCAATGGGATCCAAAAATCGGCAGGTGGCAGGATTTCCAGTGCCTGCTTTTTGGTTTCAGAGTTCTCATCTCAGGTCTTGGAAAACCAACATATCTGGGCAGTCTCTTCTCCATTTTGGCATCCTTTGACTCTAAGTCAGCCCTGACACCAAACATTTGTTCCTAGTGCTCTAGTGAGGGGCTCCCCATAGTCTGCACCTCCTCTTTCTTCCCGTGTTCCCTTCTCTCTCATATTGACATGGTCGTAGCATGAAGAATGAAAAGGCTAACGGCACAGGAACACTAACTTCACATGTTCTCATTCATCTGTGAAAGCTAAACATTAAAACCACTGAACTCATGGAGGTAGAGAGTAGCATGATGGTTACCAGAGGCTGGGAAAGGTAAGGTGTGCAGGGGAGTGGGAATGGTTAATGGGTACTACCTACAGTTGAGAGAATGAGTAAGATCCAGTATTTTGTAGCACAACAGGGTGACTACAGCCAACAATAATTTATTGTACACTTTAAAACAAGTAAAAGAGTATAACTGGAATGTCTGTAACACAGAGAAATGATGAATGCTCGAGGCGATGGAGAGCCCATTTGCCCTGTGATCATTACGCATTGTGTGTCCGTATCAAAATATCTCATGTACCCCACACATATACACACCTACCGTGTACTTATAAACGAAAAATTAAAAAGAATGAAGAGGTAGAGAAAAAGTAAAGAGAATTTGTGGATATGCAGCAACAAAATAAGGAAGGCAAAGGACAACTCCCTTCCTAAGGAAGGGACAACAAAGGAATCCTAAGCAGAGTTTACCAAAAGCTTGACTTAAGAGAGATGGAAGATGCCCCATATCTAGCTAACAGATAATCCTGGAAAACATGGAAAGGAGAAGTAAGGGGCCCATAAGCAGAGGGCTGGCTCTGCCATTCCCAGGAAGGAAGGAATAAATCAAGAAATCGGGGGCGGGGGGGAGGGTAAAAAAATGCTTGCAATCAGGAAGACACTACATAATCAACTCCTACAGGAAGAAGCCACAGTCCTGTGCTGGTATTATTCAAAGCCGATGAGTTGGGGCATCAGAAAGGGAGTACCCCCCAGGGTCAGATGACTGGGCTGCATGACTTAACACGTCCTTCCTCACTCATCTATTTTGGTGCGTAGGTGGAAGCTGCAGCAGCGGTAGCCCCAAAGCCCCAAGAACAGGAATCACATTGGTGATATTACTCAAGCTGATAGCAATTGGATATCAGTTTATGGGAACATCATCATAAATTGCTAGTTTGGCAAACGGTGTAATGAAATACAGTGTGTTTTCCCTGTGGACACCCAAGGTGTTCATTGCCATAAGAGCAAAAGCCTCTTCACCATAAGCACACGTTTTCATAACATGGGGGTCCTCGTGGGATTTTCAGGTGCATGAGGAGGTACATGTGGGGAAGGGGAGCATTTCATATTCCATCCATCGAGCTAAACAGGAGAATGTAACAGACATGTTCTGACCTAGCTAGCGTGAGGAGAATATTCCACCCAAGACCCCAGCTGCTTCCACAGGCCTCTCCGGTCCAGCTGGAGGGGGTGACACACTGCAGTTGGGGCAGCCTGATCCCCTCCCTGGCAAACAGCTCCTGGGAGTGTCCTGCTAAGAAGAGGTATCAAAGAGCAGCGATGCTGACTGCAGCCCTCCAGTTGTACTCCTGTTTCTCCCATAGGACAGTAACCTGTCACCCAGGATAGCCACTTCCTTTAGAGGAGAAGACTTCCCACTATAAAACAGATTTGCAAGTGATTTCTGCCCCAAAACTGCAGCACCAAAGAAAATAGCGACAGAAGCTAAACTATGCAGGCAGCAATGCGGCTTCAGGTCACCCACTCAGGTCAATCCACTTCATTGGACTCCCGAAATGGATTCCCCATTCCTGAAATGAATTTTTCTATTGCTGCTGTGAAGCAAACCAGTTCCTAGCTAACAAGAATTCAGGATTCATTTTCTCTGTGCTTTCTAAGCAAGCCCTACCTGATGGAGTTCTGAAATTCCAACAATCTTTGCTGCAAGAATAGCGTGTCCTCCAGGATAAAACTTGACCTCTTTCGTAAACAGCTTAGATCCTAATCAAAGATTATATAGAGACTATAAAAGAATAAAGTTCCCTCCCTAAAATGCAAACTTTTAGCCCAGTAACAACATTTTAAAAAATCAGGGGCTCTTTGGGGTTAGTCCTGGGTTCATTAGAGCTTCAATACCATACCTACTACTGAGCTGATGACAGGTAGGGATTTTACAGAAATCAGTGGATCCAATTAGCACCAGGGGTCCACGAGTCAAGCACTTCCAGGCTACAAATTATTGGTGACATTTCTGAGCAGAGATTGACAGCTGAATCCAGGACAGCTTTCTCTACACCTTTGAAGCTTTATTAGGGAGCAAATACCCTACCCAAGTTTTCTAATCTACTATATTAAAAAGAGAGCTTCCTAAGAATTTTCTTGTCACACCAGTCCATATTGCTTAGGTGACTGGTACATGCTTACTTTAATGAACCCAAAACAGGCTTGCAAGTGATGTTTACATTTTACACTTTTAGGAACCGATATCTGCAGGCAACTAGCCTGTGTAAAATTCAGCATCATGATAAGATTATAAAGTTGTTGGTTAGTAATTGAGTAGACTCTCCTGTCTCCGTAAAATTTCAGAGCCCTGTCTTGCAATAAGGAGTTAGAGTCTACTTCAGTTTTAAACTCGTCATTTTCAAACTGTTCCCATAAAACAGTAGTGCTCCATAAGCCGTGTCAAAATATCCCGCAAATAAAATCCAAGGATGTCAGATACAAACAAGTCCTAGGAAGAATATTGAGTTAATGACCATCAAGCAGGTTTTCCAACATATATTTTTCTTACACCCTCGGTATTTGCAGCCACGTGTCTGTTAGAATACCACTGGCAGATGACAAACTAGAAGAACAAATAGCAAATAATTAGATGAAAACTCAGTAACCGAGGACCCTGCTGGTTCAACAGCCTGTTTCTTTTCCCATGCATATGTGTGTTCATGGCTGTGGTTTTATATCGTAAATATATAGCGTGCTCCCATTAAGCTTTGCAATTTTCAGAAGAGGAGGGGTGTCTCGCACACAGCTCGGCTGGCTCTTTAAAATTACGTGTGTGCCTTAAGAGAGGAAAAATAGCACATACATACTCAAAATAACACTGCTCAGGGACTGTGACTTTTAACTCATCGCCTTTCGGTAGTAAGCGAAGGTCAGTTGAGAAAAACAAGGCTGAACAATATGTAGCTGATCCCTTTCTTAATCATCTAAAGCAGAAGTAAATTTTACCTGTAAAGACCAGATAATAAAAACTTTAGGCTTTGTGGGCCACGTGGTTTCCACCTCACCTATTCAACTCTGCTGTTGTAGGAAAAAGGCAGGGAAAACATTAAAATAAAGAAACGTGGTGTATGCCAATAAAACTTTACTTACAGGCAAAAGAAATTAGAATTTTATATCATTCTCACACATCATGAAATATTCTTCTTTTTCCAACCACTTATTTTTGAAAAATCATATTTGACTCACAGGCCAGAGTCTGCAAACCTCTGTCCTAAATTCTAGATGCTTAAAAATGCATCATTGGTGTCTCAGCTTTCTGTTGCTTATAAGAAAATATCTGAAACTGGGTAACTTATTTTTAAAAAGAATATACATCTTGTAGTTACGAAGGCTGAGAACTCCGGCGTGGAGGGGCTGAGCCTGGTGGGGCCTTCTGCAGAGTCTCCAGGCAGCACAAGGCATCACGTGGTGAGGGTGCTGGTGGAGGTCCCACTTCCTCCTTCTAATGAAGCCACCAGTTCCCCTCCCTTGATAACGCATTAATCTATTAACCCATTAATCCACAAATCAATTAATCAGAAGCCTCCTGACCCAAACATCTGTTAAAGTCTTCACCTCTCTACTGCCACACTGGGGACTAAACTTCAACAGGAGTTTGGGAGGGGACTAACATCCAAACAATAACATGGCTATTGGAGAACCGAGCACCTGGACTTTCTCATTTTGACCCCTCGCCAAGTTACATTTGCTGAATTGGCTTTGCCACGGTCCCATCAAATTGCACAAAGGGAGAGCTATGAAGCAGCAAATGAACCTCATGATTGGGTTTACTGTGAAGATGCCACCAGAGCATCATACGATGTGCTTCAGGGTAGACGATTTCTCTCGGGTGGTGATCACAGGAATGGTTGTACTCCTGGGAAAATGGCTTATCGAAAAGAATCAGAACGCTGATCACTCTCCCTCTTCATCTGCTCCAAGGGTCACTGGCCAATTTACTCAGGTGTAGCAAGTCTATGGGATTGCATGGCGCATGTTCTGTGTAAATATACCCCACCTTTATGTTAGTTTTCCAGCTGACTTTTTTCCTTTATAATGTATTCTTCACTTTCTAAATATCATTGTATTGCATGGATTTCAGTAATTAGCTTAATAAGGCAGGATACAAATAAAATAATACAACTAAAAAAATATATATTATGCTCATGTTTCTGTACTTAAGATTTTTGGCAATTTATTAAAGAAAGATTATTTGCCATAGTGTTCCCAAAAAGAGCATGATGACCTCCAGATGTGTAAAGAGTGAGACCAGTGGATTTCTTTCTCTTTTTTCTTTTCTTTTCTTTCTTTCCTGCTTTTGTGTTTGTTTGTTTTTTGACAGAGTTTTGCTCTTATTTCCCAGGCTGAAGTGCAATAGTGCAATCTCGGCTCACTGCAACATCCACCTCCCGGGTTCAAGCGACCCTCCTGCCTCAGCCTCCCAAGTAGCTGGGATTACAGGCATGTACCACCATGCCTAGCTAATTTTGTATTTTTTTAGTGCAGACAGGGTTTTACCATGTTGGTCAGGCTGGTCTCGAACTCCTGACCTCAAGTGATCCACCCGCCTTGGCCTTCCAAAGGTTACAGGGATGAGCCACTGCGTCCAGCCAAACCAGTGGATTTCTGACTCATGGAGGCTGAACAGTCTTCTCATTGACGGGAGTCTTGGGCAGAAGCCTAACAACGCAACACACAAGATGGAGCGGCTCTTTGTGGAGTGGAACTTAGAAGTGGGTACAAAGGCCACCTGAGGACGCTGAAGATCACTGGGAGTGCCCTTTAAAACGGCAGGTTTCCAGGCTCTGTATCTACTTCTTTCTGGCATTGAGCATGGGAATCTGCATTTTAAATGAAATCCTTGGGGGATTCTTTGAAACAGTAAAGGTTGAGCAACAGTATTTAAGAGCCCAGTTAAGGGACAATGTGAAAAACACTGTTTCAGGCAGTTGCACTCGGTACTGGGAATTTGGAGAGGGTGGGGCTTTGGTGGGTTCTTGGTGTAAAAACAGAGGCACGCGGTGTTGAACACAGACTCCCTGGAGTTCTGGGTTTGAATCCTGGTTCTGTCGGTTAGTAGCTATGTAAACACGAGCAAGTCATTGAAGCCTCCTCTAAGTACATTTGTCAGAGGCGTGTGAACCAGAGCAACTCCGTCTTGAATAGGAGCTGGGTAAAATGAGGCTGAGACCTACTGGGCTGCATTCCCAGACGGTTAAGGCATTCTAAGTCACAGGGTGAAATAGGTCAGCACAAGACACAGACCATAAAGACCTTGCTGATAAAACAGCCTGCAGTAAAGGAGCCAGCTAAAACCCACCAAAGCCAAGATGGTCACGAGGGTGACCTCTGGTCGTCCTTACTGCGGCACTGCCGTCAGCGCCATGGCAGTTTCCAAATGCCATGGCAACATCAGGAAGTTGCCCTATATGTTCTAAAAAGGGGAGGCATGAATAACCCACCCCTCGTTTAGCATATCATCAAGAAATAACCATAAAAGTGGGCGACCAGCAGCCTTCGGGGCTGCTCTGTCTATAGAGCAGCCATTCTTTTATTCCTTTACTTTCTTAATAAACTTGCTTTCACGTACGCTATGGACTCACCCTGAATTCTTTCTTGCACAAGATCCAAGAACCCTCTCTTGGGGTCTGGATTGGGACCCTTTTCCGGTAACACCTTCTTCCTCATCGCTATCCCCCATCGTAAAAGGAGGATGTTGGATCAGCAAACGTTTGTTGGGAAGATGCTGTGAATCGCTACAGGTGCACAGAACAATCCCAGACCACAGTGAAGCTCTTCCTCCTCTTCCCATCCAGCCACCTCTCACCGACGCTTCGCCATGCCTTTCCCAGTGTCTCCTCCTATCTTTTCTTCTCTCTTTGCTCACTTACCTTTTTATTCCTATTGTTTTGTATTTGCCCTCTTTGATACAAAAACTCAGTGTTACGGAAGTGAAGTGGAAATGGGGAAACTGTATCTTTGTGATGGAAGGTGTCAAGAACAAGCTGAAAAGATGAGGAGGAGGGCTGAGAGGAAGAAAAAACTGACCTTGAGCCACGGTGGAGACCCCACAAAACAGAGAGCAATGTGCACATTACACTTAGCTGGGGTCACTTTCACTTCCACAGCGGATAGAGCTAAATTCTGATCATTCACTGTAGGCTAAGACGGTTTTCTGAGGCCCTGTTTGGATCCAGCTGCAGCCTCACTCCCTCCTCAGCCCCCAGGGCTGACAGTACCAGCAGGAGATGCACATACAACGTGTGAACCTCAGTCGCATGTTTTCATGCAAAAACTCATTAAAAGTATATTGCAATCACATTGTGCTTTTGATTTGCATTTCCCTGACCATTAATGATGTTAAGCATTTTTTTCATGTTTATTGGCCATTTGTAAACCACAATGCAATACCCCCTTACTCTTGCAAGAATGGCCATAATCAAAAAATCAAATAATAATTGATGTTGCTGTGGATGTGGTGAAAAGGGAACACATCTACACTGCTTGTGGGAATGTAAACTAGTACAACCACTATGGAAAACAGTGTGGAGTTTCCTTAAAGAACCAACAGTAGAACTGTCATTTAATCCAGTAATCCCACTACTGGATATCTGTCCAGAGGAAAAGAAGTCATCATACAAAAAAGAGACTTGCACATACATGTGTATAGCAGCACAATTTGCAATTGCAAAAGTATGGAACCAACCCAAATGCCCAACAAGTAGATAAAGAAATTGTGGTACACACACACACACACACACACACACACACACAATGGACTACTCAGTCATAAAAATTAACAAATTAATGGCATTCACAGCAACCTGGATGGAACTGGAGACCATTATTCTAAGCGAAGTAACTCAGGGATGGAAAACCAAATATCGTATGTTCTCACTTATAGGTGGGAGCTGAACTATGAGGACACAGAGGCATAAGAATGATATAATGAACTTTGGGGACTTGGGGGAAAGGGTGGGAAGGGGGTAAGGGATAAAAGATTACAAATTGGGTTTAGTGTATACTGCTCGGCTGATGGGTGCACCAAAATCTCACAACTCACTGAACCAAAGAACTTACTCATGTAACCAAACACTATCTGTTCCCCAAAGACCTATAGAAATTTTAAAAAATGTTTTTAAGTACACTGCAATCAGTAGCCAATTATTTCAAAAGGCTTCAGTCACATACAGCATATTGAGGAAATAAAATGTAATATTTACTTGGTAGTAGAGTGTTTTATATGCATATTTTAGTACACGCATTTAAAGTTGGGGTGCACTAGCACCCCAGGGGAATGAAAATTGGTTCCTGGGAAGCAAAAACAATCTTGGCTATTTGGATTTGTGGCTATATGGAGGGCCGCAGCACGCAAATAGATATACAATATATCTGTGACATTAAAATTTCATGGAAAGAGGAACAATTGGAGAAAAAATAGATTAAAAAGGCACCAGTGGGGCAGGGGATTAATAATGAAAAAAAGATTGAAAAATAACATTTTAGTGAATACATTGGAGCAAATACGGTGACAGAAAAATCCCAGAATGCTCAGTAGAGATTTTAAGCCCCAGCCATTAAAATAATTCTGATGCCCTCTAAGGATTCAGAGGAGGCCTCAGTGTGATTGGCACGATGTGATTGGCAGAAGCGTTAAGATTTCCTATAGGATGGGATGACACCAAATCAACGGGTAGTAAAGCACACTTACCTCGTGTTCTTAGATCACGGCCTGATTCTAAAAAGCCTTATCATCGAAAGCTGAGAAATCATTTATTAGAAGAGAGAAATTTATTCTGTATTCTCGAACTAAAAATTATGCCCCATGAATTCTAAACTGCAACAATAGCTGCTATGAAGTGATTGAGATGCCCAGACTCATCTCATCTCGCATTCTGTCCAGCCCATTCAAGCACACACACTGCACAAAAGCATGAGCTGCGGCCTTTCTTCTCTGTGCTCTCTGTACATGGAAGGAATGGAGGAAAGATTGTGATCAGGTTCTCCCCTAAACACTCATATAGTCACAAAATGAAGATTGTGTTCTAGAGAGAAGATCAGCTTAAAATGTGGCTTATTAAGACAGGGTAACACCCCAGAGTCAAAAAGAGCAGTATTAATATTCTGTTCAAATCATCCCTTAATTTCTGTTTCGAAGGGGACCGTAAGACAGTGTGATTTTTATTACAGTGAAGAAAAAGAAAATGACTCCTTTCCATTAATCAAAAAGAACCATAAAAATAGGTTTCACTAAAAGCAACACTGACAAGTCCAAATGGAAAGTTTGATTTTGTCAAAAGATAAAGAATATCTTTAGAAATATTGTAATCAATTCTGAAAAACCTAATTTTTTTCTTCCATCGCTTTTCAGCTATTGTGATCTTCCATCCCAAGTGCTTCTTTGAGCAATTTTATTCTATCCCACAGAAGAAAATGAACTATTTAGCTCCACACTTAATGGCAAACTCCATTTTAGTGTACACATTAAGCCCAGACTCCAGCAGGCTCTGATCAATACATTTGGTTATGAACCAGAGCCCCTTCATGCAGTGAAAGATCCTCACTGGTGATAAAAGGCTGGGAGCTGTCAATGATTGATGCCCTCTCAGCAGTGCCCTGACAAGGCAGGCCCCAGGAAACAGAAGAAAACCATATGAAAGTCCTTAGGGAGACGCTGACCCAGCATGGACCAGAGATCACATCTAAAAGTCAACAGAACTGAGACCTGGTGTAGCACAGGGCAGTTAACATGAAATCTGGACTCCGTCTACATATTCTGCACCTAAGAGATTCTGTGAACACAGGACTCTCTTGGACTCAGACTGGAGAACCGGTTTCAAGGAGAGGGCATGGAAGTGCTAATTAAGTAGAATGCTGTCACCACACCTCTGCAGTCACGCTCTGTGGCTGGCTTTGACTGGCGGCTGTGATGGGACTAGTTGCTACAGCCACATTCTCCCTAGTGATTGCACTTAGCCTAACAGCCTACAGATCAAACATCTAGAAGGACATGTAGTGATAGAGAATTGGCAATGGCAAAGTTCTTATCACAGACAGCTCTCCAAGGTGACAATTCTCCTGATTAAGACTCAGGCTCATTTCAATAGACAGGTATGTAGCATACAGACAGGGCTCCTTTTTCTGAATAGCCTGTCAAATATTTGGCGAATTTGCAGGAGAACTTTGAAGCACATTAAAACTTTTGACAGTAGCAATGGTAATTCAACCAGACACACAGCAAGTGATAGTAAAAAGTTAGGAAAAGCAGACATCAAGAACATATTAGCAGCTAGCCATGGATGGTTCATACAGTGAGAGGAGCGAGATGAGCCTGGCTTCCTGGACTCCACACCTCTTCCGGAGTGAAACCACAAACAGTCAAAACAAAATTGTTTTTGCCGGTATGTGCACTGCTTCAGACAGAGGATTGGAAGACAAAAGTCCGACGTTCAAAAATGTTTAAATTAATGCCTGGCTATTAAACAGAAAAAATAAATAAATAAATAAAGAGGGAAACGTGATTCTAGAAAGAGCGCTGACATGAAAACTGACCTTTGATTTCCAAAGGGTATTGGGATAAACGTGCCCTTCGAGCCTCTGAGGTGAAATGATTGTTCACCCTCTCTAATGCACCTGTTCATCAGTCACTAATGGAAGGACAGAAAACCCCTATTTTTTGCTCAGCAATTTCATACAGTTTGAATTCCCCCCAAAAAGTAATTACCGTTGAAATCTGATAACCCCAGCGAGAGTGTCCTGCACACAGTAGGCCCCTGATAAGAGCTAGCGTCTTTCCTAATATTTGATAGGCCAACTTGCTTTTTTTTTTTTTTTAGAACAGACATAGCACAGGAAAAGGTGGCCAGTAGTGATTACCCATGAACCCTCCCTCGGCAGCCCTGTGTGTATTCCAGCACGGGGGCCTACACAGCAATCCTCCAGTTTTGAGGTGAATTTTGATGCATATTATTCATTTGTTGCTATTCCAGGAAATGCATTTGAGATGATATTTCACTGCGATTTTTTCCCCCTTCTCTTCTTTCTTTCTGATTTTGTTTTTAAATAACAACAGCTGTGCTCTGAATTCGCTTCTTTTTGCTCCTTTTAAAGTGGCTGGAATCCGGGAGGTTTGAAAGATGCTTCTCCATACCATTGATCAAAGATTCTTTTCCCTGAGAACTGGTTCACTCCCTAGCTATACATTAATCAAATCCTCCCCTTTTTCTCAAGCTCCAGAAGTGTTTTCTTTCCCTCCCTCTAGCTGTGAGTATGATTCCACATTAGGAAAGTTGATGAAGGAGCTCTGTTATGAGAAAGACCCAGAGGGCCTTTCATCTCAAAGGCCAGAGATTCCATCCCGTTCAGTCAGACCTGTTTGCTGAACCATCAGGCCACGTCTTATCTGACCCCTCGCAGCCCCCTTCGTCACGGGGTTGAAGGCAGCACCTGAGAACTGGCAGTGGCCAATCTTGCGTGTTTGTGAAGTGCCCACCTACAAGGGACAGCCTCCTGTGGGCCATGACCCCGGAACACACAGCCCAGATCCTCTTCCAAAGGACAACTCTCGCCTTTCTTCCCTGTCAGCCTCTCTGCCGTTCATCTCGAGTCATTCATTTTAGCTTTCACAGTAAATTTGTGTTGGCCATCTATAATTCCATTAGTTCTGAAGCTTTCTAACTAGGAATCATCTTGGTCACACCAAGTCCCCTTTTGTCTGAGTAGCATTAGGGAACCATTGTTTCACCCCACAGACCAAATGCCTGACGACGTGCCCAACTTTTGACTTCCTGATCATATTCTGATTGACTGCGTTTGTGCTTTTTCTGGCTTAGCCAGTCTTCTTCTGAGACCAATCATTCTAATTCACAATGAATAAGTCAATAAATAGCTAGTATTTGCAAAACCAAAACATTGCACCAGTCCTTTAAGAAAGGAGGAGAGCAGGACTTAGCAATCTGTTGCCTAGCAACAGGGTACTAACTTTACCTTCCATTTTCCAAACCAGTTGATAGCCTCCTGTTGGTTTGTCAGCATTCCAATGCAAAACTTTCCCCCCTTTTAAATTAGAAACAAAATTTTGTTTTTTGCTTTGGGCTTTGTTTTAATTTTCCGGGAACTGACTTGAGCCATCATCATGTTTTCCGCGTCTCACAGTAATCCTGGTTCTCTGGTTCCCCGGTCAACCCCAGTTTGTTTTCCTTCCCGGATAAAAACTACTTCTTTCTTCCAGTTAAATACTATCTCTATGAATGATTTGCATGTTTCTCAGAAAAGGACACAAGCCTCACATGGAGGTTTAATTGATTTTAATTAATAATAACACGAGGCAATTACATGGCAGTTTATCCTTTGCAATATTCTTTCATGTCCGCTCATTCATTTAAAATTTTAGATGCTTATCCAGGCTTCTTTGGTTTATGATACCATGTTCCAAATTTTTTTGAACTGTGGTAAAGGGTTTATCGGTGGCACTGTTTCTTGTTTTACTTTAAATTAGAAAACAGTACCTTGCCACTGGGTTTTCACATGGTAATTTGGCATTTCAACCCCTGAGTCTGGTCAGAAATCTAGAATATCAAAATCAAATTTTTTCATCTGATCCTTTTTCTTTTCTTCAATGCTGAACTCCTTTGTATAGGTAATAAGCCACGGTGGCGGTAGGGGCAGGGGTGAGACAGTGCCAAGCCCCATTTCCATCTCCTCCTGCAGCGCCAGCCCCTGTGGGTCTTTGACTGACAGTGTCACCAAGACTCAGGGAGAGATGCGTATCCTTGGAGGTCCCCGTGTTCACAGTTATCTTGATGCCATTTTTTTTGCTATTCAAAGTCTTTGAAAACTTCTCCCGATAGAAGATGAAGAGTCTCTGACAAAGCATTTCCTTATATTTCATAGCATGACTGCTCCTCAAGGTCACTATATGAACACATCAGCTGTGTCAAATTGGTTCATGAGGGCTAGTTTTGACTCTGACATTCCTCACTTCACATTGGCTTCCATGTTGACTCTCAAATCATGGTCTTGTGTTAGATGTCGCCAGCGTCACAAGCCCAGTGATTTCCATTCTTTGCAAATTCATGTCAGGAAGCAATTTCCTGGTAAAACAAAACAAATCACCAAGTTGATTAAAATCACCCGCATCTTTTCTCTTTAGTAAAAATCCTCCACAGGGGTCTTGATCTTTGCTTTCGGAGGTTGAAAACAAACATTCAGCATAAATCGTCATAAAAACTATCCAGATAGTCAATGTAAAGATGTGAATAAATTAAGTTAGACGAGGGAATTTTCACTTCAAAGGTCTGTGTTTAGGCATCAACAAAATGTAAGAGAAACAAATGTGTCCTAAAATATCCAGATCCTTTGGCAGCTGTATTATTTGGTTTGTGTTTCAGGATATGTGAATATGTATATTTTAAGGCTCCAAATATGTAATGTAAAGTAGAGAAGGAATATAGTTAAATATTCATGCCAGCTTCCCACAATGCTTTCACTGACCAAGTAAACCTTAGGGAAAGGGTGTTTCTTTCATTGCTGTTTTTATTCTTTTGCACCAGAAAAAAGGATTTCCCAAGAGTCTCTTCCATTTTACTCCCTCGTCCCCCCTACAGCAGGCAGCTGGCCTAGCCGTCACCTTCAAGTGGTATATCTCTTTGAAAAGCAGGGGAGAAAATGCCTGCAGTTGTATATGGAATGGGAATGTGCCACTGAATGAATGCCCTCTAGTCTGGACCAGTTACATAATTTTTGGGTCCAAACAAAAATGAAAATGTCAGGCCCCTCCCCTATTTCAAAACTTATTAAGCATGTTTAGGTGGCAATAGTAGAGGAGTCAGCCAAGCCCAGGCTCTGTTAAGCACAGGTCTCATGCCCTGGGAGGACTGCACAGGTGTCAGATGTCCTGTGTCCCAGAAGGAGCCCCTCCCAATGGGGCTGGACCCTCCAGAAACACACACACACAAAGCAGCCAAGGAGAAGATCTTCAGCAGGAGCAGGACAGACAAAAGTGACACCATTGGTGTTCTTCCTCAGCCACCGTGTGTTCTCATCTTTGTTAGCAGGAGAGGCAGTTTGGGGTGAAAAGGAAAGAAAAAGAGCATTGATCAGTGTCAGGCTTTATACAGACAGTTGTATTTAATACCTAGGATGGCACTGAACCCTAGAACAACATTCTGAGGAAGATATGCCAATTTAATAGATGAAACTCAAAAAATGTTAGCAACGAATGCTTCCAAATTTTATAATTTTCAAGTGAGAGAGACTGTATTTGAATACTGGTCAGCTTCTCTCAAAGCTTGCCCCACAACTGTTTTCTGTAAAGACAGGAAAGCTCACCCATTAAAAAAAATTTTTTTTAATTTTATTGATCCAAATATCTGTACGTCCTTACGGGTAGATGCGATATTTTGTTGCATGCTTGGACTGTGAATGATGAACTTGGGCATTTAGAATGTCTGTCACCTTGAGTATCTATCATTTCTCTGTGTTGGAAATATTTTAAGCACTCTCTTCTAGCTGTTTTGAGATATACAATATAGTATTGTTAACTACAAGTCACTCTGCTCTGTAATTAAATAGTAGAACTTATTCCTTAGGCCCAGTAGGATGGCTCATGCCTGTAATTCCAGTGCTTAGGAAGGCCAAGGCAGGAGGATCACCTCAGGCCAGGAGTTTGAGACCAGCCTGGGCAACACAGCAAGACCCTATCTCTACAAAAAATAAAACAAATCAGCAGAGCACGGTGGTGCACACCTGTAGTCCCAGCTATTCCAGAGGCCAGGGCAGGAGGCTCATTGAGCCCAAGGGTCCAATGCTGAAGTGAGTGAGCTATGATTGTGCCATTGCACTTCAGTCTAGGTGACAGAGTGAGACCCTGTCTCTATTTTTTAAAAGAAGACAAACTAATTTATTCCTTTATCTCACTGTATGTTTGTGACCATTAACCTACCCGCCATCATCCCCTCCCAGCCTCTGATATCTTTCATTCCACTCGCTACTCCATGAGATCAACTTTCTTAGCTCCCACATATGAATGGGAATGCGATATTTGTTTTTCTGTACCCAAAGAAAGGCTATTCTTAGCAATCCTTCTTTGCAGTGGGACAAGCCTATTACATACAGTGAAAGGGGAAAACGAATGAGGCGATGACAATGTTCTTCAAACAGCATCCTTGTGCTCCCCTAACCTGGCGCCTACTCCCCCCAACCACGCCACACTCTTTGCCTTGGCGCTCACAGCTTTCCTGGCCAAACCCTGGGCCTTTCCCAAACTTTCCTCCCCTCAAAATGTCCCTGTCTTCAGGCCTTCCCATGGACAGTGTAAAAAGAAAGTAAAAAGCGTGTAAACTTTCGGGAAGTTCTAGAGTTATTATGCCATGGGGAAAAGTTAAACCTTGGAAACTGAGTCACATAATACGGCTGCTTTTCTTCTTTGGGGTATGACGGTGGCTTCCTGACCTTTGTGTTGAGTAAGATGCTGTACAGCAAGGGTGCTCAATCTTTTGGCTTCCCTGGGCCACATTGGAAGAGAATTGTCTCGGGCCACACATAAAATACACTAAGACTAATGACAGTTGATGAGCTGAAAAAGAAATAGCAAAAAAAGAAATCTCATAATGTTTTAAGAAAGTTTACAAATTTGTTTTGGGCTGCATTCAAAGCCGTCCTGGGCCACGAGGTTGGACAGGCTTGTTACACATCAACCAGGCAGCCTGTTCCTCATTCAAACCTAGATTCAATGATGTTGGCAATAGGGACCCTTGTGATTGATTGATTACCTCTTTTAATAGAAGGTTAAGCAACTCCCTTAGAGTGTCATCAATTGTAGCCAATCAAATCCTGAATCTATAGATTAGCCTTTGTATGGAAAATGTTGTAATTCTGTCAGCCCCCATTTTTGTCTATATAAATGATCTTCATTTTCCCCATGTGGGGAGCACTGGTCCACTCTTTAAGGTCCATTTGTCCGGGGCAGCTGCCCTCACACTTTGAGCACGAATAAACCATTTTAACTGGATCCTGGTCCTTTTGATTAGTTTAGGTTTTCAAAGGGAAGCCTCTCAACAGTGTTAACTGATCAGATCAACATGTTCATGAGTTAACGCCTTAACTCACCCCCCAAAGGTGAATCAAATGTGATTTTTTAAGGCTTTATGAGGAGATCAATGAAGTGAGCCTTCCTTTTTCCTCTGAGGGATGCTTCTCTGTATCCCTCAAATTATACCTCCTGGATACCTTAGGCCTCTTGTGTCAACAGCATTTTTATCCATATAAAACAAAATAAGTGATTTAGCCACAATGATCAGATTTCTAGGTGAGGTAACAGGTTGTAGGAAATAACTTCAGGTAACACTGAGCTTTCCCAGGGAGCAGCAATAAAATGCTTTCCATCCGATCTGTAATATCCTGTATCCTGTTAGTGCCAGCCCTGCAGTGAATAAAATTGTCACTTCTGCCAAATTTCATGGTCAGTGATTCTGTGATATGGAGAGATGTCCAGGATGGATTAAAATGAAATCATCAACGACCTTACATTGACGACCCGTGACAGACTTGGACTGTCTCTCCCAAAAGCACATTCATAAGGCAAACCACTTCACTATGGAGTCCACTAAAGCATGTGAAAATACTTGGGGAAGCATTCGTATAAAAGCATACTCATCGCCTTGGCTGGGCATGGTGGCTCATGCCTGTAATCCCAGCACTTTGGGAGGCTGAGGCAGGAGGATTGCTTGAGCTCAGGAGTTTGAGACCACCCTGGGCAACATGGCAAAACCTGGTCTCTACTAAAAATACAAAAATTAGCCGGGTGTGGTGACACACATCTTTAATCTCAGCTGCTTTGGAGGCTAAGGCATGAGAATCACTTGAACCAAGGAGGCAGAAGTTGCAGTGAGCTGAGATCATACCACTGCACTCCAGACTGAGCATCAGAACAAGACTGTCTCAAAAATGAAAAGAATACTCATCACATCACTATTGTCCTTACTAGAGATAATAGACTTTTATCTCTCAGGGTTCCCTGATTTTAATATTCAAATATTTGTATTTGACAGGAAAGAAGCCATATTGTATATCAAGCCTGGTACATGCACAAGTTTCAAACATATTGAAAAGAATCCTCCATTTATAGCTGGCTTTGGAATTTGATCTTACCCTTGAATGTGTACATGGTTATGCGTGATAGTCTAAGAAATGACTTCTACAAGATAACTAAGTCGCACTATGCAGGTCTGATCCAGAAGAAACCAGAAGAGTTTCCTACGCTTGTTCTTTCTGCTCATTCTCTGCAACATTTGCCGTTATTTGCCTCCTTTTGCAACTGTTGTCTTGCCTTCGTGAACCGTGATTAACCTTTTCCTCTCCTGGTCTCTTTCTTCTTTGAGGTTCCTTTTCCTTTCCTATGTCCTCCAAAGGCAATCGTGGTTCTCTCCTCATTCCTTTTTTCTCACTATATCGGCTATTTTCGTAGCTACTTCTCACAATGCCAGCTCTTCACCTCTGCTCCAAACCTTTGTCTCCAACTGTGGTCTCTACTGACATGAAATCCTGAATTTCCAGTCTCATCTGTGTTGCCTCTTTTCACCATGAATTCCAGAAATCTCAAACAAAACTCCGAAGGTTGAGCACTGTTTGAGGGTAAAGAATGTCCCTGTGGTTGGTTTTGTCTAACCTTGGGCTAAACGTTCCCTTGGCAAGGTGAGGTAAGGAGGATCTGAACATTGGAAGTCAAGTTGGACTATGGAGCTTTGGTTAAGGTCCCATCAACAAGGAAACAAGGAGAGAGGGAGAGGGGAGAAGGAGGGAGAAGAGGCAGATATTGCTTCACCTGAGAGAGCACAGAGCTGGATCTTGGAAAGTGAACAGGATTTTTTAAAATGGAAGGAAGGCTGTTACAGGTACAGTGACTGACACATCTAAGGCCGGAGAGAACAAGAGAATGTTTTCACACGTACCTTCTGAATCACCCAAGATTAAATGATGCTTAATGTAATCGTAGCATTGAATAAATTGCATTTTGATTGCTAAATCTTATGAGGAGTGGTATTCTCAGAAAAAAAAGAAAGATACTTTTTTCACTGTTTTATTTTTTGAACCAGAAAATGCTGGTTCAAAAAATAAAAGACATCGAATCACCAACAAAGACATCGACTCTATGAAGACATCGAATCATTGACGACGCATATCTTCTTTGATCTGGCAAGTCACCAGAGTGACCTCTGGTTACTGAGATGGAGAACAGGACTAAGACTGCTGGGAAGACGTCCTTGTGCCCCAGAGAAGAGACATTGTGTGTGAGTTAACTGAAAGATCACTGTCAGTGGAGATGTGAGGGGGCAAAGCTGACTTTACGTGGAGAACCCTGCCTGTGCTTGAGGCAGGGGAGAAGCAACGATGTGGCATTAGTCGCTCTGAATACTGCTGCAAAGAACATACTTTCATCCAATCTACCAAGTCCAATCAATTCAGGGCAACCAAGGACTGAATATGAAAAAGAACGAAGGAAACCCTTCCGGGAAAGAAATCTGGCAACGTGTATCAGAAACCTTAAAAAAAGATTCATTTCCTTTGTACCAATAATCCAACTTCTAGACCCCAAATGACTCAAAATGCAGCCTAAGAAGGCCACAGAAATATTATTGATGAATTCATTATCATAACAAAGCAATCAAAAACAATTAGAAGCAACATTATGGCCTGAGATTTTGCTTACAGTTGTGTAAATTATGAAACATCCCTGAAATAAAGCATTTAGATGCTGTCATCTGAAGCAGTGCTTATGAAGAGCTTATTGAAACAATAGAAGATCTTCATGATATTATGCTAAATTGAGGGAAGACTCAGTAACTTCCACCTATACAGAAATCTCGTCTGTGTATCGGTGATGAACACAATGACTCACACAGAGTAAGCACTAGATAAATACCTTTTGATGAATAAATTAACTCTGTAAACAACACATAGATACACTTTGCTAAGCCCTTAACATTTGGGTAAACTGAAGGTCTAGCCCATTAAAAGAAAAACCGGATTATTAGTTTTTCAGGCACGTAGCAGAGTTCAGAGAATGATGCCAGAGAACCACCACCTCCAGGTTTTTATGGAGAATTCCTTGAGGCAAAGTATAGGAACACAAGCCAGGCTTCCTCCCCTGCTCTCACTTACCCCCTCACTCCCTAAATCACTCAGCTCTTCACCATTCCCCAGATTCCATTTTCCGCTTGGGTTTTCTCTTTCCCAATCAAGCTGTAGGTGAAACATTTACAAGAAAAAAAAAAAAAAAAGACGTCTATTACAAAGTGGATCTGCTAAAAGATGAATATCTTTTAGCATAACTCTACTGTAGTAAAAGAGTCACTATCTTATTTTCCTCTGCCTTACCAAATACCTCTTTCTGTTGTGTAACATGTCACTTGTTTGGGTCATTGTTTCCATCAGTGCTAGCAAAGACTGAATATGCAAAAGAAGGAAGGAAACCGTCCATTGTCATGAGTTTAAATGCCTTGTGAAACTGGCAGGAGATTTATATACCAAAATAGCAAGAGTGCTTTCCCCTGGGCAGTAAGATTCCAAATAGTTGTTAATTGTACTTATACAGACACATTTTTTCCCTGTTTCCTACAATTGGCATATAAACATTTAAAAAAAAAAAAGTCTACAGCTCGTTGACAGCATTCACTAACAATATTCAACATCTTTCTCTGTTGGTCCACAAGTGCATTAAAAGAAACTATAATGTAGAGAAGGAAACTAAGTGGTCATTAAGACAGCCCTACAGAGCAGTGTTTTCTCTGAACCAAATCTGAGTGGAATCTCCAATTAGATCATACCTCCTAAATTATTTTAAGGCAACACACAACTTGTACGGTGTATTAGTCTGTTCTCATGCTGCTAATAAAGACATACCCAAGACTGGGTAATTTATAAAGGAAAGAAGTTCAATAGACTCACATTTCCACATGGCTAGGGAGCCCTCACCATCACGGCAGAAGATGAAGGAAGAGCAAAGGGATGTCTCTCTCTGTATGCAGGCAACAGAGAGAGTGTGCAGGGAACTCCCCTTTATAAAACAATCAGATCCTGTGAGGCTTATTCACTACCATGAGAAGAGCCTGGGAAAGACCCACCCCCATGATTCAACTACCTCCCACCAGGTCCCTCCCATGACACATGGTAACTATGGGAGCTACATTTCAATATGAGATTTGGGTAGGGACACAGCCAAACCAGATCATATTTCTCCAAAGTGTGCTTTGAAAAGGTTCTTCCCAATCTCTGTTGATGTCCTGCAGTTCAACTGCAGTGGAGCAGTGAGTCTGAATGCACTCTGTAGCCCTTCTCATTAAGACTCCAGTTCAGTATTTATTAAGGGATTTGGATCCGTACACAAGGCAGGGAAATCTGAATCTCAGCCTCGGTGATGAAAGTGATAATTACTATGGGAAGCTGGTCTAGATGTTTGTGTGTTTTGCTGGCCTTACTAGTCATTGAATAAACACCACTTTGGAAAGAAGAAAGGCTTAGGACGCATTTATGACGGTTTCGATGATATTTTTGTTTACCTAGTTACTTGCTTTGTTTATTTTGTTAAACACAAGTCAGTTAAGTTTCACCCATGTTGTTGATCATTATGAGAGAATCAACAAATAAATGCAAAAAGAGCGACCATATATTTTGTCAGCCTGTGGCTGTTTGCTTTACCCTGTGTGCAGCCATGGTACATTATCTGTCAATTGCAACCAGCTTCCTTATGAGTCCCACATCTTGGAATGTGCACTTTGCCACAATACCCACATTCTCTGGCCCTTAAAAACAGACTAATTGAGAGGGCGTGCTGTATCACAAAGCATGATTTGCCTAAAAACGAGATTGCCATCTCATTCATTAATTTTATATTACCATACCATGCTTCCATTGATGTTACCACAATGCTTTCTACAGCTACTTACTTCGATTGCAAAAATACACAGATTGTTCTGTCATTAAGAAGAGTAAACGATTTTTTGAGAGATGCAAGAAAAGGAAAAACTTTTATGATCATTTTCTCTGGCTATGGTAAACTGTTCTTTGATTACAGTATGTGTTTATGTGTAAACAGTTGTGTGCAATATACATCGTGGTAGAGCTACTTCATGGCTCTGGTGTAATTGAACCATTTTAAGATGACTTGCTCCCCTGCAGAATGTTAGTTTTATGGCACATAAAAGAAAGAGGGTATTGACACTGTTATAAAGATGTGACTCCATCTCTATTTTTCCTGTTATTCCTAAATCATTGAAAAATGAATGAGAAAGGATGGCCAGATGGCCACAGGGGACCTACCAGAGTAGCTGTCATCATGCAGGCATGTCAATAGACCAAAACACACCACCACCACAGAAAACAATTTGGAAACAAAAATAGTACGTTGTTATGGATTTTAAAAAGCCCTGGACTGGGAATCAGAAAATGGGTTTGAGATCTCAATCTGTTGCTTATTTATGGAACACTATGGGTAAGTGTGGCATGTCCCTTTGCTGACCGCCAGGGCTTTGTAAGTAAGACAGAGCTCCACCTTATATGGACGGGTGACCTTGAGCAAAGAACCCCATGCGCCTCAGTTTTCTTCGTCTAGGAGAGTGGGATAATAATAGTATCCAACCCATGAAGTCGTAAATATTACATGCAATAATGCATGCAAAGTGCTTAGCACAGCGTCTGCCAGACAAGAAACATCCAATAAATAATAGATATCATTATTGCTATTAAGACATGATTCCTGGGCTTTAAATTCTTCAGCTCTGTAAGATAACTAGAAAAGACAAGGTCTAAGGGCCCATCCAGGTATAACAGTCTATGACTGAACTACAGAAGGATTATGTTTTATTCATTTATTTACTTATGCATGTATTTATTTGTTTGAGAAAGGGTCTTGCTCTGTCCCCAAGGCTGGAGTACAGTGGTGTGACCCTAGTTCTGCAGCCTCTGTCTTGGGCTTAAAGGCCCTCCCGTCTCAGCCTCCAGAGCAGCTAGGACTACAGGTGCATGCCACCACACCCAGTTAATTTTTAATTTTTTTTTTTGTAGAGACAAGATCTTGCTATGTTGCCCAGGTTGGTCTCAAACTCTTGGCTTCAAGCAGTCCTCTCGCTTCAACCTCCCAAAGTGATGGGATTATAGGCATGAGCCACTGCATCTGGCCCTGATTATACTTTACGAAAGAATTTCTCACAAAAAGATTCAAATAAAAATCATATGTCATTTTATTCATACAACTTATTAATCAGGCCAGGTACAGTGGCTCACCTGTAATCCCAGCACTTTGGAAGGCTGAGGTGGGCAGATCACTTGGGGTCAGGAGTCTGAGACCAGCTTGGCCAACATGGCAAAACCCCAACTCCACTTAAAAAAAATACAAAAATTAGCCAGGCGTCGTGGTGCACATCTGTAATCTCAGCTACTAGGGAGACTGAGGCAGGAGAATCCTTTGAACCCGAGAGGCGGAGGCTGCAGTGAGCCAAGATTGCACCATTGCATGCCAGCCTGGGTAACAGAGCAAGACCCTGTCTCAAAATATACATATATATATATATATATATTTTAGAAATCTTACGTGTGGTAAAGACCTAGAACTAGCAACAGTGTGGGGATTGAGACCGTGTTCCTCTGTGTTTGTTCACCTTTCATAGTAGACAACGTTTTTGGAGGCAGGGATTATTTCTTATTTGTCTTGGGAATCCTAATGTTCAGCTCAATGAGGGATTTTTTAAAATGTAAATAAATAAATTATTCAACAGTAGAAGCCTAAAATCTCTGCCTTTCCAGAGAATTCTGTTGAGTGACAGGCACTTTAAAGAAAAATGAAGACATTTAGAAAATCCTTCATGAATTGTGAAGTTTTCAGTAGAGTGTTTTAGAGTTGAGGGAGGAGAACGGAGACCCTCAAGAACTCCTAAGACGATCAATTCTGTTGAAGTTCCAGCTTCACGCCCACATTCTCATTTTAGAGTAAAGACTAGAATTCATGTATCTCAAATGCAGGTGGCTTTGCGAGTGGTAGCTCCATCCATTAATCCAACCACCTGGTTAACATATCCCTCCTGCTCCTTTTGGGGTCGTTTGAAGAAGAGAGCTGCGAAGACTTTGGCTTACATCTGTTCAACATAACTAGGCCATGATCCCTAGAATTCTGTAACAAGTTTTCTTAAAGGATTGTGACCAAAAATCTGTCTCTCTTGCTATCTGCCATTTCTGAAGGCTAGTATTACGCCAATGACATGTGATTCTGTTGGGTCCAGCCATTGTTCCCTGTTATTAAATAAGTTTTTCTATCATGAAAAAGAAAAGTATAAAAGAGGCAAAACAAACAGGCAAACAAACCTTGAACTGAAATTTGCAATTTTAGTGAGAACAGACACAGAAACCCTCACTGAGGATATGACATTTGACTACAGACAAGAATGAGAAGGAATAAGCCACTTTGATATCTGCGGGAAGAACATCCCGATGGAGGGGGAACACCAGATGGATAGAAACAGGTGCGAAGGCTCTGATGGGGGAGTCTGATTCGTGTTGAAGGCACAGGAAGAAACTGGTGTGGCTGAGACAGAGGGAACATAGCAGGAGATGCAATCAGAGAAGAAAAGGGGAGGAGGCCCAGATCATGTGGGGTCCTACGAGGCCTTTTAAAAGATTTGGCTTTTACTTTGAGTGAAAGAAAACTCCTTCCTTGATGTCAGGAGTTCAAGACCAACCTGAGCAACATGGCAAGATCTTGACTCTACAAAATATTGAAAAATTATCCAGGTGTGTTGGCATGCATCTGCAGTCCTAGCTGCTCCGGAGGCTGAGGCGGGAGGCTGAGGTGGGAGGAGTCCAAGAGAGAGGCTGCAGTGAGTTAGGATCACACCACTGTACTACACAGCATGGGAGACAGAGCAAGACTTTATCTCAGAAAACTCTGTTTTACTTTGAATGAACAGAAAACTCTGTTGCCCAGGCTGGAGTGCAGTGGCACAATCATAGCTCACTAAAACCTTGAACTCGTAGATTCAAGTGCTCCTTCTGTCTCAGCCTCTGAAGTAGCTGGGAGTGTGAGTGGGGTCTTACTATGTTGCTCAAGCTGGTCTTAAGCTCCTGGCCTCAAGTGGCCCTCCTGCCTCAACCTCCCAAAGCTTTAGGATTACAGGTGTAAGCCACGGAGGCCAGCCAGATTTCGGAGTCTGAAGAAAGAGGCAACATGACCTGATTTCCTTGGCTGCTGTGCTGAAGGTAGTTGGCGGACATCGCTTAGGAAACCTTTGCTTCTTGGATAGAGAAGCGATCGATCATGGTGGCTTGGAGCATCAGAGTAAAACTGATGGCAATGAGCTACATCTGGGATAAATGGTGAAAGTAGAACTACAGGATTTCCTCAAAGATAAAATTCAGGATAAGAGACAAGGAGAGGAATCAAAGATGCGCAACCAGTTCCATTGGCTTAGATGTTAAGACTGTGGGAAAAACAGGTTTAAGGGGAATATTAGAAGCTCAGCCTTTTACTTGTTTGGTTTGGGGTATGTAGGAGCAGGCGTCTGAGCAGAAAGCTAAATACACAGAGTCTGAAGCTCAGGGTCTAAAGTTACAGCTGAAGGCATAAGTCAGTAAATATCAGTGAGCAGATGGCATTTAAAGCTATGAAACTGAATGAGATGACACAGGCAATGTGGATAGATAGAAAAGGATGGTCCTAACACTAGGCGTGGGAGTACTTCAATGTTTTGAATGGGTACCTCGAAGAGAAGCCAGCAAGAGACCAAAGACTGGCTAGTAAGGAAGGAGGAAAACCAGGAACATGCAGATCCTGGAAGCAAAGTCACAGAGTTTATACCAAGGAAGACCCTGGATACCAGCGGGTCTAAGGCTGCTGGTAGATCCAGTCCGATGATGAAGGAGAATTGACCATTCGCAACATGCAGGTCAATCCGTGAAGTGATATGGAAGTTCTGGTGGTGTCAGCAAAAGCCAGATGGACAGAACGTAGCAGAGAATGGGTGGAGGAAAATTGGAGAGAACGTGTAAGAGAAAATCCCGATTTGTTTCTATTAAAAAGAAAAGGAGGGAGTTGGGGTGATAGAGATAGGGAAGTGGTCTCTAGAGATGGTTTTTTTTGGTTTGTTTTGTTTTTTCTAAGCTGAGAGAAATAGTCACGTAATTGAATGCTGATGGAAAAAACCCACTAGAGTGAAAAACATGACAATGTAGCTGAAAGAGGAAAATTGTGAGGAAAATTCCCTGGTTTGAGGGAGGAAAATATCTACTGAACAAGTTGGGCAGTTGGTTTTAGCTGAGGATCAGGGACAGTTCCTTCATAATCCTCAACAATGAAGATGAAGAAGAAATGAGCAAGTTTAATCATGTGGTTCTTTATTTTCATTCTTTTCTAATGATGCAAATAGAGGAGCTTTTTGTCTTAAGTTCTCATTTGATTAACAGAAAAGCCCTGGAGTTATCTTTCTAACGTTGCAGATGTTACAGAAATCATTTTAATTCGGCAAATAGCACTTTTACCTGACTTTTCAGTAATGCATCTGTTGCCTGACAAATTACTCCTAAACAATATAGCTCACTTCTGGCACGAGCCATGGCACACTCGTTTTCGGGAACAGACTTTTAAATATAAGTTTACCATACAGCGTATGCTTTCTTTATAAGAGAAATATGTAATTATATCTGATATCTGAATTATCTTTCTATATTATGAAGTAACAATCTTTAAAAATCCCTTTGATTACTCCCATCTTCTCAGAATAGCCCCTATCATATATGTCATTTGTTCAACACTCCATCAACTAGAACCTTACACTGTTGTCTGTTTCCTGTGTGTGTGATATACATGCGTGTATATACCTATCCATGAACATGTTATAACTAACTATAGAATATGTGATATACATGTGTGTGTACATACCTATCCATGAACATGTTATAACTATAGAATATGTGATATACATGTGTGTGTACATACCTATCCATGAACATGTTATAACTAACTATAGAATATGGTCCGCTTTTGCTTGTATTTCTGCATTATTGATGATGACTGAAGCAGTGACCTAAAAATAAGCAAAACCAAGAAATTCCTGGAGAAGCAGTCACTGTCATCTATTCATTAATGCAGAGGTAGAAAACAAATAGAAGCATGAGTTCG
Organism: Cebus imitator; assembly: GCF_001604975.1. NCBI lineage: Eukaryota > Metazoa > Chordata > Mammalia > Primates > Cebidae > Cebus > Cebus imitator. Next base: position 2,989,550 of record NW_016107407.1, on the reverse strand, counting down.
TGGTGAAATAAGTCTCCTGAACTACTGGGCCAGACACAAATGGTGAGCCTAAATGCATTCCTCAAAAGATGAGGCAACTTCCCGAGACTAACAGCAGATCATTTTTATTTCTGTTTGTTTGTTTAGAGACAGTCTTGCTCTGTTACCCAGGCTGGAGTGCAGTGGCGCGATCTCTGCTTATTACAACCTCTACCTCCCAGGTTCAAGCAATTTTCCTGCCTCAGCCTCCCGAGTAGCTGAGATTACAGGCCCACACCACCACGCCTAGCTAATTTTTATATTTTTAGTA
>NW_016107407.1:2975818-2989156 GCF_001604975.1 Cebus imitator | reverse complement strand
ATTACAGGTATGAGCCACCATGGCTGGCCATCAGATCATTTTTTAAAACAATTATTTTTCTTTTAAAAATTGGGCAAAAAAAGTTGCCTAAGGAAAAGAACACCAGAAAATAAAATTGTTAGGAATACAGATGTTCCAGTGTAAACCTCATATAAGGAAGTAGGATGTCACATATGCAGAATATGAAAGGTTAGATGTCATCCTTCACTGTGATTTGAGATCATAAGGGTTTTCACCATTGTACCGTGTCAGGTATAAATTGTACCAGCTCTTCTTTCTCATGTAAAGTTGATTCTCCTTTAGGACTCAGAGTAGGACTTCTTGCTGTAGGTTTCTCGAAGAAAAGTCTTATCTTATATCATGGTAGCAGGCACATGACAGCACTGCTAATTTAATTTAACAAATATATTGAAATATATTTGTTAAATTAAATGTTCACAGATGGATCCTCCAGTGATAACAAACCTTTTTGTGGATTGCAGTTCTTAGTTACTGGGTAGTTCATGTTAAACCAAAATGGTGGCAAACATTATTTGCCGTATTGAACTAGAGAGTGCAAATTACTATGTTAATCAATAGCTTCTTACTGAAAATGATACATTTTAACATTTATTAGATTTAACTCTATTGACAAAGTTATAAGCATATTTTCTGCATTTTTTGAGAAATGCAAAAAAAGTAAAAAAGAAACAAATCATCTGAACTCATTGTTAACAGTTTATTATTCATTGGGATAAATACTTTCTATATAGTTACATTTTATAGTACTGTTTATTTTGACATAATTGATAGTATTATGTGAATAGTTTTCTATGTAGTTAGTTTCCTAAAACATTCTTTCCAATGGCTGCACTAATATACAGATACACCATAATTTATTTAACAAATTCTCTATTGTTGGTCACTAATGTTATTCCTAATTTTTTAGCATCATCATAAATGATGCTAAAATAAATTTTTCAATGAATCAATTGGCTAAAATTTAAATCTATTATTTCCTTAGGTTAAATTCATCAAAGTGGAATTATTGAATCAAAGACTAAGCATTATCAGGGCTTTGAATGCATGCTACCAAATGGCTCTACAGAGAGAGACTAAGTTACATTCATTACATACTATTTTCTCTATGATCTGATATTAGTCTGTGCAAGTCTTTTCCTGCTTTGAAAAGAGAGTATTATCAATTTTGAAAAATCTGACAGATGAAAAATATCTCATTTTAATTTCCATTCCTTTGAATGCTGGTAAGTTGGATTTTTTTCAAATTTTCTGGTTGTTTATAGTTCATATTTTGCAAAATCTATGTTTTTGCTTTGGCATGGTTTTCTTATGTTGATGTGCTCTTCTTTTGCTTTTCATTTGTATATTTGTATATCAAAGACATTAGCTATTTACTCTCAAATGTTATAAATATGTTTGTTTTTAATTGTATTAAAAGTTTTTGAACTACAGAATTGTTTTAATGGTCTAATCTATTGATTTTTAGGTAACAAGTATTTGTATTTTGGCTTTCTGGCATCCATTTCCAATTTCCTTTCTCCACTCTCTCTTAGGTACAGCCTAGGGGAGCTAAATAGCAGACCCACCCTGCTTTGGCCACAGGGTGAATATGTAATCAAAATTAGGCCTAAAGGGCATGCTCTCTTCAAAATTTAAATTTTTGTTGAGTAACAAAGAAACTGAAAAAGGTTAGAATTCACCCGATTCCTGTTGAAGTGCTCTGACCAGACTCTTTCCTGCTATAAAATTTTTTCTATGGTTTCGATTTCCTAGTCTCCCAGGTTTTTATGCAACCACCATTCCCCCAAGCCTTCCCATTTCTAAGTATTTCCATCCATTCTGTGAGTCCTTGATATTACTCCAAAGACTACCTTTTTATTTAATGAATCAAAAACAAAAACAGAAACCTCGCCCAAGTTCATTTCTCAAGTTCCGCGGTGGCAGGAAGGTTTTGTTCCTTATGGTCACTGAGGACTCCAGCCAACAGAACTTTAATATTAACGCATGCTGCCATGATTACAGGGACAGGGAAAAAAGCAGGTTAAATCTCTGAAATGTTCTGCTCAAAAATGAAACGCCATCACTTTTGCTTATTTTTCATCAGTCAAAACTTGTCACATGGCCCAGCAAGATGTTATAGAGGAAGAAAAGTATAACCCTCCTCTGAAGAGAGTCAGTAAATATTTGGAAATAATATTAGAACCTACTATCCTTTTTTAAATATTTTATTTTTCCATAGGTTATTAGGGTACAGATGGTGTTTGGTTACATGAGAAAGTTCTTTAGTGGTGATTTGTGAGATCCTGGTGCATCCATCACCCGAGCAGTGTACACTGCACCTATTGGTAGCTTTTATCCCTAGCCTTCCTCTCATCCTTGCCCCCAAATCCCCAAAGTCCATTGTGTCATTCTTATGCCTTCGCATCCTCATAGCTTAGCACCCACATGTCAGTGAGAACATACGATGTTTGGTTTTCCATTCCTGAGATACTTCACTTAGAATGATAACCTCCAATCTCACCCAGGTCACTGTGAATGTTGTTAATTCATTTCTTTTTATGGCTGAGTAGTATTCCATTGCATATATATATCTCACAGCTTCTTTATCCATTCCTTGACTGATGGACATTTGGGTTGGTTCCATGATTTTGCAATTGTGAATTGTGCTTTTATAAACGTGCGTCTGTAAGTATCTTTTTCATATAATGACTTCTTTTCCTCTGGGTAGATACCCAGTAGTGGGATTGCTGGATCAAATGGTAGTTCTATTTTTAGTTCTTTATTGGATCTCCACACTGTTTTCCATAGTTGTACTAGTTACATTCCCACTAGCAGTGCAGAAGTATTTCCTGATCACCACATCCACGCCAACATCGACAGTTTTTTAATTTTTTTATTATGGTCATTCTTGCAGGAATAAGGTAGTATCACATTGTGGTCTTGATTTGCATTTCCCTAACCATTAGTGATATTAAGCATTTTTTCATTTGTTTATTAGTAATTTGTATATCTTCTTTTCAGAATTGTCTATTCATGTCCTTAGCCCACTTTTTGATAGGATTTTTTTTTCTTGCTGATTTCTTTGAGTTCCTTGTAGAGAATGTACTATCCTTAATTAGAGGGCTTCCCTGTTACTTACAGCCAAAGAATCTTAATGGAACAATTTTTCTTTTGGAGTTCTGCCTTTGATATGTTTAGAAAGGTCTTCCCAAGGAGAATTATAAAAATATTTCTTGAAATTGTCCTCTAGCTTGTTTAGAGCTTTTAATCTAAACTTCCCAAATTGGTATTATACTTTGAAAATAAAAAGAGTTCCACGTAATTATGCCAAATGCTGCATTGTAATGCAGTTTGTGAATTCACAAGGCACATTATTTTTAGAATTTTTGTACTGAAGAAACCAGTATAATTTAGAATTACACAGACTTTGCCATAAAACTATTTTCTCATGTTAATTCTATTAATAGCTCACATGTTGGTGTTCCTTCAAACACATTTAGAAAATGTCATTTTCTCTTAATTGGAATTTATTTTGTTTGCCGGGAGGTAGAGGTCTACAGTTTTAATCCAAAGAGGTAAACAATTGTCCTGACACCATAGATTAAATAATTTTACTTTACATAGTAGTTCGATATGTTATTTTTATCAGACACCAAATTTTTATTTATACTCAGGATTGTTTTGGATGTTTATTTTTCATTGATCTTTCTTACAGTTCTGGTACAAGCAATACCTTCTTTTAATCATTATGGTTTTATCATGTTTATTTATCCATTACTGCAGGTCTTTTGCATTTTTATTATTATTTTAGATGGAGTTTTGCTCTTACGCCAGGCTGGAGTGAAGTGGTGCCATCTCAATTCACTGCAACCTCCACCCCCGGCCCAGTTGAAACAATTCTCCTGCCTCAGCCTTCTGAGTATCTGAGATTACAGGTGTGTGCCACCATGCCTGGCTAATATTTGTATTTTTAGTAGAGACAGGGTTTTGCCATGTTGGCCAGACTGGTCTTGAACTGCTAACCTCAGGTGATTGACTTGCCTTGGCCTCCCAAAGTGCTAGGATTACAGGCGTGAGCCACCATGCCCGGCCTTTCGAAACTCTTTACCTGTTGTTTTTTTTTTTTCCCCATATTTCCATTCAATATTTTACAAAACTAGAGTACTTACTAATGCAGGGAATTGTGATAGACAAATCACCTGAGAGGCAGGAGCAAGACAAGAGTCTCTCCATATATACGGCTTATATTCCAGCAAATGTGTAGTTATTAAACAATCAATTACACAAATTATTCATTACAATTTTTATACATTGTATGAAAAAGTGTTAAGCCATAAAATTAAATAAGAGGAAATATACTTAAGTCCTCCTTGAAATATGTGATCTTGAACTGGTTCTTAAAAGACAGAAAAGAAGTAACCAGGACAAAGGAGGAGAAAGAGAAATTAACACATGAAAAATAGTAAAGATCTTGAGATGCAAACACACTATGCATTCAGGACACTAAAGCCATCGTGCCCAGAGCATAGGACAGGTCAGGAAAAGCCCAGCATGTGCCTGGTGAGGGCAGGGGGAGCCATGTGATCTACAGCCTTGGAGACTGTAAGGAGAATATAGCTTTGATTTCAACAAAGGAAGATACGAAGGGATTTTCAGTAGTGGGGTTGTAAGATCGATACTCCCCTTATTATTGTTTAAGAAAAACTAAAGAAATTGAGGCTGCTGTGGACAGGAGTTGAAATCAGTTAGGGCAGTGGTCCCCCACCTGTTTGGCACCAGGGACTGGTTTGGTAAAAGATAGTTTTTCCCTGAACGGGGTGGGGAAGATGGCTTTGTAATGATTTAAGCTCATTACATTTATTGTGTGCTTTATTTCTATTACTATTACATTGTAATATACAAGGAAGTAATTTTACAGCTCACTTTAATGTAGAATCAGTAGGAGCCCTGAGCTTGTTTTCCTGCAACTAGATGGTCCCATTGATATTTGGGCGTCGCCCAGGCTTGTGTCTATAATCCCAGCACTTTGGGAAGCCAAGGTGGGTACACCTCCTGAGGTTGGCAGTTCGAGACCAGCCTGACCAATATGGAGAAAACTTATCTCTACCAAAATAATACAAAACTAGCCGGGAGTGGTGGCACGTGCCTGTAATCCCCTCAGCTACTCAGGAGGCTGAGGCAGGAGAATTGCTTGAACCGAGGAGGCGGAGGTTGCAGTGAGTCTAGATCACATCATTGCACTCCACCCTGGGCAACAAGAGCGAAACTCCATCTCAAAAAAAAAAAAAAAGGTGTCTTCTTCATGTAAATCACATATATTTCTTGTAAGGCAAAATTTTAGGACTTGTGTTTTCTTGTTACTGTTATGAATTATAATTTTTTTTTGAGACAGAGTCTTTCTCTGTTGCCCAGGCTAGAGTGCGTTGGCACAATCTCAACTCACCGCAACCTCTGCCTCCCAGGTTCAAGCGATTCTCCTGCCTCAGCTTCCCCAGTAGCTGGGATTACAGGTGTGTGCCACCATGCCCAGCTAATTTTTGTATTTTTGTACCATTAAGTGTGCTATAGCATTATGTCTAATAAACAATGAATATACTGTAATTGAAAAAACTTTATTGTTGAAAACATGCCAATGAGGCCAGGCACAATGGCTCACGTCTGTAATGCCAGCACTTTGGGAGGTCGAGGCAGGTGGATCACCTGAGGTCGGGAGTTCGAGACCAGCCTGACCAACGTAGAGAAGCCCCATTTCTACTAAAAATACAAAATTGGCAGGTGTGGTGACACACGCCTGTAACTGTAATCCCAGCTACTCAGGAGGCTGAGGTAGGAGAATCGCTTAAACTCAGGAGGCAGAGGTTGTGGTGAGCTGAGATGGAGCCATTGCACTCTAGCCTGGGCAACAAGAGTGAAACTTCGTCTCAAGAAAAAAAAAAAAAAGAAAAACTCTGTCTCAAAATAAAAAAAAAAAAAAAAAAAAAAAAACCCGTGCCATTGATCATCTGTGCATCTATGTTGATGGCTGCTGACTGCAGGCTGCGGTGGCTGTGGCAATTTCTTAAAATAAGACAACAGTGAAGTGGACTGCACTCATTGGCTTTTCCTTTCACGAAAGAGTTCTCTCTAGTATGTGATGCTGTTTGATAACGTTTCCCCCCAGTAACGCCGCTTTCACAATTGGAATCAATCCTCTCAAGCACTGCTGCTGCCTTATCAACTAAATATTTATGGACTATTCTAAATCCTTTGTGGTCATTTCAACAATCTACACAGCATTTTCACCAGGAGTAGTTTCTATCTCAAGAAAGCAATTTCTTTTTCTTTTTTTTTTAAAGATGGAGTCTCACTGTGTCACCCAGACTGCAGTGCAATGGCATGGTCTCGGCTCACCGCAACCTCCGTCTCCTGGGTTCAAGTGATTCTCCTGCCTCAGCCTCCCGAGTAGCTGGGACTATAGGTGTATGCCACCACATCTGACTAATTTTAGTAGAGATGGGGTTTCGCCATGTTGGGCAGGCTGGTCTTGAATTCCTGACCTCATGATCCACCTGCCTTGGCCTCCCAAAGTGCTGGGATTATAGGTGTGAGCCACCACACCCGGCCAAGGAAACAATTTCTTTACTCATCCATAAGTAGCAACTCCTCATCCATTTAAGTTTTCTCATGAGATGGCAGCAATTCAGTCCCATCTTCAGGCTCAGCTTCTCCTTCTAGTTCTCTTGCTGTTTCCACCACATCTGCAGGTATTTCACTGAAGTCTTGAACCCCTCAAAGTCATCCATGAGGGCTGGGATCAACTTCTTTCAAACTCCTGTTAATGTGGATATTTTGACCTCCTCCCATGAATTACAAATGTTCTTAATGGCATCTAAAATGCCAAATTATTTCCAGAACGATTTCAGTTTGCTTTGCCTAAATCCATCAGAGGAAACACTCCCTATGGTAACGATAGCCTCACAAAATGTATTTCTGAAATAACAAGACTTGCATGTTAAAATTTCCTTGATCCACGGGCTGCAGAGTGCATGCTGTGTTGGCAGGCATGAAAACAACGTTAATCTCCTTGTTCCTCTTCATCAGAGCACGTGGGTGACCAGGTGTACTGCCTATAAGCAGTGATATTTTGAAAGGAATCTTTTTTCTGAGAAACAGGAATCTTTTTATATCAACAATGGGCTTAAAATCTTCAGTGAGCCATGCTGTAAACAGATGCCCTTTCCTCCAGACTTTGTTATTCCATTTCTAGAGCACAGGCAAAGTAGTTAACATAATTCTTAAGGACTCTAAGATTTTTGAAGTAGTAAATGAGCATTGGCTTCCACATAAAGTTACAGCTGCCTTAGACCCTAACGAGAGAGTCAGCCTGTCCTTCAAAGTTTTGAAGCCAGGCTTTGACTTCTCCCCAGCTATGAAAGTCCACGATGGCATCTTCTTCCAATAGAAGGCTGTTTCATGTGCGTTGAAAATCCTCTGTTTCGTGTAGCCACCTTCATCAGTGATCTTAGCTAGAGCATCTGGATAACTTGCTGCAGCTTCTCCGACAGCCCTTGCTGCTTCGCTTTGCACTTTTACGTTATGGAGGAGGCTTCTTTCCTGAAACAGCATCATCCAACCTCTGCTAGCTTCCAGCTTTTCTCCTGCGGCCTCCTCACCTCTCTCAGCCTGCATGGAATTGAAGAGAGTTCGGAACTTACTCTAGATTAGGCTTTGGCTTAGGAAGTGTGGTGTGGCTGATTTCATATCACTTTCTTATCACTGTTCACTGGAGCAGCACTAATTTCCTTCAAGGAGCTTTTCTTTTGCCTTCACAACTTGACTAACTGTTTGGCCCAAGAGGCCTAGTGCTCTCCTGTCTTTCCTTTCCAAACGCCTTCCTCACTCAGTTCAATCATTTCCCACTTTTGATTTTTTTTTTTTTTTTTTTTTTTTGAGACAGAGTTTCACTCTTGTTACCCAGGCTGGAGTGCAATGGCGTGATCTCGGCTCATTGCAACCTCCGCCTCCTGGGTGCATGCAATTCTTCTGCCTCAGCCTCCGGGATTACAGGCACGCGCCACCATGCCCAGCTCATTTTTTGTATTTTTAGTAGAGACGGGGGTTTCGCCATGTTGAGCAGGATGGTCTCGATCTCTTGACCTCGTGATCCACCCACCTCAGCCTCCCAAAGTGCTGGAGTTACAGGCGTGAACCACCGCGCCCGGCCCCCTCTTTTGATTTTAAGGAAGGGATGTGTGACTCTTGCTTTCACTTGAACAGTAGGGGGCCATTGTAGGGTTATTAACCAGCCTAAGTTCAATACTGTTGTATCCCTGGGAATAGAGAGACCTATCTCCAAAGAGAAAAGAGGAAGAGAGAGAGGAGACGGGCTTTCCAGTGGAGCAATCAGAACACATGCAAAATTCCATGGGGCGCGGTGGCTCACGCCTGTCACCCCAGCACTTTGGAGGCCAAGGCGGACGAATAGCTTAAGGTCGGAAGTTCCAGACCAGCCTGGCCAACATGGTGAAAGCCCATCTCTACTAAAAATACAAAAATTAGCCAGGCATGGTAGCTTGTGCCTGTAATCCCAGCTACTCAGGAGGCTGAGGCAGAGAATCACTTGAACCTGGGAGGCAGAGGTTGCAGTGAGCTGAGATCGCACCACTGCACTCCAGCCTGGGTGACAGAGTGACACTCCATCTCAGAAAAAAAGAACACATGCACAATTTATCCATTAGGTTGACTGGGACCCCAAAACAATGATAATCGTAACATGTAAGCTCACTCATCGCAGATCACCATAGCAGATATAATGATCATGAAAATACTTGAAATACTGAAAGAATTACCAAACCGCAACCCTGAGACATGAAGTGAGCACATGCTGTTTTAGGTTATGGAGGCGCTGATGGCTGTGCTCCAGAAGGGTCGCCACAGACCTTCAATTCGTGAAATCAACAAAGTGCAATAAAATGAGGTATGCCCGTCTTTATCCCCACTTTTCTGTCCTCCTCAGTATTTCGCAGGCTTCATATTTTGTGAGACAAAAATTAGACAATGCTGCCCACCGGTTCCACCATTGTTCTTCTCTTTGGTCGTAACAGAGGACTGCTCATCTAACTAATTTGCCTAGTCTCAGTCCCAGAGTCCTGGGAGAGGAAGTCAGCTTGCCCAGTGAGGGCCAGAGACTCTCCCCATCCTCAGGGCTGAGCAAGTTCTACACTCTGGGCCCCTAAGGGCCCACCCCAAGGGTAAGAAGAAACAATTCTCAGTTCTCCAAATTCTGTAAAGTCAGGCCACCAGGTAAATCCAGCCCTGTCCTCCCCCTGTGGTTATATGAGTTACTCAGAAGATGCCTAGAAAAATCTCTAATGAGGCTGGGTGCAGTGGCTCATGCCTGTAATCCCAGCACTTTGAAAGGCCGACGTGGGCAGATCACCTGAGGTTGGGAGCTCGAGACCAGCCAGACCAACATGGAAAAACCCCGTCTCTACTAAAAATACAAAAGTGGCTGGGTGAGGTGGCAGGTGCCTGTAATCCCAGCTACTTGGGAGGCTGAGGCAGGAGAATGGCTTGAACCTGGGAGGCGAAGGTTGCGGTTAGCCGAGATCAAGTCATTGCATTCCAGCCTAGGCAACAAGGGCGAAACTCTGACTCAAAAAAAGAAAAAAAGAAAAAAAACCCTCTAATGAATTGCCGTATTTGTATCTGGATAATTCCAAACAATTGGACTCAATTTAAAACTAAGGATTAAGGCCAGGTGTGGAGGCCCATAATCCCTGCACTTTGGGAGGCTGAGATGGGAGGAGCACTTGAGGCCAAGGATCGAGACCAGCCTGGGCAAAACAACAAGACCTTATCTCCACAAAACAGTCGTTTTTTAATTAGCCAGGGTGGTGGTGCACACCTGTTGTTCCGGTTATCTGGGAGGCTGAGGTGGGAGGATCACGTGAGCCTAAGAGTTTAAGGCTGCGGTGAGTTGAGGTCATGCCATTGCACTCCAGTCTAGGAGACCGAGCAAGATCCTACCTCTGGGGAAAAAAAAAAAAAAGAACACTAAGGATTAAGTAATTTTCCTCCATTTTGCCCACTGATCTATGCCTCTGGCACTGTCTGGCCACCTGACATAAGGCTACAGCTTAGTAAAGACTGCATAGCTGGGAATAACTGATATTATTCTTCTTAGCAATGGCCTAGTTCCAGTGACATCCTTGTTTATATATGACAATTCCTCCTGAATTCAACCTTTCTTTGAGAATTAAATAAAAATACATTATCCCTCTTCGTTTAACTTTTTCTAAATCACACATCAAAGCAATCAGTTCACATTACAAAGTGTAGCACAAGTTAAATGGATGTGTTAGCAAAATATGCACCTCCGCCTTCACCTGATGAGGAAGCTTACAGGTGCGTTGTCTGGACTGGCACCCTAGTGCCTCAAAAACGTAACTTAGTGCACAGAGGAGCGTGCCTCCCAAGGCATTAACCATCTGGAGCAGTGTTAAAACGGCAGTCCCAATTTTTTTTCCCAGTGGCTTCTTCATGGCACGTGTTCCCACAATAGCACTCAGAACTCAAATTGTTTCACATCCAGAAAGCCACAAACTATGAATACATATATAAGCTATACCAATAACCAGAGCCATTGCTTGAATAAAGATATTTTTATTGCCACTCATTAAATTACTATGTTTGAAACGTCTTAAACAAATGCTTTGGAACAGTGTCGTGCCAAATGTACCCACACACACAGAAAGGCAATTCGGCTTCAAAAACAACAAGCTCACAGCCACCGTGCTCTGATTTGAGCCACATGGTGCTCTGAGCTTCCACGTGCTGACTTTTCCACCAAAGCTAACTTGGAACATTTCCTCCAAGGACCCCCTTTCCCATTTCCTCCCCTCTTCTCATTTCAGACACATTCGAAAAAACTTGAATGTTCTTTATCCTTTACCCATGGATAAAAGAAAACACAAAATGATCATGATCATATGTTTATTTAACATCTATAGAGAGCCCATGTGTGTGTGTGTGTGTGTGTGTGTGTGTGTGTGTGTGTGTGTGTATGTGTGATTTTTAATCCCTGAGCGATCAAAACTACATTTTACCTATTCAAATAAAGACTGCCCCACCTCCCAGACATAATCAATATCAAGTTAATTTTTAGGAGGATCATGGGAGGATGAGGTACCCACCTGAGTGGCTGCCTGGGGCCTGCGGTATGGAGTTACAGTGCTTGGCATGATTGCTTGGGCAGAGCCAAGGTGCCTCATGAAGCTGAGGATGGGGAGAAGCCCTAGGATTCTTCTCACCTGAAACAGATTGGTAGAGCACAGCCCCAGCTCCTGGGAGAAGAAATGAAATGATGAAGACTCACTTGACACAGGCAAAAGCTGAGACATGAAGTTGATTCCGCTTGTCCAAGATCCCACAGCTCCTGAGAAGTGGAAGAGTCAGACAGAGGCCTAACAGACTTCAAAGCCCAAACTCCTCCTGCCCTATCACTTAGAATCGAAAAAAATCGAGATTTCACTTTAGCATAAGAAAAGAGTAGATTTCAACCACAAAACAATAAAATATTATTTCATCGAATGTCAGATGTTCAACAGTCAGTACAGTTTAAAAGCAGAGTGTGGCCGGGCGTGGTGGCTCATGCCTGTAATTCCAGCACTTTGGGAGGCCTAGGGGGGCAGATCACCTGAGGTCAGGGGTTTGAGAGCAGCCTAGGCAATATGGTGAAACCCTGTCTCTACTAAAAATACAAAAAGTTAGCTGGGCGTGATGGTGCACATCTGTAGTCCCGGCTGCTCAGGAGGCTAGGCATGGGAATCACCCACACCTGAGAGGAGGAAGTTGCAGTGAGCCGAGATCGCACCACTGCGACACTGCGACACAGTCCAGGCTACAGAGCGAGATTCCTTCTCAAAAAAAAAAAAAAAAAAAAAAAGCAGAGTTTTTCTAAAACAAAAAAAAAGTTTTGCCTTTTACTTGACTTGCACAGAGCATCAGTGTCTGTTTCAGTACAGTAACGCTTCCCACTGTGGACCATGTAATAGGTGGAATACATGAAAACGCCATCTGAAGATAACCAGGACATTCATTTAAATGCCCAGTGGCTTGGCAAAATTTGCTTCAAATGAGCATCCTGTAAAGATGGCGCCCTGCCCCAGACGCGCGTGAATGTGGACACAAAGCTCTGAGATGCAATGAACGCGACCTATGTACTGAGCATTCTCACAGGAGCGGCTCTCACCGTACTGCCTCCTTGCCCCTTGGCCTCCTGTAAACGCCGGGGCCTTTCCTGAACTTCAGGAGAAGTTAGAGCCTGCTCATCTGCTGCAAAAGAGAACTCGAAGATTGCTACTCCATGCCAAGAAAACAGATGGTTTAATTTCCTTGAAGAAAGGATGGAAGGAAAGGGGTTCAAAGGGTGCTCGATTTATTTTTAGAGGAAAAAGTTATTGAATAGAGTAGTGAGTTGGCTAAATTGTTTTAAAGAATAATTTTGAAAGACAGGTGTGCTAGACTAGGTGTACTGTTTCCTGAAATCAGATCACATTTTAAAAAATCTTTAAAAGGAAACGTGTCAATGTGTCATCTCCTTGACGTTGGAAGCCGTGAGGTTACCTGTTCACCCCACCCCCGTGTTTCACCACCTGTCCGTAGGTCCCACAGCCACAGCCAGGCAGGATGCAGGACAGCAGTGTCCAGGATGAATGACGCCCCTCTCCATTGGTTGATACCGTTCCACTCTGACCCAGTAAGGGACTTATTCATCCACTCAAAGGTGCTTTCAAATCTCCCCTACACTGAAGCATAATGTAAAACCACAGAATTTGTGGGCAAATACTCAGAAAATGCTCACAGTGAACGTGAAGCCCGCAGGACCTGGCAACTAAGGAAGCTGTTCCTAGGCCATAGTCACTGATGGCAGGGGACATGCAGGGCACAGGGAAGCAAAGCCTCACTGAGTGTCTTTTCGCAGATTCAGTCCTCGTGTGAACTAGGAGCAAGAGCAGAAGAGGAGGATGAGGACTTTCCCCAGCTGCTTGGCAGGGCCCAGCTCTATGGACTCAAAGGGCACATGCCAGGGCCAAGGGCAGAATTGCGCACGACCCACAGAAGAACAAAAAGGTGGGCTCACAGAAGAGGAAATATGCCCGGATTCTAACAGGCCTGTTCTCTTACCCAACTAAGCTCAGCATTCTCACCAGTTCCAACTAAGAAGAAGTTAAATCAGCCTTTCCTTCTCTTTTTTTCTTTCTCTTTCTTTCTCTCTTTCTTTCTCTCTTTCTTTCTTTTTTTCTTTCTTTCTTTCTTTCTTTCTTTCTTTCTTTCTTTCTTTCTTTCTTTCTTTCT
>NW_016107407.1:2970692-2975233 GCF_001604975.1 Cebus imitator | reverse complement strand
AAAAAAAAAAAAAAAAAAAAAAGGTGGCTCCCTTATGGAGGTTGACTCTATCAAAGCTCTATGACCCCCATAGGGAGAGCGGGTGGGTGGCCCTGCTAATGAACAGCCCACGTCCAGCTTAACCTGCATTCCCCGTGCCTCACATCCAAGCAGAAGGGAAATGTGTGCTGATGATAAGGAGGTTATATGTTACTGCATTCCTCAACACGGCCTGAGCACGTGGCCTGTCAGCCACGGCTGCGACCACGCAAGGGCCTGAAGCCCTTTCCTATGACTGTCACCTCCCAAGCACAGCCCTTCTTAGAGAAAGACCACACGGCAGACGGGAACCGTGACTTACTCATTTCCTAGCTCGTACCCCTCCCCCAAGTTACTCCCCCAATTCCCAGAAGGGTGGCTTCTGCACAACCCGCACTGGGTATTTATCGACGTCAATCTCCTGCAGCGTTCTTCATGCCAGCACTTCGATGGCGCGGGACACCCACGCCAGTCTTCTCGAGAATAACCAAGGCTGCTTTCCTAAAGAGAAAGCATAGTTTCCGATGACACTTGCGAGCTCTGTCTCATTACAGAAGTAATGCATATTCATTACAGAAATTTGGAAAATTCAGAAAAGCATAAATAAAAAGTACAATAATTAATAATCCCATCATCTGCAAGAGAACCACAGTTAACTTTTGGAAGCTTATTCTTCCAGGATTCCATGTGTTCCTCTACAAATGTAAATTATGAAACTGGGATCACACTGTTTACTATTTTTAATCTTTTTAAACATAACTTATTAGCTCTGTCATACCCGCCCTTAAATATTCTCGAAGAACGTGATTTCTAATGGCTGCAACGTGTTCCACCATATGGATATTCTACTATTCTGTAATTTGACCAATTTCCTTTCTTGGGCATTTTGGTTATTTTCAATTTTTTACTGTTATAAATAAGGATTCAGTGAACATCTTAGTCCATAAATCTTTGCACCCATTTTAATTATTTCCATACAAAAAATTCTTAGAAATGGAATTGCACAAAGATTAAAAAGCAAGACTATTTTGAAGATGAAAAATGGTATGCAGGCCAGAATCCAACTTTATCTACTTGAGGAGATAAAAACCAGACAACGATCAGTTGGCTCCAAGTCAGAACGTTTTGAACTTCTGACTTTCAGTTCACGGACCTATCCTCTGCCCACTCTAGGAGAAGATCATCCTCTATTGAGAGTCGATGCCTTGTGAAGAACAGAGACTCTGGCTGGGTGCAGTGGCTCACTCCTGTAATCTCAGCACTTTGGGAGGCCGAGGTGGGCGGATCACCTGAGGTCAGGCGTTCAAGACCAGCCTGGGCAACATGACAAAACTCCATCTCTACTAAAAATACAAAAATTAGCTGGATGTGGTGGCACACGTCTGTAGTCCCAACTACTTGGGAGGCTGAGGCATGAGATTTGCTTGAACCCAGGAGGAAGAGGCTGCAGTGAGCTGAGATCATGCCACTACACTCCAGCCTGGGTGAAAGAGTGAGACTCTGTCTCAGAAAAAAAAAAAAAAGAACAGTCCACTTCACACCCATGTGTCCTGAGCTAATGTATTAAGCCCTACTATCTACAAATACAAAATTGAAAGTAAGACGATAGTATAGAGAACGCTAACTACCCAAAACTGGTTCTGCCCTTCTTCCTTACTACCATATAGGAAGGCACTGTACCTAGTAAATTTACGACGGAGTTCGTTTCCCATGCAGCTAGATGTGGCCTTCTGTATTAGAACTTAATCATAAGATGTCAGGAACAATTTTTACGGAACTGTGGAAAGACTTAAAAGCAGGGATACCTGGAGAAAAACCCTTTTGACCTCCCTCCTGCCATGGTCTGGGCCTGTGTTTCCCCCAGATCTCATGTCAAATTGGAATCCCCAGTGGCGGAAAGGGGGCCTATGGGAGGTGATTGGATCATGGGGCGGGTTTCTCATGAATGGTTTAGCACCAACCCCCTTGGTGCTGCCCTCACAATTAGTGGGTGAGTTGTCCTGAGATCTGGTCACTTGAAAGTGTGTGGCACCTTCTCCCTCACTCTCTCTTGCTCCTGCTTTCACCATGTGAATTGCCAGCTCCCACTTTGTCTTCCAGCTTGAGTAAAAGTTTCGTCAGGCCTCCCCAGAAGCAGGTGCCACCATGCTTCCTGTACAGCCTGCAGAGCCATGAGATTTAAACCTCTTTTCTTATACATCACCCAGCCTCAGGTATTTATTTATAGCAATGTGAGAATGGATTAATATATCTCTTTCCTGATGCTTGGAATGCAGATGTGATGGCTGGAGCTCCAGCAGTCATCTTGGGGTCTTGAAATCAAACCATACTCTGAAAATGTTGGTAAAGAAAAGCAGGTGCCTGGGACCCTTGTGATAGCATGGAACTGTCACATCTGCCTGAGACTGACTCATTCGCACAGCTTTGACTGACAGAATGAACCCTGTGTAGTAAAGCTAGCATTGTTTTGAGTTTTCTCTTATAGGTAGTCAAGCTTAATCCTAACTGATAAGGATACACATACATACGTACATACACAGACATTGTGAGGATAAAACAATCTATTAATATGCCTGGCACAGAGCAGGTTAGCAGTACAGGTTGGGTCTTTTTATGTGATTGTAACCTTTTTTATTACCAGAGCATACCAACCTTCTGCTGATTCTCTCTCTCTTTTCCTGCAATATGAAGCCACAAAGGACCTCCTTCTCTGAAGTCCAGTTGAGGATTTCTTCCTGGTAGTCTCGGCAGTTTACCTTCTGACATAAATTCCTCCTTCTCTCACTACTTTCTGCTTCCCACCTTGAAACCTGGGTTTTCTATGGTTTCCTGAGATTTCTGGACTCACACACCTCTCTCAGGGACACCAAACCCAAATCTGATTTTTTTAAATAATGAACTTAAAAATTTACCACTCATATTTATCATCAATACATAAACATTAATCACACATTGCTCTAGATAGCTATTACATACTCAGATGTATTTGTGCCTGAAGTTCTAATTTACAGTTTGGATTACCTCACTGACCCAGATCTGGCAGATTTCCTGGACTTCAGTGAAAAAAAAAAAAACATTTATTGTCAATTTGGAAATCAGAAAAATACCAAATTGCTCCTTCTGAAGTAATAAGGACACGTCAACCTCAGCTGTATCTCTGCACTACTTTATCTTAGTGGACTGAGAATCTGTAACCAGGGCAGATTCGAATTCTTCAATGTCAAAATTAAATTAATGTAACCGGTCACAAAATAATTAGACTCAATTTGATCAGTTGTTAGATAAAAAGCAAAGCTATGGTTAGAATTCAAAAAGTGCCTTCAACTTTGTTTGCAAATATGCATGCGATTAGAAATGAGACTAAATTACATTTAACAGTAAAAAATTGTAAACAATTTAAATGAGGCAGAGGGTACACCTATTATGTTGCAAACACATATATCACTATCAGTTACAAAAGTAATGTTTATCAAATAAACAATAACAAGGAAAACATGTGTTTTATTTTATTATTTTTATTTTTATTTTTTGGAGACGAAGTTTTGCTCAGCTCACAGGCGGGAGTACAGTGGCACGATCCTGGCTCACTGCAACCTCCACCTCCCAGATTGAAGCGATTCTCCTGCCACAGCCTCCTGAGTCGCTGGGATTACAGGCGCCTGCCACCATGCCTGGCTAATGTCTGTATTTTTAGTAGAGACGGGGTTTTACTACGTTGGCCAGGCTGATCTCGAACTCCTGACCTCAAGTGATCCACTTGCCTTGGCCTCCCAAAGTGCTGGGATTACAGGTGCGAGCCACCATGCCTGGCCGAGGAAAACATCTGTAATATTAGGAGAAGAAATTAAACATAAACAACGTGACTATTCTGTCCTTTCTAGTCACTGTATCTGCTAATTTTTCAGTGATTCCCACACATTTGTGGAGCATTTTGGCACCTGAGTGAACAGATTTCTCTCCACCCTACTTCTACTCAGTCTTACTGGATGGGATAATTGTCCTAAAGCAAGATGCATCTGCTAACGTCGTCTGTGGATCTCTGATTTTGGGAATTCCAATGATAAGCCTTTCTATGTAGCAGCCTGCTTCTAAAATCACTCTGCCTCTTACTAATCAGAATTTTTTTGTCTTACAAACCTTAAAATCCAGTATCACATTTGCTAACTGAATTATTCTTATGGTTCTCCTACATTCTTACATCTCATACAACATTCTTTAAACTTATTTCTACCTCCAGTCCCTTGATCACTCCCTTTCACCCCAACCAATCCCCTTCCGCCCTCGCGTTCTCTCCCCAATCCCCTTCCGCCCTCGCGTTCTCTCCCCTAACCAATCCCCTCACGCCCTCGCGTTCTCTCCCCAACCCCCTTCCGCCCTCGTGTTTTCACCCCTAACCAATCCCCTCCTGTCCTCGCGTTCTCTCCCCTAACCAATCCCCTTCTGCCCTCGCGTTCTCTCCCCTAACCAATCCCCTTACACCCTCGCGTTTTCACCCCTAACCAATCCCCTTCCGCCCTCGCGTT
>NW_016107407.1:2960098-2970627 GCF_001604975.1 Cebus imitator | reverse complement strand
ACCAATCCCCTTACACTCTCGCGTTTTCACCCCTAACCAATCCCCTTCCGCCCTCGCGTTTTCACCCCTAACCAATCCCCTTCCGCCCTCGCGTTTTCTCCCCTAACCAATCCCCTTCCGCCCTCATGCTTTCCCTCTTCAAGCAGTACGCCCTGCGCTCTCCATGCTCCTTTGGTTTTCTCTCAGCCTCCTTCCCTCCTGCTCTGGGAAACATCACCCTTGGACTTACCCAAACACCAGAGTTCTCTGATTCTCCTTTCGGGCTGCTGAGGAGATGGACCCAGCCACACACTGGACACTGGTATCAAGTCATGGTTTCCACCCTCACCTGAGCCCAGTGCTCCCTGCTCACATTCTGAGATGTTCCAATTACTAATTATTTCAGAAAAAAAAAAACACAAAAAACAAAAACTACAACTTCTATTTATCCATATTCTCCTCCCCACTTCCTTGCTTCCTTCTTCTGTCTCAAATTCATCCCTTATTTATGAGGCCATCATGTCCCACTCCCTGGGACTCTCCTCTGTAGCTTCAATATTTTTTGTCAGCATCAGAACCACTCCCATCTCAAAAAGAATGTGTTTGCCTCATGTCCATTCCAGCTGCCAGCCTTTACTTTTCCTTCCTGAGCCAAGCTACCTAAAATGATCACCAACATGTGGTTCCAGTTTTTAAACTTTTTTTCATTCATCAATGTCTCAAGGCCGACCTTTCTCCACAAAACTGCTTTCCAACATTACCAAGTGACCACTTTGTTGCACAACACAGTAGAAAAACTTCCGTCTTGATTGTGTTGACTATTCTGTAGACGTGGAGATACTTTATTTTGTTGAGTTGGGGATTTTGTTTTTGTTTTTGTTTTTGTTTTGGGAAACCGCTTTATTGAGATAATTTACATACCATAAATTAATCCGTTTAAAGTGCCCAATTCAGTATTTGTTTTAGTATACTCAGGGTTATGCAGTCACCACCACAGTCAATTTTTAGACTATTTTCATCACTCCCAAAAAAAGCCCAAACCCTTTAGCATTCACCCTCATTCCCTTCATACCCCTCCCCAGCCCTAAGCAATTATGAATCTACTTTCTGTCTATACAGTTTTACCTATTCATGCATGTTTTATATAAATGGAATAATAAATCATGCAATGTGTGTGTTTTCTGTGACTACTTTTTACTTAGCACAGTGTTTTTAAGGTTCATCCATACTGTGCTAAGGCGCACTACTTCATTCTTTTTCATAGCCAAATAACATTCTGTTTTATGAATATGTCACATTTTATTTATCCAGTGCATCAATTGATGGATATTTGGGTTCTTTCTACATTTTGGCTATTATGAATAATGCTGCTGTAAACATTTGTCACAGAGATTTTTCTATGGACATATGTTTCATTTTATGTTGAGTATATACCTAGTAGTGGAATTGCTAGGTCACATGGTAACTCTATATTCAAACTTTTAAAGAACTGCCAGACTATTTTGCAAAGGGATTGCACCATTACATGTTCTGACCAGCAGCTTATGAGGTTTCTAATTTCTCCACATCCTCATCAACACTTCCTATTATCTGTCTTTTTTTATTATAGCCATCCAGGTAAGAATAGCGTGACATCTCATCGTGGTTTTAATTTTCAATGCCCTGATGGTTAATGATGTTGAACAACTTTTTAAATCTTTTTGAATTGATTTATGAGATCCTTTATGTATTTTTGATGTAAATTTATTGACAAATAATTTGCAAATTTTTCCTCCTATTCTATGGATTCTAGTTTCACTTTCTTAATGGTGTCCTTTTAAGAATAAAAATGCTTGATTTTGATTAAGTCCAATTTATTTATTTTCTCTTTTGTTATTTGTGCTTTGGTGTTATATCTAAAAAACACCATCTAATCTGAGGTTATGAAGATTTTTCCCTACTTTTTCTTATGAAAGTGTTGTAGTTAGAAAACTACAGTTTTAATTATAATTATAACACTCTCATAAGTGTTACAGTTATAAAACAATATATTTTCATAAGAGAAAGTAAGGGAAAATTTTTATGACTTCATTGCTCTTACATTTAAGGCAATAATCCACTATGAGCTAAATTTTGTATATGGTGTGAGGTAAGGTTTGACCTTAATATTCTTGATACTTGAAACTCTGTTTCCCAGGCCTTAAAGACTAGGTTTCCCAAGTTTTCACCCTGTCTCACTTTACAGCCATTTAGTTTCTATAAAAAGTGCTTCTTTCTTCTCCAGTGTCATTGGACCCAGGTTTCTATGTAATTATAGGTTCAATTTTAATTCCTTTATTTAATTGTAAGATTGAGAACAGAAGCTTCCTTGTTTGACTTTGTCTTCACCAAAGCTTCTGTGGGTATGATAGATATTTGTATTAAAAACAAAACTGGCATCAGAACAAAGGCCTGAAGGTAAAATAGAGAAAGTGTATGTGTGTGTATATATACATTATACATACACACAGATATATTGATATAAGTCTTGCCTTCTTTCTATTTCTCATGCTTTCTGTAATAAAAACACTTGGAAATATAACAATTGTATGTTTTTAAATAATTAAAAGAGTGTAATTGCACTGTTTGTAACACAAAGGATGAATGCTTGAGAGGGTGGACACCCCATTCTCCATGATGTGCTTATTTCACATTGCATGCCTGGGTCCAAACGTCTCATGAACCACATAAATATATGCATCCACTATATACTCACAAAATAGATAAAAGATACATTTTTTAAAAATTGAAAACAAGGTACTTGGAAACAATAAGAAAAACATCTGTATTTAAGGAACAGAGGAAAAGAAGCTAAAACTTTTAAGAAGAAGCATAAATGACTACATTAACCACTCCACTGGATCGTGAGATTAAATCAAATCATGTAACTGAATGCTCCTTTTAATAGAAGCGCTACACAAATATAAGGTAAGGCTGTACACAAATGCCAGATGTGGACGCCTTTGCCATCATCTGCTCAATTCCTTTACAGCAGGCCCATTTTATGTATCCCCAGCACAATGCCTGGCACATAGCACATCTTAATTCTTTTATCTATTCAACCAATGTGTCTAGAGGGGCTGCCATGTGCCAAAAACCATGCAATGTGCTGGGGAACTCAGAAGTCAGAAGAACATGGTTCTTGACGTCATGCCTTATTCTGCAGTTGAAATAGGGAATAAATATTTACTGAGAAACATTAAATCCTCTTGTGTTCTTGACATGTTACCTTTTAGAAATGCAATTATAATGACAATATTATATGTTTCCAACAATTTTTTAGAAAGCTGTGGAAAAAAAACATTAAGGAAGTATTAGCAAAATGAAAACCTATTCAGCATTTACAGAGTGCCTGCTCCAGACGAAACACTGTCCTAGAATCTCTGAGGACTGAGGAGATGAGTAAGACCAGGCTCCGACCCTATGAAAGCACAAAGGCTCATGGAAAGGACAGGTAGACAGACATCTACGCAGTTAACTCTAATCCAAAGCAAGCTATGGGAAATGGTACAACGAAGGTTTAAACAAAATGTGGAGAGAGTTCAGGGGCAGGCAGGAGTCTGAGAAGAGCATCGTGTTATCTTAGGGAGGTTTCTGCTCATGCCTGTCTGTCTGGCAACTTAGACAGCAACAGCTTTACAAGCAGATTCAAGTGTCTGTGCCCCCATGAAGCGTTTCCACCTCCCTGCCCACACAGATAGATGATGGTGGCTCTGAGTGATCAGGGAATGCTGGGCTCCTGTGAATGTCTAGGACACGACCTAGGTATGGAGGAGTTTTTCACTTCTGAAATATATGGGATCAGCACCGTAGGGCAAGAAGGGAACCCGGAGACCATCTATTCCAGCCTCCCACTTGGTACATTACTGTTTACTTGAGCCTATGTCCATGTTTGCGAAAGAATATCCTTTAGCCTGTACCTTCCAGCAGACTATTGGATTTTTGGAGTTACCCACAGTTAAAGAAAAAGTAAGAAGAAATGAACATTCAATTAAATATAATTCAAACAATCTGTTTTATCAAAGCAAGTTGACCATAAATCAGAAGAAAAGGCGGGGTTTAAATCACATAAATGAGACAGGAACTTGGCAATGCCCATCTTGGCAAGCTGTCATGACAGGTCTACACAAGGTCAATATGGTCATTCATTTCCTGAAATTACTTAATTCTGCCATCTATAACCACACAGTTCTTTGTCTTCTCATATAGGAGCATGTCACTTCAAGGTAAAATTGATATCTGGCAATCCAAGTTTACAGGCAAGTGAATTGCCACTATGCCATAGGACTTGACTCTTTTATGGAGGAACATTTATTAAACACACTAAAATAGGATTCTGTTTATGGATTTTTAAAAAATCCTTTACACTCTCTTTTCTGTTACATAGTAATTGCATAGAACCAAATGCTTTTCTACCAAAAAAAAAAAAAAAAAAAAAATCCCCACTATGGTCAGCAGATAATGTTGGTGCTAAGGCAAGTTCCAAAATTTTTATTGGTAGATGTCTTTCCCCCGCCAAGCCAGGTTGTGAGAGATCAATTTTAACTTCCTTTCAAATTACAGTAATTAATAACAGATTTTCTTTCCTGTTACTGACCCAGGCATAAATGCAGGCTTGAAAAATAGCCAAAACAGATCTACACGATGCTCTAAAAGAAAGTTTTCTCTATGGCATCGGTGCAAGCCTTATTCCAGATTTCTGGCAAAGCTCTTCTCAGTTGCCTTTCTCCAGCAAAGTGGGCCTACGCACACTGTAAAATAAACTCAGAGAATGTTCAGCAATCTGCTGGCGGAGGTGCTTGCTAAGTGAGCATCTCATCCCTCCGTAAGCTGAAGTGTGATCATTTCTCTGTTCACCTCATTTGCATGATCTAATGAAAAATGCACAACCTTGGATTATATCTAAAGCTATGAATTTATTAGATCTTTACAATAAGAAGTCAGGCTCATATGGTTAGCTTCACTGCATGTGTGTGTGTGTGTACATATATATACATGTTTTGTTTTTCCCAAGACAGGGTCTCACTCTGCCACCCAGACTGGAGTGCAGTGGCACAGTCATAGCTCAGTGAATGAAACCTCAATTTCCCGAGCTGAAGGAATCGGTCCCACCCTTAGCCTATGTAGCTAGGAACACAGGCACACACCACCATGCCTGACTAGTTTTTAAAAAATTATTATTATTATTATTTTGTAGAGACGAGGTCTCCCTATGTTGCCCAGGTTGATCTTGAACTCCTGGCCTCAAGTGATCCTCCCACTTTTGCCTCCCAAAGCGCTGGGATTACAGATGAGCCGCCACCCCGGGCCTCACTACATGCATATTAAATCAAACAGTATGGCATAGGCATTATTTGAAGATGTTGCTGAAATGCTTTGTCTCTTTATAAAAGCCAAGCATTTATTCAATAAACATTTCACAAACTCTAAGAAGGCAAGGTAAGAAGCTTACAGTTTGTAGAAAGAGATAAACTTGAGGTAGAATGACAGGCTGGATAGGTTCTAAGAAAAATGGATGGACCCTCAGGAGAGAAGTTGATTCTGTCTTGGGCCAGAGGATGCACCCTGTCTATTTCATATAAAAAGTTGGGAGGAGAATCAAACCAGGTGATTCTACAAATATCATGCCTTCCTTACTCCAACTTGAAAGCTTTCAAGTGATGATATCTTTAGCAGAGATACAAATACGTTTTTATTTCCCTAAAGCTGAAAGTGTTTTTGGAATAAGTCAGGGCATGATGGCACTGAAAACTCTTTCTTCCAAATAAAAATTGCTGTTTTATGCAGATGTGACTGCATCAGCTGGCCTTCCTTACTGTCTGCACGATGCTCACCTTTCTAAATTAGATGCTGCAGGTGAGCTGATGATACGCTCCCTCCTTTCTTTTCAAGATGAAAATGACAGCTGTACCTAACACAAGGCTTTGCCATCTGTATCCATTAGGCAAGCCAATTTAATTTTTAGGATAATAGGACTTTCCAAGCCTTCAAAGCTAAAGGCAAAGGAAAAAAATAAAGGACATCTTAGGTTTACTCAGACTCTGGAAGTGATTTTTCTCTCTTCTGTGTATTATCGAGATAATGGAAACTATCAATACCGTTGTGTTTACGCCATAAGATCCTGTTCTGTAATTGTATTTGAATGCCTATTACAACAAAGGGATAATAAAAGGTAAGGTGGGATGATGTGTCAGTGTTGGAGCTTGAGAGAACATACACGTCAGTGCAGATGGGGTTCTGTGTGGAGCGCTCGTGAATGTCAGAACACATCAGGGGCATCAGAGGGAGTCAGCCATTTCACCATGTTGCGAATCTGGGCCGTCGTTCTGTGTTTCCTATAGAAAGGCACAAGCAGAATCAATCAAATTGGGTTTTAATTAGAACACGAGTCAATCAGGAGACTAAATTCCAAGGCTAATTCTAGCACTGTCCAAAAACCAAAACAATAACGAAAAAAGAGCTCAATTAGACATTGTCTTCTAGTTCCCAGCTCAAATGGAAGCATCTGCCTAATTAGAAAAAGGCATCATTCATCCAACACAAATTAGGAGGCTCTCCCATGAAGGTTGCATGCAAAATTATGTGAGGATGGATAAGAATTCCTATAACTCCCAAGAAGATGTTTACAGAATTATACAGCCTTTGATGAAATTCTCATTGCATCCTGCTCTCAGGGTTGCATGAAGGGAGTTATCCTTATCTTTAAATGAACAAATGCCAAGCATATCCTACCCAATAGCCTCTCTCAGCAGAGCAAGAAAAACTTGTAAGATTTTTTTTTTGACTGAATGCACATTTAGCTTCCCCTTTTCTGTGCCGATTATATTTTCCAAACTCATTTCTATTGAATTGGCCTAGCTGAAAATTTAATTGGCATCATCTAAGACAAAAATAGGTTTCATAACAGTTGTACTGATTTTTTTAATGCAAAATAGAAAAACAAAATAATGCAAGAGCATTATCTATTCAGGGACGCCAATCTCACCACGCATTCCCATGTGAGCGATTCCATCCAGACCCCAGATTGGTCATCTTAAGATGCCCAGAATATTCTTATACTTGACCATATAAAGCAACTTATCACTTGATTGAGAGGGAGTAAAAATACCCATATTACAACTCTGCATTTTAATATAGAGAAAGTAAGTCCATTCAGTCACACGTTTAGTGAGAGCTCCTTACCAAAGAATGCCTATTAAGAATCCGCCTGCACATATGTCTCTGTAGAGTACAAAACAAAGCTCACCTGTTTCTGAGGAAACTGAAATGTCAGTGCCTGAAAATAATATACTGTGCAAAGATCATATTTTGTTCATGTGGAATTCCGTTTTCGTGTGCAGAGTAAATTTTTAATGAAATATTTTTCTTCTCTCTACCCAAATATTATTCGCAGAATATTCTTCAGAGACAAAAAGACATATAATCTTCAAACTCAATTTTTTCTCCAATTCAAGTCACACTCAGATTGAGATCTTGGGGTTTTATATATTAATAAACCAACTGTGTATGTCACAATGCCTCTGGTTACCTGTGACAGGTTGGTTAATGCTTTAGCACTTCTTCACTAGGAAAGATTTTTCCTGATTTTGAAGCAAGTCAGGGGGTCGGTGTGAAACACAGCACCAACCTAAAGAGAGACCTGCCAGGAATGTCATGGAGATGACTTGAGTCCTGGCACCAAAGGGTTGAGATGGTCCGTCCATGAAAATCTCTTCCATCCCTTTCTCAATCTCCTGCAGAGAATGCAGCCTTAAGCCCTTGACGTACTGAGAGGGAAAAATGGTCTCTCGCCAATATTTCTGTGGAAGACCACTGTAAGGCAACAGGAAATCACCTGCTCGTGTAGGAATTCATGGCAAAGAATTCAGTATACACTAGATTATCCATGTGCACTGCAAAAAAGAGGTGGACAGAAATGTACCCCCTTTGTTCCTGGTCTTCAAGCCCCTTTCTTGCTCCGAATACATCTGCTTTCTTGACCTCGGAAACGTGCCTTAAGTATTCTTCCCCACTTTGGTCTATGTCAACCTTTCCATCCAACTATCTTTGCCTCTTCCAAAAGATGCCTCAAAAGATTCCTCACCTCTTTGATTGCCAAGATTTCCAGCGTTCGCTCCTTTGATAAAAATACTCTAAGACTTGTGTTCTCTCGGGTCTTTGTTTTGTTGAATACATTCACGCATCCACACAGAACTGCACAGGGTTGAGGTGTCGACGGAGCCAATGGGAGCTAACTCCCACCAGCAGCTCACCGTGGGCCTCCACTCCCGCTCGGTAGCACAGCGTGAAAGCTGGGAACCACCATCAACAGGACAAACAGAGGCGTCCCACAGGCAGTCCTGCCAGGGCTCAGGTTTGTGCCATGTGTAGTGCTGGCCAACAGGGTCAGTGGTAAATTGCTAACCGAAGTGGCTTTCTTGGGATTCAAACCGGGCATATAGAGAGTGGTCAGTTTGTATCCACAGTAGAATAGAACAAAACAAGGAGATACATGATGACAAAGAGACTGCATAGATCTAAAGAGGGCAGAGAGAGTCATCAGATCCGTGATCTATCTCCAAGTCCAAGGCTCCGAGTCTAGTTGGCACTTATCTTGAGCAAGTCTGTTGGTTAAAACAGAAAATGCCTAAATAAATACTAAACCATCCATTTTCTCTCCAGATTTACCTCTTCTCTGCTCCCCCCAACACCCAAGAACCCCAACACCAATGTTCATGACTCTAGAATCTTCTGCCTCCCTCTACCCCTGTTCCTTCGGCAAATGCGTCTCCCCCTACTCAAACACGGAGGTTGTTAGAGACAGCTAAGCCAATAGTCCTATACCATCTGTTGAATGCAGAAGAAATGTTCCTGAACTCCCGACCTCAGGTGATCTGCCCACCTTGGCCTCCAAAGTGCTTGGATTACAGGCGTGAGCCACCGCGCCCGGTCTTGAGCCACCGTGCCCAGCCTAGAAATGTTCTAAAGACACTTTAGTTAAAAAGCATTGGCTACTATGTAAGAACAGTTGGAAGAAAGTTGTCTGAAATGTAGAGGGGAAGGAAATTTTTGGAGACTATTTCCAGGAAGGCAGCAGAGACCAGAACAAGTGAACGTGTTCGCATCGCCAGTTTCAGTAAGCAGTTTAAGCAAATGACGAAGACTGGGGTTAAGAACTAACAATTAAAATATGGTTCAAAGCTGTCTTTGAAGGCCTGTGGGAAATGGGAACAAGATCCAAGTAGCCTTTTTGGAACTGTGATGTGTAAGTGAAGATGGCTTTAAATGATGACAAATTTTCACCTCGCTGAGTGTAATTCACAGATTTTTTTTCCCATCTGGGAAACTTTATTTTTCTGTTTATTCCTGGTTCCTGACATCTGATTAAGAGCAATGAAATCACCCCATCTTAGATCACGGTAAGTAGCATTTAGCATTATGCTAGTCTGCAACTTGGGATGGGGGCCATCTTTACCACACCTGTGACAGAAATGCAGCTTGCTTTGCTGTACCATTGCAATAATTAACTCAAAAGGAAAATGAAACTTGTGTTTTATAGTAAAATAAATGTCTTTTAAGATTTTTAAGCCAAAAAGACTCATTCCCAAAAACCATTTAATTTTATTTGAACTCTGAAAAGTCATCCCATCATCATCCCCTTTCCTCCTTGCCCCTGGAAGATGGTACTTTTATCTAAAGCCAAACTAGGCACTTTAATTCCTCAACCCAAGTCCTTATACCCTGCGTTTCCGCCAGCACACAGTCCGTACACCATGCTATGAGGGTGTTTCTCCATCACTTTCCCGGCCACAGTATACCTCATCGTCAGCGAAATTCCTGGTACCAGGAAGATCCCACAGATTAAAATGTCATTCTTTCATTCTCTATAGAATGCAAGTATTTGAATTAAAGGGAACCACAGAAAGTGGGTTTGGCATTAAAATCATCACGAAGAAGAAAAACTTCTCCTGCTATTTACTTTGTGGTAGAAAATGTTCCTCAAAAATCAAACAACAGAAACTTCTTGATGAAGCATGAACTAAAAATAGACATCATTGGCTCTACTCTAGTTTTCTAATAATCTCAAATTTCTCAGGACAAAATTAATTGTGTGTGTGTGTGTGTGTGTGTGTGTGTGTGTATCTATAGATTTCAAAAAGCACCTACAGAAAAAGAGATCCATAAAAAACATGAAGCCAAATAATATTAGACACAGAATAATTGGAAATACTGGACTAGACAATGTGTACAACATTTTCCTTTACTTTTTAAACAAAATGCCACTCTATCCACATAATACCCAGTTCTCGGCCAGGCACGGTGGCTCACGCCTGTAATCCCAACACTTTGAGAGGCCGAGGCAGGTGGATCACGAGGTCAAGAGATAGAGACCATCCTGGCCAACATGGTGAAACCCCATCTCTACTAAAAAATACAAAAATTAGCTGGGCGTGGTGGCCCACACCTGTAGTCCCAGCTACTCGGGAGGCTGAGGCAGGGGAATTGCTTGAACCCAGGAGGCAGATGTTGCAGTGAGCCGAGATTGTGCCATT